>NC_141153.1:101861252-102176252 GCF_053477565.2 Lygodium microphyllum | reverse complement strand
CTTGGTGGTGGCAGCAATGGTAGATATACTTGAAAGGTAGAGCCTCAATGAAAGCACACAAGAGGAAGCAAAAGCAAAGTAAGAGCTATGGCAGATGAAGCAAGAGAGTAAGAGAGAGAGATATTGTATGTAAGAACTCCAACACTCACAAAGTGTGAACAACCTTCCCTTATCCAATAGTTACTAAAAGAATAAAGATTAAAGTGACTATGATGGGTGCCCCCACCACCTATAGTATACACATGTACGATGATAGTGTGTGAAGTAAATACAAGGCAGCATAGGCATAGGTGCATCTACCTGCCAATAACTTTCTAGTTAAAGGCGAATGTGTCTCTAGTGAGGAGAGTACAAGAAAAAGTGAGAAAGTACAAATGTATATAAAGTATAATAGGATGAGCAATGAGCAATAAACGTCATCTCATTCTACACCCATGATCTTCCCAAGGAAGTCAAAATATTATGCTGAGAAACTTTTAGTGAACAAATTTGCAAGATTCTCATTAGTTAAGATCTTGACAGCTCAACAAACTTATCCTCAAACTTATCCTCTACTACTTTCCTAGTGAAGTGATAGCGCATCTCAATGTGCTTTGTCTTCACATCATGGAAGATCTGTGGACTCTTGGCCAACTAAATGGCGCATCTCAATGTGCTTTGTCTTCACATCATGGAAGATCGGTGGACTCTTGGCCAGCTAAATGGCGCATCTCAATGTGCTTTGTCTTCACATCATGGAAGATCGGTAGACTTTTGGCCAACTGAATAACACTCATTGAGTCCGAATGTAGTATAGGAGTAACAATAATACTAAGGTTTATCACCATATGGAATAGCCATAGGGCCTCCTGGCAAGCCTTAGTGGCTACAACATACTTTACTTGAGTAGTAGATAAGGCCATGCATTTCTACACCCTGGACATCCAAGAAATAACATCTCTAGCAAAAGTAAAGACATACCCAGAGGTGGACTTCCTATTATCTACATATCCTACATAATCAGAGTTAGTGTAACCCATGACTGTATTATCTTGACAACCATAGCAAATGCTTATATCTATAGTACCTTTCAAGGTACCTCATAGTACCCTTCACGTTGTCCCAATGTCACCAACCAAATGTATCCATATAGTGTACCACAATTCCCATAATGCTATGTCTAGATGAGTGGCTATCATGCCATACATTAAACTAACTACTATAGATGCATAATGGATCTTGGCCATCTTGATCTTTTTCTCATCTAATTAGGGACAATCTACCTAATTGACCTTCACATGGGAAGGTAAAGGACTACCAATAACCTTAACGTCATATATATGGAAGTGCTCAAGGACCTTCTGTATGTATTCCTTCTATGGCAAGTAAAGGAGCCTCTTAGAGCTATCACATGTGATGTACAAGCCAAGAATATGTGAGGCCTATTCCATGTCCTTCATGGCAAATCTCTTTTTGAGCCAACTTTGCAAGGCATCCAACTCATCATGGGCTCTCCTAGCAATCAATGTATCATCCACATAAAGTCCCAAGATAATAAGGCTACCATCATGAGCCTTCTTTATGTAGAGACATGGATCCATATCACTATGTGTATATCCTTGTGAATACATAAAAGCATTAAACTTGTGGTACCATTCCCTAGGTGCCTACTTAAGGCCATAAAGGCTCTTTCTCAACTTGCACACTATGCATTCCTTGCCTTTTTCCTCAAAGCCCTTAGGCTGCTACATATAAATGTCATCATGCAGGTCCCCATGTAATGAAACCTATCTTTACATCCATATGATAAAGGTCTAGATCTAACAGCACAACCAAAGCTAGTACTAAGCGTAGGGTGGTCATCTTGACCACAAGAGAGAAGACCTCATCAAAATCAACACCATGATCTTGCTTAAAACCCTTTCAACCTATCTGGCCTTATATAATGGCTTAGGGCGTCTAGGGGTCCTCTTTAACTTCTAGACCCACTTGCATGGCAAAGCACACTTTCCATTAGGCAAAGGAACCAAATTTCACGTATGATTTTTTTGCCAATGAGTACTCTGATTGCATGACCCTCTCCCAAGAGTGACTATCACCTCTATGCATGGCCTCATCATGTGTAAGAGACTCACCAACATTTGTCACCATAACATAGTTTAGGGAGGGTGCAAATCAATCTCATTGATATCTATCTCTAGTAGATCTTCACAAAACAAGCTATGGGGTGGATGTACCCTATCCAATATCATGATCGTGGGCTACTAGAACATGAACTACACGTTGTCTAGCTGGTTGTACGATAACAATAGGTTCCTCTTGAAATATCACTATGCATACCTCAACTGCCTACTCAGGCTGCTTATGGATCTTCTCCTCATGGAAAACAACATCATGGCTATGGATGATATTCCTAGCCTGCAAATCCCATAGGTGATAGCCCATCTCACTTGCATCCCCATGACCAAGAAAGATGCATTTCATTGATTTAGGATCCAGCTTATTGCATTTGTCCTTTGGAACATGGCAAAAAGTCTCATATCCAAAGACACACAAATGAGCGTAAGATGGAGATTTCCTAGACTATATCTCCTCTACACATTTGACAACCAATAATAGTGCATGGGGATCTATTCATCAAGTGTATGGCAGTAATAATTGCCTTAGTCCAAAAATGCTGCAATAAGCCTACCTAGCTAAGTATAGTATGAACTCTCTCTTGAATCATCCTATTCATGCGCTTTGCAACACCATTATAGGGTGGGGTATAAGGGGTGGTTAATTGATGCTTAATACCTTGCTCATTACAAAACTGCTCAAATACTTTAGAAACATATTCACCCCCATTATTTGACCTTAGATATTTTAGCCTATGCCCAGATTGGTTCTCAAAAAGAGCAAGCCAATGCTAAAAGGTAGCCAATACATCCAATTTCTACTTTAGGGAATATACCCAGACCTTATGCAAATAATCATCAAAGAAAGTCACAAAGTACTTCATCGATAGGGCATGGAACTACATACATCAGAATGAATAAGAGCCAGAGGCTTACCCATGCATATAATGCCATACTTCTTATGAGAACTGTGTGTCTACTTGCCATAAAGACAATGATCACATGAATCAAAACATTTGTAGTCAAGGGACGGAAGATACTACAAATAAGAAAGCATTTTCATTCCTTTTAAGAACATGCGCCCAAGGTGATGATGCCATAAAGATACATGTAGTATGACGACCATAGTCAAAACATGGTCAATATATCCATATACAAGCAAGGGATAGAGGTTGCTAGCCTTGGCATCTCGAGCAAAGACAAGATTCCCACGAGTAATCTTCCATGTGGAATCACCAAAAGATGATACCATGCATCATCCAACTGTCCACCAAAGAGTAGGCTTTTGGTCAAATCCAGAATATGGCATACATCATGCAAAACAAAAGTGCTTCCTGAAGCAAACTATAGTCTAACATCAACAATGCCAATAATATCCAATGCCAAGTCATTTCCTAGTCTCACAAAACTTGTCATGCTGCAATAGGAATAAAACCAATCCTTATGTGGGGCAACATGAAAGAAAGCCCCCAAATCAAGTAGCCAACATTGAGAAAATGTGGATGAGGTATTAGCCATACCAATGGACTAGCATCAAGAGAAGAAGTTGCCAAGATGTAATTATCAACCAAGCTCAGGCTCCAAGGCATTTATCTCCTCAATTTTCACGCTGACTTACTAGGAACAATGCTATGATCATTAGACTTATACCACACTACCCTTGCCTTTCTCTTTGCACTTACCATCATGCATCTTATGGCATTGTGGCCTAATATGACCTTGCTTTTAACAATAATGACATGTAAGAGAGGCCTTATGACCATGGAACTTATTGTGAGACTGCTCACGCGATTGGACCTCTGTGAGTCTTTGCCACGGCAGTCATTATTGTTTTTACCATCATATCTATCCCTAACAGTCAATGCATGAGAAGTATGGGCTACATCCACATTCTTTCTGTTTATCTCCTCTGTGAGTAAGGCACCCTTAACATCCTAGAGTTTCAAACCATTCTTGGACATATTAGCACACATGGTAGTATGAAAAGTCTCCCATAACTCAGGAAGTGTCACAAGTGAGAACAAGGGAGGAGGATTATCCTTAAACTCAATGCCTTGTGAAGTCAATTGGCCGAAAATTGAGTGAAACTCATTCAAATGTGTGGATGCACTAGCCCCTTCCTTCATGCAAAGGTCCATGAGTTATTTCAACCAATACATCTGTGAAGCAAAACTTTGCTTATCATAAAGTTCCCAAATCCAAAAGAAAGGCAAAACAAGTTGAAGGTTTGAATTTGGGTTGAAGCAAAGGATAAAGAAGCTCATTGAATGGTTGGCTTTGATACCATTTGAAAGGTAGAGCGTGAGTGGAAGCACATAAGCAGAAGCAAGAACTATGGCACATGGAGTAAGAGAGCAACAGAGAGAGACACCATATGTGGGAACTTCAATAATTACAATGTGTGACCAACCTTCTCTTCTTCAATAGTCATTGAAAGAATAAATAATAAAGTAGTTATGATGGGTGCCTGCCACATGCAGTATACATATGTGTGGTCACAATGTGTGAAGTAAATATAGGGTAGTGTAGGCACAAGTACCTTTACCCCCAAGAATATCTACCCTTATTATCTCTACCAACCTTCTTTTCTCCCAACTCTTCCTCCTCCTCTTTCCTTCTCTCTCTCTCTCTCTCTCTCTCTCTCTCTCTCTCTCTCTCTCTCTCTCTCTCTCTCTCTCTCTCTCTCTCTCTCTCTCTCTCTCTCTCTCTCTCTGTGTGTGTGTGTGTGTGTGCACGTGTGCGCACGCGCGCGCGTGTCTAATACTCAAATATACATATATATCTACCTTTATTATCTCTATCAACCTTCTTTTCTCCCTGACTCTTCCTCTTCCTCTTTCCTTCTCTTTCTATGTGTGTGTGTGTGTGTAATACACAAATATACATACATACATACATATATATATATATATTATATATATATATATATATATATATATATATATATAGTGAGAGAGTGTAACGTGTCCACTCATATCTTCAGGACACGTCTTAGTAGTCCATCAGAAAGGATGTCTAGAAAGCTCCACCCGGCACTCCCATGAAATGTTACGGGGTTTGCAATCTAGGAATTTTCATGTTTGCCATGTAGCGGAAGTATTTCGGCCATTCCCACTTAGGACCGACCTGAATTAGGGTTTTCCCTATTGGTCATTTCCTAATGGCAACTAGCGTCGAACCCAAGCGAACTACTTTACGTAGAAATGCCAGGTCCGAAGCGGATTCACGCTGCACTTGGTTCAAGGAGAATGGGAAATGAGAGGGATGCGAAGCTCAACCTCTCTGCCAAAAGGCATAGTCCCATTCCGTTCCCCTAAAACAACGTAAATCGAAATCAATTATAACTCTAGGTCAACACTTTTGTTGTTCGTGTTCTTTGACGATCTTTTGGCTGTCCATCCTGATTTGAGAAAAGTTCCCGGCCAATCGGGACCACCCATCCATAGGACGGACCTATGGCCACATCCACCACACTTTCCTCAAGTTGTTTTAGTTATTTAATTACTGAACACATTTAGTTGGACATGTATCAATAAGCTTCCTTAATTAACCTATTAGGCATTGGTTCCTTCACGTAATCATATCACTTGACATAGAGAAACAATGTCAAACAAGTTCCTTGTTAATAGGTTATCATATTTATCTTTGAAATACAAAAAGTCCAGCCCGTAGGCTTATTCACAATCTGCCCGAAGGCTATCCAGCAATCCACAGGGATCACTAATCCAAGTTTTCGCCCGTAGACTAGTATGCGGGCCTCGAGATCCAATCCCGAGTCACGTTAGCCTCTTGTGCAGGACCTGGAAGGCAAGGAATTTATGGCCAGAGCCCCCCCTGGCACCCAAGCGTCCTCCTGCTCTAAGTAGCGCTCAACGGAGAGACCTCTCGCGGCGGGTTCGGGTCCACTTCCCGGCGCGGTTAACAACCCCCTTGGTTAGGGTCAGGCAGGCAGTTAGGGGTAATTGAAGCTGCCTCTCCCTTCAGGCCTTCAACCTAAAGCATTAGATATCCATTTATCCTTTAATTCATTGATCAAACAAAGCAAAACAATGCTCTTAAATCTGTAACAAGCACAAACATTTCCATTGGTTGTTTATTATTGGCCAACTGCTAAGGAGTGAATCCTTCTTTTCAAATGCGTCCAGCACTCGATCTGAGATGACTTGCGACTTGGCAAGATCCCCTATATCCTGGGTTAGGGCCGTACCCTATTAACTCGACTTGGTCAATACCTTAAGTTCATATGTTATTCCAATTTATTGGTTTGTCCTTTGCTCCAAGCAATTATCTTTACCCCAGAAAGATATATTAGGTCGATTATTCATCCTCTTGCAAGATAACTTGCATAAGGATCTGCCAACCTTATTCCGAGAATTGGCCATTCCCTTGTGATCCAATCACAAGATCATACGACTCTACACTTGTTGCACAAGTGTCGCATCGAACTATGGGACTATTCTACCCGTCAAATGGAGTCACGAAACAATCTGTTCCTGATTACATTAGGCTGACGTTGTCAGTCATAGGGTTCCAAGTTCCATCTTTTAGCGTAAGATTCTTAGGGACAACCTTAGATCACTTCTCAAGTATGTTCCGTTGTTCCTATATTTGGTGAATGTGGACAAGTATTTAGGGTATAGGAGTTTCGGTTTTAGCAAAACGTGCGACTAGGTCACGTATTAAATCCTAGTGAGTTCTTTGGAATTGAATTAACTCTTTCTAAAACGAGTACTCCGCGGGTTTTGGTGTTTAGGTTTATGCCAATTTGTTTAATTCTTGAAGATAATTACATTATCATTTCCATAAACACATGACTCATTATCTATGCGTAAATTGATTTTCAACCCTAACTTATCGATTTAAGATCAAGCATAGGTTAGGTTATAACCTAATTCCAATGAATCATCCTATAACTTGCGAACAAGATTCATGCTAAACAAGCAATCTTTTACTAATAATTATGCAGTTAAAAAACGATAATTGACCAATTTATGCAACTTAGGAATCATTTCATGCCTTGCACTTTCCTATGGATTATTAGCATGACTCATTGCGAAGAAGATATGGCCTAATAATGCAACACACAATTTATACATCCATGCCTAAATGGAGTGCACTATCTTAATTCCGTTTTTGTAAATATGGACATTAATCTAAGTTCAATTCATTGAAATGCACAAAAACTAAATGCATATCAATTTTCTGCTCACTTTATTTTTATTCGTTTGATTGAAAATACTAATGACCGAACTTGTCCGTCGTAAGCTAATTCTTTTCAATTAATCAAAGTATTCAAGATGGAAATTGCATCCTATCTCCAAAAATTATCTATGCACGATTGAATTATAACAACGAAAAATAAAAATTAGGAAGAAGAACCTGGACTTGTGGTGAGATGTCCACGTGGATGCTAGGAGACGATCCTCTTGCGGTTGCGCCTTGGGCTTTCTTAGGAGCCATCGCAAATGCAACCTTTCCGTCTTGGATGCAGCTTTGCGAACTTTCTTTTTAAATTCAACTATCCTTTATGAGTTTCTTTTCCTTCCCTTCATAGAAGCTCTTTGAAGGGATAGTTGTGAGGAGGAGGGAGAAACCATGGAAAGGGTTTAAAACCCGGAAAGGGATATTTTAAACCCTCCGTGAGTAAGGCTCATTAAAGCCACGGGAAAGGGCTTAATGGCCTTTTTAACGACTCACAAGAAAGGGGAATAAAAAGTGTAAGATACCCCTTTGGATATAGGGGATTGTGTATGGGGGAAAAAGAAGGGTGAAAAAAAACACATGAAGATCCTTCAAGTCAAATGTCGGGGGGGAAAAGGGGGCTTGTGGAGTCCTTATGAGGGAATTTGTGGGGGGAAAAAGGAAAGGGTATGAAAGGGCTAAAAATGGAATTTTTGCATGAGGGAAAAAGGGGCCTAAGGGGGCCCTTAGGAGGAATTTTTTTTTGAAAAAGGGGGGGGGGTTATATGGAAGGGTTAATAGGCCACATGAAGGTACCTTTAATGGCGATTCAGGGGGGGGGAAAGGGCTTAAAATAGGCCCACATGAAGGGGGGCTTATTAAGGCCTTTGGAAGCTTCCCCAAGAAGCTTCCAAAGCTTCTGGGGGTTTATGTGGGGCCACATGGAGGGAGGTGGCTCCCCTTGTGCAGCGTGGCGACGGCCAGGGCCACTATCGTGGTATGCAAACGGGGACGGAAACGGACTGATGCAGCAGCACATGATTCCTTCTACGGCAGCAGGTCTGATGGCTCTGCGGAAGCGTCGATGGCTTCTCCCTCTCTGTCAAAAGATGACAGTATACTGGCTCGCCTCACGACTACAACCTTAGCCTCCTACTCAGCCTCCACACCCCCTTGGTTTAAATAGGGGAGGGGATAAGATCCTCCCTCCCCCACGCGTCGAGGCGCATGGGTCTCCCCCCCTTCCAGCTCCAGCAAGGAGCTTAGTGTCCACTTTTCCCTCCCTCTCCCCCAGCTCGACAGTCAGCTGGGGGAAGGAGGGAAAAAAAATTTGCCTTTAACAAAATAAAGAAATTATCCTTACGACTGTAAAGAGGGTTCACGCGCTATTGGAAGTTCGGTATGTTACAGAGAGAGAGTCAATTGAGTGACTCTTTTGAAGACAATTCCTCCTCCCCTATCCATGTATTCAAACACATTATCTATGTATAATCCAAATAATGTGGGTGAGAGTGGGCATTCTTGTTTTACTTTTATGGTGATATCGACTCTTTCAAACATCCCTCTTGGTGTGCATATGTAGCATGTCACATTTTGATACAATTCATAGATTCTCCAATACATACCTTTTGGCAAACCAACTTCTTGCAATCTATACATGAAATGTGCTTGAGGTACTATATCAAATACCTTATGGAATTCTAGAAAGCAAAAATAGATCATCTTGTCTCAAGCCTTCTATGAACTCTCTAAGTGTGAGGATGTGATCCAATGTGGTGTGTCCACATCTAAAATGAGTCTAAAACTAGCATGTCATTGTGATCTTCTATCCTTCCTTGTAGCCCATTCACTAAGCACATGTTCTAATATGGATCCATATATTTTGGCCAATGTTTGGCCAACCATGATGGCCCTATAGTTGTTAGAACCATGAGATAGAGAGAGTATATAAAAGAGAAGTTAGAAAGAGGAAGAGAGAATAGATAGAAGTGAGTGAGAAATAAGTGGGGAGAGACAAGGGGAAGAGAGAGAGAGGTAATTAGAGAGAGAAACTAAGAGAGAGAGAGAGAGAGAGAGAGAGAGAGAGAGAGAGAGAGAGAGAGAGAGAGAGAGAGAGAGAGAGAGAGAGAGAGAGAATGTGTGTATAAAAAGAGAGAGCTTGTATGTGTGTGTGTGTGTGTAGAGAGAGAGAGAGAGTCACTGTGTGTATAAAAAGAGAGCTTGTATGTGTGTGTGTGTGTGTGTGTGTGTAGAGAGAGAGAGAGAGAGTTGAGTAGAGAGAGTCACTGAACTCTCTCTCTCTCTCTCTCTCTCTCTCTCTTCCCCCTTGCCTCTCACTTTTCTCTATTCTTTAGAGGAGTGACATTCCTACATAACATATGGGATCTCCCACATCATAGATACTCTAGATTGGCATTGACCTCTTTACAAAGATAGTAGAGGAAGGGGAGAAAGATTGTTATGACAACATGGATGTGCCTACATGGATTGGACATCAATTGGCTTAGTCCATTGGATTATATCCTAGATTGCCCTAAACTCCCATTAGAGCTAACATTCTAAGAGTCGAAATAGGGAGAACTTGGACTTGGATTCAACCACCTCTCCCTCTAGGATCAAGGATGGAGCATTACTAGGATCATTTTTTACACCTCTTTAAGGATGGATTCATTGTTTGACCATAGTACATGGGCACACACCTCCACCATAGTATGCGAGCCACTATTCGATAGATGTGTACCTCTTCCCACTCGTTGAGGTCAAAGACAAGCAAATAGACAGTTATTACAAAAGAGGATAGGACATGTCAAGTCTACAATTAAGACCCAAGATGAAGGAACAGTACACATGCTGATGTAGTGTTTACTTTGATATATGAGGGAGATATCACTTTGTCTAACATTAGGTCTTTCCACCTTCTCAAATACCCATACAAGTATGGTGTACTTGATTGTGAGGTGTATGTTAATATCAAAGTTATTTTGGATAAATGAAAGTAGTCTTTGACTCTTGAGACATGTAACAATTAAGCTAACTCCTTAAAGACCCATTAATTCACATGAAAATAATTCTACATTGATAGTAGATGCCTAAGTGTTGCCTATTGATGGGAATACTTAAGGTTTTCTATTGTTGGTTAAAAGTGCCAAGCATGCCCAAAACACATAACTTGTATGTTTACTATATTTATAACTTGGATGGTAGTGGTCGACAAGAACTTGAACACCACATTGAGACATGTGTACATGCACACACACATATTGACTACATGAACAAGTTGCTTAGAGACATTTTCACCCCCATTGTCAGATCGTAGGCACTAAAATGTAGCTAACACCTCTAGTTTGTACTTACTAGGATAGGCCCATTTATGCGACTACTCATCAATGAATCTCACAAAGCACTTAGAACCACCTAATGATAACTGATAGGGCTCGGGACCACAAATATTTGAATGAATAAGATCCAAAGGCTCACCCACATGCATAGAGCTAGCCTTTTTATGGGAGTTACGTGTCTACTAGCTGTATAAACAATGATCACAAGAGTCAAAGCATTAGGTGTCAAGAGGCAGCAAATACTACAAATGAGCGAGTACTTTCATTCCTTTAAGGAGCATATACCTAGGATGGCAATGTCAAAGAGATACATGAGAAACATCAATCATGGTCAAAGCATGATCAATAGATCCATATACAAGTTAAGGGTATAGGCTACCAACATTAGCACCTTTAGCATAAATGAGACTACCACGAGTAATCTTTCATGCAAAATCACCAAAATAGACATGATATGTGTTATTATCTAACTTTCCAGTGGAGATAAGGCTTTTAGTCAAAACCGAGACATGATGTACATCATGAAGCACAAATGAAGCACCAATACCAAAATTTAATCTCACATCATCTATGCCAATAATACCCAATGCAATGCCATTTCCCAGTCTAATCAAACCTATGACAATACGATAGGTATAAAACCAATGCTGATATGGGGTAACATGAAATAAAGCCCCTGAATCAAGAAGCTAATATTGAGAGAAAGAAGACAGAGTATTGGTTAGCTAAGTAGCATCAAGTGATGACACAATAAGTATGTAATCATCTGAGACATAGTCCTATGTATTTATCTCTTTTATCTTAATACTAGACTTAGGAACAATCTTGCAATCATCATAAGATTTGGCATTATCTTCCACTTTCCCTTTGCCTTTTTCATGCCTATAATTAGGTATCTTATGGCACTGCAATCTTCTGTGACCCTGCTACCCATAATAATGACAAGTAAGAGAGGACTTAGGACTGTAGGACTTATTGCGTGGCTGCCCCCACGAGACTTTGACTTGCCCCTATGGCTACTATCAATGTCTATCACGATTATTATTTCCATTACCACATTGTATGCCTCTCACTATGAGTGCATGAGAAGTATGATTTGCATCAATATTCTTCATGTTCACTTCCTTGGTAAGCAAAGAATCCTATACATCCTTGTGTTTAAAGCCAACTTTAGGAGGGTTTGCACTCATAGCAGTGTGGAATGTATCCCAAGACTTAGGTAGCGTGACAAGCAATAAAATAGACTCAACATTCTCCTCAAATTTAAGGGCCTGCAAAGTAAGTAGACTGAAAATGGAATGAAACTCATATAAATGAGAAGAGATAAATGTCCCTTCCTTCATTGTTATAGCTCATATAGCCCAAAAAGGAAGACAAAGGAAGCCCAAGTTAGAAATGGAAGATAGCCCAGGCGAGAAAAGCAGAAAAGAAGGCAAGCTCAGAAAAAAACTAGGAGTGCATCGAATATTCTAGCAAGGTGCACCAAATATTCTAGCAAGGAAAGCGCAAGGCACATGTAATTCATTTTATAAAAGAGTGCCATGCTCCCTCTTGTGCAAATTGTAAACATAGAAGGGTACGAGAAAATAATCTTGAGAAGAAGAAAGACATGAGGAAAGAAGACCTTGGCTAAAATGGCCAATCATGTAAAAAAAAGGGATGGGTGCCCAAAGGGATGAGGGCATGTATAAAATATTGGGGGTAAAGGCGCCTCCGCCTAGCCACCCGTGTATTACTACACTGACAATCATCATCGCCATTGCACACTACAGGTGGCGGGCGCCCACCACCGTCACTTTATTCTTTATTATTTTAGTGACAGTTTGAATAAAGGAAGGGCCGGTCACACATTGTGACTGTTGGAGTTCCCATTTCTTGTCTCTCTCTTTCTTGCTCTTGCTCTCCCGCCATAGCTTTCGCGTGCAAGCTTTGATCCTTCTCACCTTTCAATTGGTATCAGAGCTCAGTTTCCCAACTCTTAAGCTTGGCTCGTGGCATTCTCAGCTTCCCATAGACTCCCCACTCGCATTGGGTCTCCTTCCCAGCAGCCATAGCTCATTCTCTTGAGCTCCCTTCACTCCCGGCTTCCTGAGCTTCTTCCCGGCCTATTGAGGCACCATCAAGGTATTGACATTGAGGTATTGCTTCACTATTTCAGAGATTTATTTCAGTCCACAGGTCTAGGTAAATAGGGCAGCCACCATTGAAGCTTCCAATCTTCATATCTCTTTGCCACTGGTTGTGGGCTGCTAGAGGCTTGTTCCAAGGCCTCTTTGGCTCATGTTTGAGCCCTCCAATCCCTCCAAACCTGCCATGTGGACCAACAACATCATCACACAAATCTAAGCCTGATTTTGGACAAATTTCATTCAGCCACTTCAACTCCAGCTCCAGCTTGGCATTAAGCACTTGTTTGGGCTCCATTTCAGGCTCTTTGCACATGTATTGATACTTGGCATTGATCCTTTGAGATTAGGCATTGATTTGGTGGCTGAAAACAATGTTTCAGGATATTATAAACAGTCTGCAGACATTTGATGCTAGTGCTACATTCACAGTTTATGCCTATGCTTGTTTGGGCATGACTACATAATCGGTTTGATGCCTATTGCATCCTGATTGATTGGGGGATTGAAGTTACATGTCACGCTATGATTTTGGCCTAATTGTGGGGCTAGAAATACACAGTTTATAACAGTAAATGCATGCTGAATACTCTTGGGCTGAAGCTATCTTTCATGCTTTGACATATGCCTATTGGTTCCGGGTGTATGTCTTGGGTTATGCTATGATGTATTGATCATCGAGGGACGACTTCAAGCTTCTCATTGGATCCGGATGCTTTTGGAAGCTTGAGCTTATTTCAGCCCGCACTTATTGACATTGGTCTATGCTTGATAGTGGTTAGTGCTTTCACAGTTATATGCTCTTTGGGTCCATGCTTACCGGACGCCTACGACTTGATGCATTTGTCTTGGCACAGTGTACCATGTACTTGTTGAGCTTTGGTGCTCTCTAAAGACTTGGCTTGGATTCTCTTTTGCTATTCCAGAATTTTGTATTGGATGTCATTTTGGTTGTCAGAGATCTTTATTGGGATGTATGTCTTGCTCATGGATGCTACCTACAGTTGCTTTGTAGTCATCATGCTCTTGGGATGCTATTGAGGCATTGTCTTGGTTGCCTGCCTTTGATACTTTAACTTGGTTTGATTGAGCTGTTGAGCTTGTTTATCCACCTTTTGTGCCAGTGGGAGCATCTTCTATGCTTGACCAACATTGAGCAGGAGGTTTATGCTATTTGAGCATTTTGCAGATACTTGAGACTTTGGGATCTCTTACACTTAAATCTTGCATGGTTCATGCACTCATATCTTGGAGTTGCTTTTGACCTGAGCTTGGGCTTTGCACTCTTGTGAGCATACACCTATTGGTGTCAGGTCTTGCCAGTGTTATGTATACTTTGCCCTACTGTCAAGGGGTATGCCTGCTCACTAACAGATGCTTTGGTGACATGTTTGGGTGTTTGCTTAGGGTCATGATAATTGTTTGGTGTTGATTTATGCCCGTTTATGGCTGGTCATGTCTTGGCTGTCATTTATTGACTTGGTGCAATGATTTGGTCAGCAATTGACTCTCACAATACTGAAATATTTTGAAATGATGTACTTTCACTAGTACTTGGTTAATAGCAGCTTTGGTTACACTTTTCTTGCCATTCTCTGTCGATTTTGGTTATTTTTTGGTCATTTTTTGCAGTAAACAGCAAGTAGTTTTGAACTGTATGCAGTCTTCCAGCCTACATTATGGCGAGTTCGTCCACTGATCATGCTATTTTCAACATCACTAAGCTTGATGGTACGAATTAATCTTATTGGAAGAGCTAGATTTGGTAGGTGTTGATGCAAAAATCGCAGATCAAACCATTAAGGTTCAGCGGGCAGCCGCCTGCAACTATGCCAGATGAGGAATGGTTTGAGCTTGATGAGTTATGCAAGTCCACTATTGTATTATCTCTCACAGAACAAGTTCATTACAATGTATTTGAGGAAGAACAGAGTGCATGGTAGTTGTGGGATAAAATCAAGAATCTCTATGACAAGAAAAGTCCAGCGAGTCTGATGTAATGGCTGAAGCAGCTTATGGATCTGCGCATCAAGGAGAATGTGACTATGCCTGCTCACTTGAGCCAGTTCCATGCTATACTCAAGAACTTGACTTCGCAAGACATCATTTTTGCAGAGGATGTCACTCCTCTTTTCTTACTTGGTACTCTTAATGAGTCATGGGATGTATTCTGCACTGCATTATGTGCCTCTGCTGCTACCTTGAAATTATCTGATGTTGAGAGTGCTCTTCTGCAGTAGGAAGAGGTTAACCGTAAGAATTTGGATGCCTCTCATGTGTCGCATGCTATGACAGTTAGAGGCAAGAATGATGGATATGGAAAGCATGGCAGTGGCAGTGGCCGTGGACAGGATTCTCAGAAATCTCGATCCAAGTCTCGTGGGAAGTCACATAGCCAAATTAGGCCACAATGACATGAACTATGCAATGAAAGGCGCAAAGATAAGGGGAAAGACAAAGTGTAGGATAAGTCTTCTGATCGCAGCATAGTGCCTGCAAAGTCCAATGTTAAAATTGAAGAGATCAATGTTATGTAGCTTGAGGATGTTGATGATGATTATATCCTTGCAGCTTCTTCTAGTGCTTCGCAGATAACAGAGATACACTCTATGTATGCACAGTGTTGGCTCTTGGACTCAGGTGCGTCCTTTCATGTGACACCTTGCCGAGAGTGGTTTCATTCCTACCGTACCGTTTCGGGCTCTGTGCACTTGGGTGATGATAGGTATCTTGATATTGTGGGTGCTGGTGATGTTAGGCTGTAGTTTCCTTTTGGCAGCAGTTTTGTTATGCAAGATGTACGTCATGTACGTGCTTTCACACGCAGTCTCATGTCAGCTGGACAGCTTGATGACGCAGGTTATCATGTGTCTTTTGGAGACTCTGCATGGAAGATCACTCGTGGCAGACTTGTGATTGCGAGAGGTGCCAAGACTGGCAGCCTCTATCCCTTGATTGTATCCACTTCTTCCCTTGATCATGTTTTGTCTGTGGGTTCTATCCCACATGTATCTCTTTGGCATGCCCGTTTGGGCCATATGTCTTTGAAGGGAATGAAAAATTCTTTATGGTTTGCAGTACTTACCGCCCCTTGATTATGTATGTTTTGATTCATGTGAGCGTTTCTTTATGGCAGGCAAACTAGGTCTACACATAAGAAGTCTGGTAGGCCACACATGAGTGAGCCCTTGGCATTGGTACATTCGGATGTTTGTGGGCCCATGCCTTTTCAGTCTATGGGTGGTGCAAAGTATTTTGTTACTTTCATAGATGATTTTTCACGAAAAGTTTGGGCTTATCCCATTAAGCTAAAATTCGATATCTTGGCTAAGTTTCAGAGATGGCTTCATTGGTTGAGAACTAGTCTGGGTATAGGCTCAAATGCCTAAGGACAGATAATGGGGATGAGTATGTCTCACGTGCTTTTGAGCAGTTATGTGATGAGAGGGGTATTAAGCGTCAGTTGACCGCCCCCTACACCCCCCAGAATGGTTTGGCTAAGCGGATGAATAGAACCATCCAGGAGCGTGTACGCAGTATGCTTAGCCATGAAGGCCTACCACAGAGCTTTTGGGCCAAGGCAGTTAGTACAGTTGTGCATATCATAAATAGATCACCTTCTAGTGGTTTACATTTCCAAGTTGCAGAGGAGGTATGGACTGGAAAACCTCCCTCTTATGCACATCTCCATGTGTTTGGATGTGAGGCATTTTGCCATGTGCCCAAGGACAAGAGAAGTAAGCTGGATCCTAAGAGTGTCAAATGCATTTTCCTTGGTTATGGGGATGCACGCGAGATGGGTTACCATCTCTGGGATCCGCAGATGCGAAAAGTCATCCGTAGCCATGATGTAGTCTTCCATGAAGACAAGATGCATGGGCAGCCTGAGAGAGTTGTTGAGATCCGTAGGGTCATATTTTAGGAGGAGCCGAGAGCTCCCGCAGAGCCAGTTGGACACCCTCCAGTTGCAGCAGATGCTCATGGTCAGGGTGCTGGACAAGCGGTTGAACATGCAGCAGAGCTTGCCGTGAGACAGTGGTCTGCTAGAGACAGACGTCCACCTGATAGATTTCAGCCCTCGATGCATTATGTCTTGGTTACAGATGCAAGAGAGCCTTTCACTTATGATGAGGCTATGCGCAGGGGTGACAGTCACTCCTGGGAGAGGGCTATGCAACCTAAGATAGACTCCTTGCATAAGAATGAGACTTGGGATTTGGTTTCCTAGCCTAAGGGCAAGAGGGCTTTGCCATGCAAGTGGGTGTACAAGCTGAAAAGTACCCCTGGACACCCCAAGCCGGCATATAAGGCTAGATTGGTAGCAAAGGGTTTTAAGTAGGAGCATGGTGTGGACTTTGATGAGGTCTTTTCTCCTGTGGTTAAGATGACCACCCTTCGCTTAGTTTTGGCTTTGGTTGCTCAACTTGACTTGGATTTATACCAGATGGATGTCAAGATGACTTTCTTACATGGGGACTTGCGTGATGAGATTTATATGGAGTAGTCTAAGGGCTTTGCAGAACCTGGCAGGAGCACCTAGTGTGCAAATTGAAGAAAAGTCTTCATGGCTTGAAGCAGGTACCTAGGGAGTGGTATCATAAGTTTGATGCCTTTATACAGTCACAGGGCCACAGCAGGAGTGCTATGGATCCGTGTCTTTACACGAAGAAATCCCGTGATGGTTCTTTATTGATTTTGGTACTCTATGTGGATGATATGTTGATAGAGCAGAGAAAGCTCATGATGAGCTAGATGCTCTTAAGGCTCAGCTCAAGAAAAGCTTTGAGATGAAAGATCTGGGACAGGCCTCTCACATACTTGGTATGCACATTAGACGCGATAGGCATTAGGGACTCCTCTACTTGTCACAGAGGGAGTACATTCATAAAGTCCTTGAGCACTTCCGCATGCAGGATGTAAAGCCTATTGGCTGTCCATTGACTTTTTATGTGAAGGTATCACAGGCTGATTATTCCCAGACAGATGAGGAGAAGGCCGAGATGGCCAAGATTCCCTATGCATCCGCAGTGGGTAGTCTTATGTATGCCATGATAGCCACCTGTCCAAATATTGCCTATGCAATTGGTGTTGTGGCATGCTATATGGTGGCTACACCTGGCAAGAAGCATTGGGATGCCATGAAGGGTATCATGAGGTACCTGAAGGGCACTACAGATATGTGCATCTGCTATGGCATCCAGGATACAGGAATCGTGGGGTACACTGACTCTGATTATGCAGGACATGCAGATAGTAAGAAGTCCACTTCCGGCTATGTATTCACCTATGCTGGAGGTGCTGTTTCTTGGATGTCTAGGGTGCAAAAATGCACGGCCCTTTCTACTATAGAGGGCGAGTATGTTGTAGCCACTGAGGCTTGCAAGGAGGCCATTTTGTTGGGTCGTTTGGTTGCTGACCTTGGTATTGATGCTATCCCTACACTGCATTCGGATTCTATGAGTGCTATTCAGTTAGCCAAGAATCTGGTCTTCCATGCGAAGACAAAACACATTGAGGTGAGATATCACTTCATACGTGGGGTCCTTGAGGACAAGTCTATTGACCTTGTCAAGATCTCGACTGACCAGAATACTACAGACTTGCTCACGAAAAGCCTATCTACAGAGCGCTTTGCCTTTCTCAAGAGATTGATGGGCGTGGGATGAGATGACGTCTTTCCTCATCCTTTTGTACATGTTGTACTGTCTTTTTTCTTTTTTCTTTTCACTCCTCATTAGGGAAGATTCGCCTTTAAGTGGGAGGTTGCCGGGGGTAAAGGCGCCTCCGCCTAGCCACCCGTGTATTACTACACTGATAGTCACCACCACTGCACACTATAGGAGGCGAGTGCCTGTCACCGTCACTTTATTTTTTATTCTTTTAGTGACAGTTTGAATAAAGGAAGGCCCGGTGATACATTGTGACCGTTGGAGTTCCCATTTCTTGTCTCTCTCTTTCTTGCTCTTGCTCTCCCACCATAGCTCTCACGTGCAAGCTTCGATCCTTCTCACCTTTCATAAAAGTCAAAAAGTGAATAGAGGAGCTCATTCTTTGTGTGTGGCTAAAGTGACTCTCTTCTTCTCTCCTTGCTTGTGCTTGTGCTTATGTTTGAGAGAGGGAGTGTGAGAGTGTGAGGGAGTGAGTGTGTGAGGGTGAGGGACCCTGGTGGAGAAGCTCTCCATCTTCTCCTTTCTTCTTCTTTTCTCTTCTCTTCTCTTGTCTCACGCACACGACTATGGAGGATGGAGCTTGGAGGTAGAGGATTGAGCTTGCTTGAGCTCACATCTTGGATCATGGAGCTACTAGAGTGCTTGAGGGAAGAGGCTACTCAATCGGGCATCAAGGTAAGCTCACTATACTCATAGGGTTGAGAACGCATACGGCTATGTGAGAGGTAGCCATATCATTTGGCTTGGAACGCTTGAAGCAATAAGTGGTCCATGGGTCTTGGCGGTTGAGCGAGAGCTCCCACATTTTGGTTCTATTGTCGGGACCAACGGATTCAAGCTTGAGTGCTTGCATGCTTCAAATCAAGCAACGAAGTGGGAGTTCAACTCTGAAACGATGGTTGGTTTTAGGTAGGAAGCAAGGGAGTTGGAGGCTATTCGATCTCTTTTGTGGATTAGTTTAGGTAGAAGAAGCTTTTTGTGCATTGGCTAGAATAGGAGTTGAGTGTTATGTATCATATTTGAGGCACTAAGGTTGGAGAAATAAGGAAAAGAGGAAAAATATAACTCTCTGGATGACTAGGGAATAGGGAAACAGGGGACGAAAGAAAGCATATTTTTGCATATCCAAGGAGAAAAACAGAGGTAAGGGGAGAAGGGGAAACCACAAAAGGAGGCACAAGAGACATAGAGAGCTCATTTGGATTCAGAGAGTCTAAGAGAGAGAGGGAGAGAGTTGCATGTTGTAGGTTACATTGCCTACGATTCGTGATTTGACGCATTTGGCCTTACTAGATATAGTTAGGACCCCTATTGTTGCAATCTATTGTGTTGTTCTGAAGTCATTGTAGCATTAACTAGCATGCATTGAAAACAGTAGAATCATTTTTGTGCCATTCGGCATTTTTTGTGCGTCGCTCGAACAATGACCGTAGGCCTTGAACAGCTGAGTCTTGGGCAACCAGGCTGCTCGAACGTCCGAGTCACTAGGTGTCCACTCAAACAATTCTGTCTTGGATGGTCACATTCGGACAAAATGACTCAGCCTCAGATGGTTGAGTTTGGGCCTCAGACGGCCAACTACTTGAATTCGGCCTCGGATAGTGGACACTCAGACAGGTACCCCTCGTTTGAGTGCGAGCCTGACTACTCGCACATCCAAGTTTGGGACTCGGACTAGATACCTAGAACCCCTTGTCTGATTGTGAGTTTCAACTTTTTTGGTGTTGGCTAGGGCTTACTCCAACTAACCAGTGATCTAGTTAAGAACCTAGACCCGTAAACAAGCCCTTAGAAGTGGCTGCACCTAGGAAAAGGAAGGAACCCTGGCCTAGTAGTCCATAGGGAACCAAAAGATCCGGCTAAGCTCACTAGAGACCCAAGCTGACTCTTAGGGTTGGACACCCAACACCACCTGTTGTGGCCCTTAAAGAACTCAGGCTAAACCGATTAAGACTAGTCAAACCCCTTCTTCTAACTGACTTAAGAGTAGGACAAATTGAGGCAGTTGACTTCATTAAAATTCACACCTGACAGAGTAGGCACATAAGCATGTATGGAAATTGGAAAGCCTGATTTTGTACAGCCACATCATGATGCATTGCTAGAGCATGTGTGTTGCACAATTATGAACAAATGGATGAACAAGGAAGACACCAAGGGAAAATCACCTAAAAATGAACCCACCAATAGGAGTACAACCCAAGAATCAGAAAAAAACTAGAAAACCAAGGACAAAGACATGGACATTACTGAGCCCTCACATCACCAAGCAAAGGGAAGGCTCGCTAGGATAAGGAATACATCCTCAGTCGACTTAGTTGACCTCATAGACACTCTAGTGGATCAAGAGGCAACTACCATGGTAGGTACCGACACAAACGAGAACAGCCTGGACTTGGACCTTGACCTTAGCATGGTTGAGCACCTCGATGACATTCGACGACTTGTCACCCAATATGACCAACAAACAAGGATAATGCACCACGAAAGATTGATGGCAGATGTTTTAGCTGACCTTGAGGAAGAGAGGAGACTGACAAGAATGGCATTGCAATGCATGGCAAATTATAGTTAGGAGCAAAGGGCTCATAGAGGCTACATCATGAGAGGGAACTCATCGAGGTGCATAGGATCCTAGCCATATCAGGTAGGAACAGAATGGGAGGTAATATTGATAGGGAGAGAGTTCTAGAAGCTGATCTCACACTGAGCAAGCTACTCACCAAGAGGTTGCGAGACACTACTAGCGTTGAGCAGAGTGCGGCAGCCTTGGCAACAACATTGCCAGCCAGATTGGAAGTTACCACAAATGCCAGAAGCTAGATAGAAATACCCATAGTTGCAAAGCAACTTGATAAATACCAGGCATGGAATGATCCCTACAACTTTGCCAAGCAATTTGAGCAAGTATGTGAGGTGAATAGTCTCGCGGATCCTGCTTAGCAAGCCCAAGCATTCGATTTGTGCCTAGGAGACAAGGGGTAGACTTGGTTCACTAGCTTGGACAATGCTAAACATAGTGACTTCGCCCAATTGAAGGATCTCTTTATCAAGAGATTCTCAGAGGCAATATACTCTGATAACCTGATTGTTAAGCTAATGAATGTCAGCTAGAAGGAGAAGGAAGACATACGAGACTACATTACCCATGTGAGGAGTCTCTATAAGAGGATACCTGCAATCGAGTGACCAATGAGAGACTGTGTTCATTAACGAGATTCACAAACGAATAGCTATATAAGGCCCTAGCAAGCAACTCAAACATGCAGAGGGACGTGCTTGTGAGAGTCTCCGAGGAAGCTGTACTGGTAGATGATTTGCTTAGGGAGAGAAGCTCTTGGATGACATAGCACGGTAGAAATGCAATTAGGAACACTGAGAGAGTTGTAGCAACTCGTGAACAAGCAGTCGCAATAGTGAATAGGAGAAAGGGAAGAATATTGACTAGAACCAAGCTCTAGCCAAGATCTGAAAGCGGAGTTGGCTAGATTGCAAGAATCAATGCAAAGACCTATGCGACCCCATGTGCAATGTGTGCATTGTGGAGGAAGTCACCTACCATCTGTATGCCCCGATGCCATAGTAAGGCATTGTGCCAATTGTGGAAGATTCAGGCATGATGCCATGCACTGTCAGTTGCCGTACGAGCAATCTTATTCGCAACCTTACAATCCAAGGGGTAGACAACCCTATTTGGGAAGGGGAGCCCCTTTGGCACTCGCTGCACCCAATGACTCAAAGCCTGCCCCAGCAAGGATAGACATCAACCCTATAGAGATCCCTAGACCTCCTATACCTATCATTACCCATCCATCGAGCGAAGCCCCAGTGCACCTGGTGGAAGCACCCCTAGAGGAAGACTCTTATTTGAATCCTTATGTTTCTTACAATGAAAAAGACAATCCAATATTGATGGACTATAGACCCATACCAATTATGGCCATGGGCAGAGGAAGAGGAAGAGGCTTAGACGGAACGCAGAACCAGGGACCCATAGCATGTTGGACGTGTGGCCATCCAGGTCATATCTCGTCTTGCTGCCTTGAAAAGGAGCAAGCAAATAGAGAGAACGTTGATTTGAGGTGCCCCGAATGTGGAGTCACTCATCTATTCGTTGATTGCATGAGGCGAAAGCCCTCCACTAGTGTGGCAATTGTATCATTGGTGCCACTTGGGATCTTTTGTGTCAAGATGCATGACATTGATGCCACACCTATACCCTTGAAAGTCATACACGAGCTCAAATGAAGTAGACATGTGTCTCACTACCAAGGCCTAGCAACTTAGTTGTATCCTCTATAGGGAAGAAGAATCAACGACGATGAAAGAAAAGAGCCGAGGCAAAAATAACGCTCAAATTTGAGAGTGAGACCACATTAACAAAATGTAAGCAAGTTGTGGATGCTGAAGCAGAAACATCTGCTCCTAAGATGAGAGAAAAGGGAAATGCTAAGGTTGTGACCCCAACCAGTAGCTGCAAGTTGCAGATAAGGTCAAGGAGTGGATAAAAGAAGCCCATGCACACTTTCAAGATACAAAGCCTATAGTTGAGGATGAGGTTGAGTAATTCTCAACCACGAGCCCACTAGCCTCACCTTCATACTTGAGGGCAGGAGAGATAATGCCACCACGTGAGCAACTACATGGGTGGAGTGGGAGGACCAAGAATACACAAATGGTTCAAGAACATTGGCAAGTAACCCACGAAAACGAGAAGGGAAAGAAGGATGGCGACTTGCTAGCAACACTCATAACGACTCCTGTGATAGTGTCATTGGGGGAATTGCTTAGACAAAACCTCACACTTCTCGGCAAGTGTTGAAATGATGGGTAGAACACAATGATAACCATAAGCCATGAGACTTTCTAGACCACAATGCCGTGGCATCCATACCTAGCCTAATACTAAATCCCATGTCTAAGTCCCCACAAATAAAAGCCTTCTACTGGGAGGGCACTAAGATGCACACAACCTTACCTATCATTGCCTTAGGAGACGCTACATGAACGGGGATAGTGGACAAGGGAGTAGGGGTTAGCATGCTTAGTCATGCACTCTTGCAAACCTGGGGAAATCCACTAGTGGAAACTACAAGGTTTAATGTCACCCTAACGAACGAAATGAAGGTTAGATCCTTTGGAATCCTAAAGGATTGGTCACTAAAGATAGCGGGAATCCAATTCTTTGTAAACTTCATAGTCATGAAGGGAGTGGATTATGATATTCTGTTGGGAAGGCCATGGATGAAAAATGCCAGAGTGATAGAGAACTAGGGTAATGGTCTAATATTCTTGGGCAATAGATTTGAAGCAATCTAAGTAGAAATGGATACTTGGAAGACCTCACCCATGGATTAGAGGCTATCTCTAACTTGCTGAAGGGAAACTTAAATCAAGAAGTGATTATGGGGTTTTAACAAGGTAGATCCTGATGCACATGTTGGCAACCATCGACCTCCCATTCTTGAAGGATGAGGACAAGTATAGACAAGCTGAAAATTCCACAGGCAAATCTAAGAATGCCATCACTTCTAAGCTGCCCATAGTACTTGTTTGCATGATAGCTGGAAGTTCCATAGGCTAATCAATGCCAAACACCTATCAAGTCCCAACATCCAAACTTGAACTTCAAGGAATCCTTGAACACTTGTCAAGAAAGGTAGTTGACAACCCGGCTACCAACCTAAAACCCCTTAAGGAGCTTATGGAAAGCAGGAAGTGGCGATGGACCAAGGTGCATGACCTAAATTTATCATATGATTGGGCCCTCTTGACAAGTGAGACCGCATCCGAGTGTAGGGACCTTGGAAGCAACTCACAGACCCAATCTAGAAGTTCCGACGATGAGTATAAAGATTGTTGCTTCACCAGTGAGGAGAGTAAGGAGGAAGTGCAGACCATAGAGTATGATTCTAAACCTCGAGAGATGTGCATGCTCGTAGGACAAACCCCATTTCGACTAGCCTCATTGAGTGTAAGAGTTATGACCATCACAGAGCTCAAGGATGTGGAGAGAAAGCAGTAGCACTAGCCTACTTCGTGGATCACTGTGACCTCCTAAGCGACATGCACACTTGATGCACTAATTGATGAGGGAGCTAACACCAATATGTTGACGCATGAACACAAGACCGCATTGGGTCAACCACCCCAATTGCAATCAACCCACACAAAGTTGTGCCCATTTGGAGGGCAGTCCTACCCACTCGTAGGGAAATGCAAATTGATGGTTTTTATCGAGACTGAGAGTCTACTACTCACTTTCTACAAGCTACCAAACAAGCAAATTGTTGGCAAGGAAACCTTGGTAGGATGAGTGTTCAAAAAACAAGTCCATTGCAATGTAGACTATGATTTGCAGCATATCCACCTTGCCATTGGACATGCTAGAATACGGCTTTCAGCAAGAGCATCGTAGTTATCTCAAATCATGTAGTGCTACCGATAACTAAACCTAGTGACCACCCTAAGGAGGGGAGTGGTGTGTTTTGACGTGCTTCCATTATGCCTACCCTATCACATCAAAGGACCATGGGTCAAACATGCAAGTGGATTCCCAAGCATAAACCACAGTTTCACAAATGTCAAGCACCGGGTGCACGTAATTTCCATACCTCTTACTCTGGCATTAAATAGTAGAGTTGGAACTCCCATAGTGCACATGTGATTAAGCATTGCTGGGTCCCAAAGGCCTTGTTGTGAGCCCAAGGATACTATGAGGGTAGCACCTCACTGTGGTTGCCCAAACTGGCAAATGCTAACTTGATCCCCAATCTCAGGCCCCACACACTAGGCTTCCACAACCTCAATTGAAACAAGAGAGGAGAGGAACTAAGATAGAGAGTGCTCAATCCTTGAGCACTCGAATGGTCTACTGACCTAAAGTGCAACCCACAGTTCACGTGCAACCGAACATAGTCTTGCCTAAAGGCTCTAAGATAATCACCAAGACCCCTAAAAGACCCTACATGATTTTTATAGTATTTTCCACTTGTTTTGATTTGATCAAGTCAAATACCTTTATATCAATGTGTTTCAAGTAAAATCTCTACCCCATATTTATAAAACCTTCAAGAAACTAGGACTTACATCTTGCACTTACTTAGAGTAAGTCAAATGTAGCACTTTATATCCCCTTCATGTATCTTCTATTAAAAATAATGTAATTGTAGTAAAAAATTGAGTACCTAAATATATCTTTCTAGCATCTTTGATTGAGACATATATCTAGAAAAGGAATGGAAATGCTATCTCATTTGGATTACTTGTCTTTGATTGATTTTTTTGATCTTTGTATTTGTGAGCATTGTAAATATGCTATACCCACTACGGATCCTCTATTGGAAGGGCCCCAAGTCAACCTATCTTACAAACCACTAGAACACCTTAAGCCCCCACCACCATGATGATCAATTCTAGAGGTGGCATCCAACATAGCCACGACCACGGGGGATGATTTGGCCACATGCATCCGATGGTTGGATTCGACTTTCACACTATTTGCTAGAAGCTATGAATGTTTAGACCTAGGTCTACTTGACGAGCCTATAGCAACCGAAGAACATTCCTTACCGTGTTCTTGGGAGGACTACAAATTCGTCTTCATTAAAACTTTTGCTATTGCGAATGAGATGATTGGTAATGAAATTTCACAAGAGAAGGCTGAAAGCCAACGTCTAATCACATCTTATTGAAAAAGAAAAATTCCCATACCACTCTAGGAACTCTTTGAACTCCAAGGACTTGTTGAATTTGAGTCAAATTTCATGCATAAGTGGTATAATTTGTGCCTTTCATGGGCCCAAGAAGGACATCAAATCATGACCAATGCGGAGCAAAGATGTGCCATCAAGACCTTGGAGTACAACCCAACCTATTTTTAGGGTGTTGGCCATAACCACGAATCAACCCTAGGAAGACAATGTCATGCTTCACCCATTCTTGGATAAGATTCTAACAGAGGAGGAACTACACCTCGCAAGTCGACTCAACTCATGTAACCTCTTGAGTGATCTATTGATGTACATCACACAAGTAGGGATTCGTCCATGTGATTTGGACCATTATGCAACCCTTGAATATAACCCCAAGTTTTACGACTGGTTCTTGAGATAATAAGACATACCACGCATACGCTGAAGTCCCATACACCTTGATTCGTAATGGAAATGGATGAAAATTCAAATGAGAATTGAATTTTAAAGGAAAAGGATGAAGGTATTGGTTGATTGGTATGTGTCTTCTTAACTTGTGGATTTTTGTAGGTATTATGTGAGTTCAAGCAAGCTCAATCCTCTACCTCCAAGCTCCATTCTCCATAGCCATGTGCGCGAGACAAGAGAAGAGAAGAGAAGAGAAGAAGAGAGGAGAAGATGGAGAGCTTCTCCACCACGGTCCCTCTCCCTCTCACACTCACTCCCTTATACTCTCACACTCCCTCTCTCAAACACAAGCACAAGCACAAGCAAGAAGAAGAGAATAAGAGAGACACTTTAGTCACACACCAAGAATGAGCTTCTCTATTCACTTTTTGACTTTTATACATGCCCTCATCCCTTTGGTCACCCATTCCCTTTTTTTACATGACTGGCCATTTTAGCAAAGATCTTCTTTCCTCAAGTCTTTCTTCTTCTCACGGTTGTTTTGCCCATGCCCTTCTATGTTTACAATTTGCATAGGAGGGAGCCTGACGCTCTTTTATAAAATGAATTACATTGTGCCATGTACTTTCCTTGCTAGAATACTCGGTGCACTCCTACATTTTTTCTAAGCTTACCTTCTTTTTTTCTTTTCTCGCCTATGTAGTCTTCCATTTTTTACTTGGGCTTCCTTTGTCTTCCTTTTTGGGCTGTATGAGCTATAACATTACCCCTCTCCTAGTCGAGTGTGAGTCCCATGGCACCTGTGGGTATGTGCTTGGGTGGCTGAAGGTTTATCTTGTGGGTTGGTGATGAGTATTTCGGTGGGGATTGGACATGAGTGGATGTGTCTACCTTATCAGGTGGTGCATTGTGTCTGTGCTAGTGGAACTGGGAGGTGGGTCAACAAACCACAGGCAAGCCTGGGGTGTTTTCCCACACTTGAGAACCTAGTTTGTGCGTAGGGAGGTGCAGTGAGTGTAGCTTAAGGAGATAGGTCTAGCCATAGGCGAGTGTGACCTCCCTAGGTATGTCTTGCCCTTGATGTGTCCTAAGAATGAAGTGGGGCAAAAGGGCTAGGGGTTAGGAACAGATCCGCGGGGCCAACCTCAACCATTGAACATGCCTAGCTTGAGGACCCCTAGGTGCAATGATTGTGGCACTCATCAAGTGAGGTGTGTTTTCCTGCCTTGCTATTATCTTCATGCTTTTTCTCCTTTCTTTCCTTTTGCTTTCTTTACTTTTTTTTTTGGAATAACAATTTAAATGAGGGAGCATGCTAAGGAGCATCCTATTGTGGAGCATCCTGCCTTGCTCTTATCTTCATGATTTTTCTCCTTTCTTTCCTTTTGCTTTCTTTACTTTTTTTTTTGGAACAACAATTTAAATGAGGGAGCATGCTAAGGAGCATCCTATTGTGGAGCCGGGGCCAAATTGTGTGGTGGTTTGTGGGCTTTATTGAGGAATGCCCTACTTTGTGGATACGCTTTAAGCTAGTTTTGACATTAAGTGGAGTAGAGGACAAAAATGGGTGGTTACACCCAATGAATCTACTATCACTCATGTCCTCTAAGAGGTTCATGCAAAATGTTGGGCATATGGTGGCTCTCATCATGAGGCGCACCATTGCACAGCTAATCCTAGTGTTGAGGTCAAAAAAGAGGGGTGATAGCTGCTCTTCCTTTACATTAGGTTTTGTTTTAATAATACTCACAGTAGGTAGATGTAATTACAAGTGGTGATGAAAGCAGGGTCAAGGCATGAGGAGAATTCATTTAGAAAACTTGTTATAGAGGGGGGGGGATCCCTTTCGGTAAAAACTAGGCTCTCTTCGGGGATTGAGGCATTTACATTATAGACCAATGGGAAATCGTATCTGCCATGCACTTCCGGGTTGAAATCAACTCCCATTCTTCTTGGATAGGGCATATAGATAGGATTATCTCGCTCGTAAGATAGTGTGCTATAGAAAGCAATCCAAACCTCCAAGTTGAAGTCCTAGATGTTCCAGTGCCACCTTGGTTGGGCCTTATATCCCTCCACCCTCTGGGGTACCTCTGCTGCCTTGTCTTCCCAATAGTTGGTAGGTTCCTGCCGCCACCTAGTGGGGTACCTCCTTCGGTCCTCTAGCCATCTCCTTCCTAAACTAGCTAAGAGCTTGATAACATCCTCCACCACCCTAGGAGATAGTACTCTATCCAATGAGTGAGGAAAGGTGAAAGAGAACTCGAAGGGGCTGCAGTTTTCCCATTTCTCCCACATCGAAAGTTCCTAGCCCCAGTTGATGGGATTGCACTCTTAGCTTTGAGGGATGGCCACTTGAGGAACTTGCGGTGTCCTAGCTCGAAACTTCCAGTGGGCCATTTCCACTTGCTCCCTAGGCTTGTGTCTTGCCTCCACCACTCGTTTGGGTGGCCTAGCTTCCCCCCCTACTTTTTCATTTGCTCTTGTGATGGCATAGGGGATCTGATTCCTTCATTAGCTCTTTCTCTTAATGATCTGCTTCAAAGTTAGGTCCCTCCTCTGGGACCGGCCCTACTAGCTCTTGTCGCGATGGTTGTACAGGTCATTTTGGCTCCTCAAGTCCTAGCAAAGTAAGTTGAGAGTAGGTGAGCACATCGCTCCTCTAGTCCTAAACTAGTGCTAGTCTTACGTGCCCTATCATGTATTCCATGCTATAGAGCCCTTCTTGCCACTTCTAATTTTCTCTTGAGATGTTCCATCGTCCCTTCTCCTCCTGGCTGCGTGACATTCAACACTATTCGTAATAATACACATTGTTGCTCCAGCATTCTTGTCTCAACAGCCGTTGCTTTACTTTCTGCTAGGAGATGCTCACTCTCATCATGGGAAAGCTTGTAGGCCAAGTTTCTGACTCAATCTTCATTTGTGGCTACCCATTATTTTGCTCTTTCCTTCATTTTCTCTATCTTTTGGCTTTGATATTGGGCCAAAGTGGCAACGACTTGCTCTTGCTCTTGCCACAATGTATTCATTTGCTCAAGCTCATGGGTTTTTCTCATCACTTGCTCTTTAGGTATGCCTTGCTCATGGAGAACTAACTATAATTGGTTGTGCAGCTTGACTAGTTTTCCCTTGTTCTCCTCGTCCCCTTGGTTCCGTACATCCTGCAGCTCCTTTGTAGCCTATTATTTTTGCCTCTTCAACTCTTTATTTCTAGTTCTAGGCACTTATTTTTGCAGGAGTTGAAGCACACATTTTTCCGAGGTGATGCGGTTTTCCCTCTCTTCCTCATACAGCTCCTTGAGACTGTGCTCTCCCTCTCTTGCCTTCAAGGCCTCTTTTAATGAAATCATTTCCCTATTAACGATTGTCATCACCCTTGCTTGCTCCATCCTATAGTCTACGAATGCAACCTTTTCTTTTTTGAGCTCAATAAGGGTGGCCTTTTTGTCCTCAATTGCTTTGTGGAGTTGGTTCTAAAATTCCTCCACCAATTCATCTTTATCTTTGTTATGGTGCATGGCTAAATGTATCGAAGTGGTAGAGACTTCTAAGAGGGGTACCTTTGGCCCTAGGTGTGATTCGGTATCAGCGGAGCAGGTAGTCTCTTGATTCCTACAAGAGGGGCTCCTTTACTGGGTATAGGTGCAATCTATTGTACTTTGCTGACTAGGTAGTGCACCCAGGCCATGAGATTGCTGGCTTGTGGAGCTATTGGAGTGCTTGAGGGAGGAGGCTACTCAATTGGGCATCAAGGTAAGCTCACTACACTCGCAGGGTTGAGAGCATGTATGGCTATGTGAGAGGTAGCCATAGCATTCAACTTGAAACGCTTCAAGCAAGAAGTGGTCCATGGGTCTTGGTGGTTGAGCAAGAGCTTCCACATTCATGCTAAGGTCCATGAGTTTCTTAAGCCAATACAGTTTAGTTGTATGACATTGCTTATCAGAGGTCACAAATATTTTTCCATAATGCATAAGCATGACTCTCAGTCTCTCAATGACATTGAAATATACTTGCTTTAACAATGACAAAGTGATGTTAGACTTACATAGCTCATTAGGCTCTACATTATAAAGTTTTGGCTTTATGCCCCTTGATTTCAATGGCTTGACTTACTTCTTTGGTACCAATACTTACAAAATCTGAGTCTTCCAATATAAGAAGTTATTGCCATCCAACTTCTCTATGTTGAATATAGTACTATCATTAAAAACATTTGAAGCACCTGCCATTATGTTTGTCGAACAAAGAGAGTAGGGATTATTGTAATAATAGCAAATCAACCCCAAAACCAAGCCAAAAAGAGTATAGGAGGAAGACTGAGCCAATACATTGCTATTAGTCGAGCGAGAGCTCCCACATTCATGCTAAGGTCCATGAATTTCTTAAGCCAATACAGTTGAGTTGTATGCCATTGCTTATTAGAGGTCACAAATATTTTTCCATAATGCATAAGCATGACTCTCAGCCTCAATGACGTTGAAGCATACTTGCTATAACAATGGCAAAGTGATGGTAGACTTACATAGCTCATTAGGCTCTACATTATAAAGTTTTGGCTTTATGACCCTTGATTTCAATGGCTTGACTTACTTCTTCGATACAAATACTTACAAAATCTAAGTCTTCCAATGTAAGAAGTTATTGCCATCCAACTTCTCTATGTTGAAGATAGTACTATCATTAAAACTACAACATGCATACATCTTGGAGCATATACCTTTAATAATCTTCAAGCTTGCAAGTGAAAATCATTGAAGCAAATAGCTACTATCCAAATGCAACCAATTGAGATCAAATCCAAGATGTAGAGCTCGACCTAAGCATATTCGGACATAAACAACAATGTCAAACATCAAGATAACCATGTAGCATACCTAAATGGCATGAAGCCATTCAATATATAGACATTAATGGTGAATGCTTGTTGTCCAAACTAGAATTGTTCTGTTCTGTGTAAAATAGATAATTGAAAACTACATAGGATCAACTCTGTAATTGCTCAAATATCCAGTTATGGTTATGCTCTTTGTTTTGAGCTATAAAACACCTAAATCTATATTGCATGCAAAAGTTACGTCCAAAATACGAAAGTGTTGTTAAGCTGCCATAATATCCATGACTTTTGCAACATGCTCTATATCTACTCAAAATGGATAGAATGGCTTCAAATATAATTTTTTGCTAATGGTTAATGCTTGTATGTATGTTAGTTCAGTAGTGTTTCTCTGTGATATCCCAACTTTGATTTAAAATCTTCCCGCCGACTTCTCGCAAAATGGACTTGAAGAACTCTAAAATCATTAAATAGAGAAGATCTTGAGCAAAAAAAACCCAAGAATCGTAACTTGACAATTTTTTCGGATTGACAAGGACTGTAGCCACCTGTCACGAAAGTTACCACGTGAATGAGAGTTATGAGCCATATTAGTCATTAGTGTTAATGTCTACAGTATGGATGGTCCAAAAATACTAGATTTTTGGACAAATTTAGTATTTTTTTATATTTTGGATATTATTTATTGTAAATATCCTAAAAAGCTATGGAAACTTCTAGAATAGGGTGTCATGTAAAAAAGCAAGTGGCTTTTTTAGCCAATTTTGGAGATTTAATGCAAAAAGAAGGATTGGCGAAATTGTGTGCGTCACAATCATAGTTTACAGGCAGCAAACAACACTCCGAAGGGGGAGAAGAAGAAAGAGTGATTTGGAAGAATTCTGATAAGACATTATGGAGTTTTGCCCCCCTTTTGGAGCCAACAGAACCATTAGATTTGTGATTTGAGCATCAGATTGCATCTTGGAAGCTTCAGATTGTTGTTGATTTTTGCCAAGTTCCCCTCCATAAAGAGCTCTTCTTCTTAGCCACAACACTTCTTCTCTAATTTAGCTATAAATAAGGGACATGGGGAGCAGTTGAGAGGTCCGAGCAAGAGGGGAGAGACCCTTCTTAGGAGTATAAAGCAAGAGGGAGGAAAAGAGAAGAAGGTAGAAGGATACCCCTCGAGAGGCTATGAGAGGGAGCTAGAGAGAGGGAGAATTAGAAAGAGAGAGAGAGGGAAGAAGATATCGAGAGGTTGTGAGAGAGGGAATTAGAGAGGGGATTAGAGAGGAAATAAATTAACTCAAGCTCCCCCTATATCGGTCTTCAACTCGGCAAGCTACTCTCACGTCCTCCCATCCCAAATTCATTCCATCTTCTCAATCTCTTGAACTTGCTCGCGAATGATGGCTCCAAAGCAACTAGAAAGAAAGGCCATGAAATCCATCGTAATCGGTTAAAGAGTGGGTATTGCCAGAGATACAGGAGTGCCCGAGGTTGCGAAAATTGCCACTACCAATGGAACATCAAGTGTGGCGAACGCAAGCACAAGCAAATATGAAATTTCCAATGAGGTCGTGCCAAACCAGGTTGTTCACAACTCAAAAATAGGCTATTATTTTCATATCACCACATAAAATAATAAGGTTTTTTTTCGAAATTAGGTATATAAAATGTATGCTTTTGTATTTACACTTACATGTCAGCTTCATCTAGAGAGCATATTAATACATGCACAAATGGTTAACTACTACATATGATTTGTAGATAGATCATTATTCGAGATTATAATTCGTAGAGTCATGATGGAAATAGTTATAAGAGGTTATTGCACGAAATGAGTAAAGGACATTATGTGCATTCGAGATTAGTAAAATAACTTGATATATTTTTTGCCAAATGCGACAATGGTAATGGTTAAAAGGTGAAAGTCTATTTAAAGAATCTTGTAAATCATCTCATTAAATTATTGCCGCAATATTTTTCTAAGTATCAACTAAAGGAAATTTGCTTATGTTAGGTAAGTTAGCCCTTAATAGAAAATTCATGTCTTGCTTAACAACATTGAAAGATTTGTACTCAACACTTCTTTATGGAAATAAGAATCCTCGTTATTAGAATGTAAGGTTACCTTGGGTTAAGGATCTACCTTGGCTATGTGAAGCTGTGAATTGCACAATAGTGTGATTGTCATTATTTGAAATGATTGTTTGTGTTTACTAGAATCTAGATCTCTGATTAAAACATTGACAAATAGGATAAAAGGAAAGATCATGCTAGGCTACCTCCAAGCTAGTTGCAAGACCCTACCAAGGGAGTCATGATTATTGCTTCGAGAGGCTTAGACCGGCTCCGTAGTGGAAAGGTCTATCCGTAGGGATAGTCTCAAGCAATAGGAAATGTGGATGCTAGGGGGTGCTCTAACCGTAAATTCCATATTACTCGTAGAATCTGAGAGCCCCTTTGCGACCCAGGATGAGATCTTGGAACCCTAATAGTAGTTACAAGGGAGGAACCTTGGTGGACAGAATACCCTTGTGGAATTATGTATATCTTTCGTAGGATCAAAAAGATGGAAATTATAATAAAATTACAATATAATAAAGGAATTTGTTTTTTATTCAAGGGTTGTTTGAATTGTATGCGTCCCCGTGAAATAAATTACGTGAAGGAACCTGTAATTTAACAGACTAATTAAGGAAGTTGATTGTATATGTTTCAATAAATGTGCTTTAGGTAATTAAAAAACTAAAGATGATACCATCATCAAAGGAAAGTGGGTGGGCATGACCTGCGACAGGTTCGTCCAATGGTAGGGTGGTCTCGGTTAGTTGGGAACTTTTCTAAATTGGTGATAGAAATAGGAAGACGAACCAACTAGTCATTAGGTAGAACCGACTCTAGGTGTAGGGGTTCATTTTGTCATGTTTTGATGTATGAAAAGCGATAAATCACGAACTTTGACAAAGAGATAGGGCAAACTGTGGCTAAACCTCATGCTTCACCACTACCATACATTCACAAACACATTATATTTTTCCTTATTTTTATGAAGCGTATTTCTATTTTTTTCTTATTTTTTAGCATTTATTTGTCAATAATCACTATTATTTTTTGATTTTTTTCATACCAATCATTTTAACATACTGAAAGTCAATTTTATTTTCCATTTTTCTCCATACAGGAACACATTTCACCCACTCGAAATGACAAAACTATCATTTTACCCTTAAAAACCGCATTTTAGATTTTGCGAGATTTAAATAGTGCATGTAAATCATTAAAAAATCAAAATTTTGTGATAAACAACAATTAAACATGATGCAACCAGTACTCAAACAAATTTTGATTGAATAAGAACATCATTTCTATCATAAAATGTCGAAAAACCTTCATTTCCTTCATAAAAAATAGTCATACCATGTCTCTACGAAACCTGAGACGCATTGAATGACTGCATGACTAGCAGACGGAGCCTCCATCACTCTTGATTCCATACTGCACATCAATCTTCAACATCTCCATTAATCTCCATCATCATTTTCTTCAATCTCCTTCCCGATTCCTCCTTCAAGGTAGTGTGCATGAACATCCCATAGAGAGGAGAGAGAGAGAGGAGAGAGAAATACTAAATTTGGTTCTATCAATCTGGGCAGCCATTAGAGGAGTGGGGAGTGGCGATGGAGGGCAAAGAGAAGTAGCATCTGCCGGGTAGCATCACTTCATAGGCCTGTATTGAGGTGGCATAGCCCCCCTCTCTAAAATCACGTCGCTGCAACAATGGCACTGTTTTTTCTTCACATGGCTACCATAACATGGCCCCCCTCCCCTCAAACGTCAAATTTTGGGGGCCCAAGGGCCCCCCCAAGGGTCACACCCCTTTAATTCTTCCTATTGGCCCTCTTTTTCGGCCTATCTCCTGTGTTCGACGTCCAATTCGAAGTCTGTAAATTTTTGGCAGTCCATCTTGAGGTCCCACACTGCATGGCACTTCCTAAAGTCTCATCCATCATCTTGGGAAATTATAAAAATTCCCTGATTGTTGCTCGGTGGGTCTTTAAAACACTTTTGGAACGCGTCGGCCTGCTGCTTGTTGCTTAACAGCGACTCGATTGCCTATGCCACCTTCGATGGAGTTTATTTTTCCCTTGAAATTTGGATTTTTTGGCAAATTTTAAGCCAATGCACCAACTCCCAGGGAATGCATGACCTTTAGAGTAGGGGACTTGCACCCTTCTATTAACCGCTTCCTCGAGGACTTCTCTTCTTGCTCAGAACCAGCCTTCATAACCACTTGTAATTACCTGAGGATCATTAGGGTTCTACTGAAACAAAAGCCAGTGGAAGCCCACCTTCCCCCACTCTTTTTTGACATTAACCTAGGAATAGATAGTTGTGCTATGGCTAGGCTTATGATGAGGGCAACCCTGTTTCCCTCGTTTTGCATAAGGATTCTTAAAGACATGAATGATAGCCACTTTATGAGATGTAGCCACCCTTTTTTGTCAACCACACCTCTCAATATGAGGGCTAACATCAACGAATACCTGCAAAGCCATGCCTTCTTGACTAAATCCTTAAGGCCACCTTGCGACTTGTTTGAGTAAGAACAGGGTACAGTCTAAGAACACCCTTGTGGCAAAAAAAAGAAAGAAAGTTGTACATCCATTACAGCCACTGCACCTAGGGGTCCTCAAGATAGGTGCGTCCTATGGACCCGATTGGCCGGCTTTGTTCCTAACCCCCTAGCCTCATTTTGATTACCCCTTCTTGCTTAGGGCACATCAAGGGCAGGACACACCCAGGGAGGTAATACTCAACTGTGGTTAGACTTGTCACCCTAAGCTTCACCCCACTAGCACACACACAATGCACCACACGACAATGGCACACACCCACAGGTAATGCACTTTTCTTTTCTTTCTAGGTATAACCGAAGGCTCCACCACTAGCTTCACAGATCCCATCATCCATGCAATGCCCTCCCCATCATACGCCATGTGCCATTAGGCAAACCACAACCAACCAAGGGGTGGATGCAACAACCACAATAAAAAAGAGAATGAAGAAGGTCATTGGGAACAGTGCGGGCGAACTCAGCCATAGTGAGTCAAGTGATGGATACATCTCACATCATTTTCAATTTCAAAGATGGCCCTGTTCCTCAAAATCCCTCCAACACCAAGGATTATATCCAATGCCAGGGCCTTCCAGTTCCATAAATCCCTCCAATACTAGGGCCCCTACCTAGCTTGAGAGTCTTCAAGTTCCATAAATCCCTCCAATACCAAGGCCCCTACCTAGCTCAAGACCCTTCGAGCTCCATATATCCCTCCAATACCATGGCCCCTACCCAACTCAAGAGCCTCCTAGTTCCAAAAATTCCTCCAACACCCCCCCAACATGGTATGTCCATATTCTCAAGAACCCCCCTGGCCACCTAGCACCACCATCTCTCTCACCACCAACAAGTGCCATGGGACTTTGTCTAGGAGGGGGGTAATGTTAGCCCTAAGATGAACAAGGTGGAAAACCTAGAAAATCTAAAGTGGAAGATAGGGCCAAGGCAAAGTGAAACAGAAGACGAAGGTGCGCTAGGAAAAATATGGAAACACAAGAAGTGCTACACAAGAAGTGCTAAAAAGTTCTAAATTAAGGAGAAAGGTGCACAAGGAAAAGCACAAGTCAATACTAGTGTAAAAGAGCACAAGGTGCACCATGATTCATTTTAAGAGCGCCACAGGCTCTCACCCGTGCAAATTGTAAAGGTAGATGGGCGGTATGAAGGAAGCTAGGAAGATAGGAGGACAATGGGAAAAAGAGCCACGTAAAAAAGGGGATAATGGGATGACCACCCAAAAGGGATTCAGGGTTTTGTATATAAAGTTGAAAAGTGAACAAGAAGCTCATTCTTATATGTGGCCAAAAGTAGCTCTCTTCTTCTTCTTCTTCTTCTTCTTCTTCTTCTTCTCGCTTGCTTGAGCTTGTGCTTTAGAGAGGGAGTGTGAGAGTGTGAGGGAGTGAGTGTGTGAGGGCGAGGGACCGTGGTGGAGAAGCTCTCCATCTTCTCCTCTCTTCTTCTCTTCTCTTCTCTTATCTTGTCTTGTCTTGCTTGTGACAATGGAGCTTGGAGCGTGGAGCTTGCTTGAAGCTCGCACTTGGATTGTGGAGCTATCGAAGTGCTCGGGAGAGGAGGTAACTCGATCGGGCATGGAGGTTTCACCCATAGGGATGGAAAGTGTGTTGGCTATGTGAGAGGTAGCCATTAGTGCTTGGCTTGGAACACTTGAAGTAATAAGCGGTCCGTGGGTCTTGGCAGTTGAGGTTGATTGCCTCTACATGATGTTTCATGAGTGTATGCTAAAAGGAAACTTGTTGCTTGCATTTTCATGATTTCTTTTCTAGCCTTGCTTGATTATTGTCGCTCATTTTTTGATTTTCCTTCTCTTTGTGCTCCTTGCTCCAAGGATGAGATTCTAGGAATGCCAAATGCTACTCTAATACAAATTGAGAGGGAAGTAATGGTGGGGTGTGAGGTAGAGGCTATGGAATACAAGATGGTTGAGAGAGAGAAAGAACATAGGAGGGTTATGTGAGCTTGGTGCCCTTATTTTTTGTTATCTTACTTATATATGGTTGTACAATGCATATATATACAAGGGATGCTTGCTTGTGGCTATAGACCATTGTCCTTTATCCCAACACACTAAAGACACTAAAGATCATGATTCAAGAAGAGTCTCTTTCCATGCTTCCAATTAATGTCCTCAATAGCTCCTCATGCCCCATATTTATAATTTAATTGAAGGGAGAGGGTTCTCATGAGTTGTGGCCAAGAAGAGGAGTTATTTATGAAAGGTATCTTTGATGGACCAAAAAACGGGCCGGCACTGGCTCATGCACTAGCCGGGCCTCGTCCCTATGCACAAGACAACCCCTCGGCCTCGCGGCCAGGAGCGTCTATCGAAATCTCTGCCTTCCTAAACATTGCGTTTGTAATACGTTGTAGTCCAACTGATCCTAACCCAATATTACTCCTCAAAGGGAGTCCCTTTCACATAGCCAAAAGGCTCGAATCACATACACATGGGTTCCTCCTACGGCTAAATGCCGTCAACCCTCTGCGACTCTCCTACACCTTGGGGATTGGCCCCTCGATGCGTCGCTCAACATCTAAACATTTCGCACAAAAGTCGCTCCAGGTACCAAATAAGCGTGTCCAAGAGTGTACCATTTCTTCCTCACTTGCTTTCCCCTTTAGGACCCGCGTCTACCTACAGCATGGGTACCTCACTGCCTCTCATCGTAGGTCAGGTTCCAATAAACCAATTGCAATGCATGTCCAGGAGCTGGTCAACTTATACTTTTTTAAATTCTTTTCATGCTCTATGCATTTGGTGGATGCCTAGTGCTCAAACATTTAGCAAAACAGTATCGTGCACAAGTGCAAAAACATTCTTTTAATGGTTTCCAACTACCGTTCGTGCTTCGTTGCATGGGCCTAGCACCGAGGTGATCCTCGTGCTACTAAGCTCTTAATTTTAATTATCATCCATCCTAAATGCTATGCATAGAAATCAACAGCTTTCCCATCATTTCACACGGCATTTAGACATATTTCAACTCCTCTACCCTTCCCCATTTAAATAATGCATCGTTGGATAGGTTTATATGGTATTTTGACATCATTTTATGTGTAGAAAGCGGAAAAAGACACACTAGAATAAGAAGGTGGGGTTGAACTGAGGCAAATCCTCATGCTTCAGTCCCCACAAACATTCACAAACATTGCTCTTATTTATCCTTATTTTTTGAAGCCCAAAATATATTTTTCCCCTATTTTTAAGGGTTTTTTCTCTATTTTCCTTGTATTTTCCCTTATTTTTTGCATAATTTAATTACTAAAAATTCAAAACAGGTTATGGGCTGTGGCCCTTAGTTTCTTCTTGCAGAAATGTGAAAGTTTAGTTGGTGTTCCTATTTACTTTTCCATTTTTATGCCAAAAAACCATCATTTTCCCTTGATTTTTCATGTTTTACGTGTTTTAATGTATTATTTTGAACCACAAAATGCATATTTTTCTGATTTTCTGATTATGACCAGCAAGAATTCATGGAAAACAACAACATGAACAATTTTTAGCCCACATGAACAACATTTTATCAATCCAAAGCCATAAAATCTCAAATTTCCTTTGAAAATTTTGAATTACCGCTTATTTGCGTGTTTCGGGTTTCATGTCCATGGCTGCAAATCTGGAAATCAGCAGCACTTCATGTCCAGCACAATCACCAATCACCATTTCCAGCCCGTGGAGCAATCCGATCCATGCCGGACAAGCCTCCACCATTCTTTCTTCTTCCTCCTTCTTTCCACATGAACTTGCCTTTAGAAGAGAGAGGGAGGAGAGAGAAAGACTGAAATCAGAGATCTTCAAAGAGGGCATCATTGCACGAGCGAAGGGCGGCGATAGAGTCAGGGTTCAGAGGGGAATCAATGCCCAATGTCGATTGGGGGGGTTGCTCACAGGCAGGAGATGGCTCCTCCATGATTGAAGCGCAAATTTCGGGCGCAGTATGGCGCCTTCTTCTCCACGTTTTTTCTTCATGCATGACATCAAACTTTCATGTGACATTTAAAATTGGGCTCCCAAGGGTCACTTGCCCATTTTGGCCAAATTTTGTCCACCTCTTCGCATCTTGACCGGTTTCTTGGCCATTTCCCCGTCCGGACTCGGAATTGAGCTCTGAAAAATCCTGGGCGTCCGGCTTAGCATCCCGCATTGGCCAGTAGCTCGTGTCAACCCGCACGACTGTCTGAAAAATTATGAAAAATCAACAAGTGTCGCTCAGGCGCCTTTAAAGCACTTTGACACTTAAAATGGTCCTAAATCGAGCTGCCGCCTTTGACGGTGAATATTTTTTCCTTGATATTCATAATTTTTAGCTATTTTTAAGCACTTCATGGCTCCTAAATTCCGCTCTCATTGGCGACCATGGGATAGGGCGACTCAGCCCGTCGAATCCACGAACATATCTGCACATAAACAACCAAAGAAGCATCAAACTGATACAAAACAAATATATAATAAAACTCAGCACAATGCTCCCCCTACCCCTGGACAGAACCAAGGCATGACATCCACAAGGAGTAGGCCTAGCATCATCTAATAGAAGATCCGAAGTGAGTCACTAACCAGCTGCTCCAACACAGCCAAACTAAAAAAACCTATCAAAGAGGTTGCCCTAAGTGGTAGTCTGCACTACTTACCAACTAAAGACAACACAACGAGGAGCTCCTACAAGGCGAGGACTCCTATAGCCTGATCAAGGAGTATTTTCTTTCAGTACAGTTCTTCTTTGAGGATTTTTATTGGATGAACATACTTGGGCATGTAAAAAGGAGGGAGCTGAGCGTATTGACCCAAGGAGAACATGGCATCGGTCTCAGGACCTGTCTCGGCACCCAAGAACCTACCAAGCCCTCGCAAGGCGACACTTAATCCTTTTCTAACGCTCACTTTTATTTTCGCTCCAACCGTCCTTGTTTTGTCATTTTTTTTTCCCAGCAAGAAGCCACCCCTAGGAAGACAAGGTATCGGCCCCGGGTCTGATTCGTCCCCAGGAACCTACCAAGCCCTCGCAAGGCAATGATCAACTGCTTATATATTTTCATTTCTTTTCTTTTCTTTTCTTTGATAGGGGTTAGAATCCCTTTTTACACACCTTCGTATTTATATTCATCTTTTAGGATGTACAGAGTTTCTGGGCACCATCATTATTAGCTTCTGGCAGGCTTCTCTAACTGCCTAGGCACACTACTAACAAGAACTCCTAGAACGGCTGCCTAGCAGGTTAGCAGAACAGGGCCACTAGGACGTCCTTCTAAAATAGGTCTTTCGATGTCGGACAATGTCTTTACAGGAGGCAATGACTACTCCGACCTCCCTCAAACATACTTAGCCTAAACCTGGGACTTCATGCCTTGGTCGCCGGTCCCCAACAAAATGTATCCCCTCGACAAGTACAAATACACATATAACAGGAAAGAAAGGTACTCGTAAAGGAGAAATATCACCTGGATTGGCCGCAAGAAGCTTCCATCGCAGCAAAGGCTCCTCCAGGCTCCACCAAATCCATGAACCACGAAATCTGTCCAGCACAACACTTAAAACAGAAACCCAATTAAACGCACCCACTCTAGACAGGGAAATGGCCCTCTTGGCCTAATGAAATGAAACTTGACTTTGCTATAAAACTAAATCGGCCCTCTTGGCCTAATGAAGTCAAACAATACTACGCATAACATCCTCCTAGAAACAACCATGATAGACATCCAAGCATACCATTCCCAGGGAAACAGGGCTTGTAGCCCTAAACTAGGTGCATTAAATTATGACCTATCCCTCCTGCGTATATCGCAAGAGGTGTTCGCGTCTAATCAGTCTATGGGTCCAAGATAATAAAGGCAGATGAGTCTCGCTTACCCTCTGCATCACCCAAATCAACCATCGTCTGCCAAAGAGGGCATGTTCAGAAAGCATACCCCACAAACGACCAGGTCCTGTCTCACCATCAATAGATATATCGAGACAAGGGCCACAATTAAAGAAGAGGTTTTCTTCATACGCAAAATTAGCCAAAGAATCAGCAAACTGATTCCAATTCCGTGGAATCAGCTGAAAAGACACTCTATCGAATTCGTCTAGCAGGGTTATGGCAGTATGATGGTACATACAAAGGATGGGGTTCCGTACCATGTATGTCCCATTGAGTTGATTTAAAACCAACTGAGAGTCCCCTTTCACCAATAACTGGCGGATACCACCCTTCTTTGCAATATTCAAACCCATGATCAGGGCTTTGTATTCTGCCATATTATTGGTAAAATTCACCCCGAGATAAACAACTAACTTCATGACAATGCGTCGTCGGGGGTCTCGGATGACAACTCCTACAGCGCCCCATCAAAGTACAAGGTGTACATCCATAAAGGGTTTACATATCCTGCCATCCGGAACTCTACTCGTAATTATGGTAATCAAAATTCAGCATATTCAATGGGTGGACTGTAGGCTCCATCCCTCCATCATCATTAAATTCAACAGGGCTGCTCGTCAAAATTTGTAGGCAGTGATGGCAGAAGACCTTGATCTCCCAAATAAATGTCCCGCCTTCTTGCTCAATCACCTTGTATCCTTTGCTCCACCAAATGAGCTGTCCCTGATGATACCTCTGTTCTAAATATGGATGTTCTAAATAAGGGATCAGACGACCCATCAACCTCTATCACGATTTTCTTGCAGATGTTTGATCGATCTCGCCTAGACCTGCAAGGCAGTCATAGCATTAGTGCAATCAGAAATAATAAGGTTTAATCTTATTAAGATTAACCTTATTTCTAAATTCTATCCCCTCAAGGTCAGCTAACAAGACTGTGGATTTATTCTTTCCTATTCTAACGATCCTATAGGGCCCATCCCATTTGGGCTCTAGCTTGCCTGGAAATAATTCACGTCGTGCATCATAATACAGAACAAGCTGTCCTTTCTTGAAGGTGTATTTCTTGGCTTTGATGTCGTGTAACTGCTTCATTCGGCGCTTCGCCACTTCTTGGTGCAATAAGCTCTGCAACTTAAGCTCATCTAAATGTGCCAGTGTCGTCAAGCGCTCAAAAAGTGCGTCTTTATCACTCAAAGAATGATTGATGGCAAACCGAATGGTCGGCAGCTCAATCTCTAAAGGCAAGACACACTCCTCCCCATATACTAACTTGAACGGGGTATGGCCAGTGGCTCGTTTGAAAGTCGTATTATAAGCCCATACTGCCACGTATAACTTTTTATCCCAATCTCGTTTCTTTTCCGACACAATTTTGGATAGGATGCCCACAAGCTGCTTGTTGGTACTTTCAACCTGCCCATTGGCTTGCGGATTATATGGGGTTGTCTTGTTATGCTTGATTTGCCACATCTCTGTCAAACCTTTGATCACCTTATTCAGGAAATGGGTTCCGCGGTCCGACACTAATTCTTTCGGTGGACCAAAACGGCATATTATCTACTCTAAAAGGAAATTAGCAGTTTCTTTAGCATCATCTTTCCTTGTTGCACGTGCTTCTGACCACTTTGTGAAGTAGTCAGTTGCTACAATGATGTACCTCTTTTGTGTAGTCGATGACGGAGTAATAGAACCCACAAAGTCTATTCCCCACTTCTCAAATGGAAGTATCGCCGTAATAGGGGTGAGTGGTCGTTTCCTATTCTCTCGACTATCATGTCGTTGGCAAATATCGCATCGCTTAACATACGCAAACGCATCCTGGAAGATGGCAGGCCACCAATAACCTGCTCTTAAAGCCTTTTGTGCTGTAAGCCGTCCAGCAAAATGGCCACCACAAGCAGAATCATGGCACTCTTCCAAAATGAATGGCACCTCGTCAGGCATCACGCATCGGCGATAGATGTCATCAACCCCTTGCCGATATAATGTACCTGCGATCAAAGCAAACTTTAACGCTTGCTGCTTAATTTTCCTTTTCTCAGCCTTAGATAATTCGGATCCCGCCTCTCCCGTTGATAAATAATGCGTTATTGCAGCGTACCAGGAGGGAATAGATGCCGTATCTATTTTAAATAACAACTCCATGTCACTACCTTCAGCCACAGATTCTTTCAGCTCCCCAAAGTCCACTAGACATTCCACGATGGCTTGCAACCTTGGTGGCTTACTCCTGATTTCATAATCAAATTCCTGCAAAGTGATTAACCACTTCGCTAGACGATCAGGCGACTGTAGCTTATTCATCAATAATCGAAGCCCCTCCGCCTTCGTATAAAGCACGACTTTCTCATAGAGAATGTAATGTCTAAATTTCTTGGTCCCAAAGACCATCGCTAGACACAGCTTCTCCATGTAGGTATAATTGATTTCGGATACCCCTAGCTTCCGACTAGCAAAAGCAATCGGGTGGTACCACTTCTCTTCCCAAATTTGGGCTAAACAGCAGCTGATACTATACATGGTGGCTGCTGAAAATATATAGAACACCTCACCTCTTTTAGGTGCTTTTAAAACGGGTGCTCTTGCTAGCTCTTGTTTCACATCCTCGAATGCTACCTTACAAGGGTCACCCCATACAAACGAACAGCTAAAGGACAATAAATTTGTAAGCGGCAACGTTCTTTCTGCTAAGGCGTTGATGAATCTACGGTAGTAACCAACCGAAGACAGAAAGCTATGAACTTCCTTCGGAGTGCGTGGTGGACCCATGGCAACTATAACTTTGACCTTCTCGGGGTCTGTCGCAATCCCTACCGAACTGACCACATGACCCAGCAATAGCCCATAAGGTACTCCAAAAACACACTTCCGTGGGTTTAGGGCGATGCAAAATTGTCTACAGCGCTCAAAGCATTTTCTTAAAATGATCAACTGCCTTCCTCTCACGGTGGCGGACCCTAAGTCATCAATAAACACCTTCAACTCTTCGGGGGATATGTCACCGAATGTCTTATCTACTGTTCGTTGCCACGAACCAGGCGCATTGCATAAACCAAAGGCCATCACATGGTACGCAAAAGTACCGAATACAGTAATAAAAGTTGTTTTCAACTTGTCCTCTTCTGCAATTGCCATTTGGTTGTATCCTGCAAAGCAATCCATAAACGAATATATCTCCCTACCCGCTAGTTGATCCAAAATCTGGTCAATAAATGGCAACGGGTAGTAGTCCTTAACTGTCTGCTTATTCAGCTTCCTAAAGTCTACACATAAATGGATTTGATTATTCTTCTTCTTTCTAATCACAACTGGCGAACACCATTCCGTGTGTTGCACAGGAAAAATCAAACCCGCTTTTCGAAGCTTCTGTAACTCTTCAAACAGGCCGTCCCTCAATTCGAAAGGCATACGCCTTACTTTCTGCCGTACAGGACGACTACCCTCCTTCAACGGAATTGTATGAACAGCAAGACTAGGAGGGATGCCTCTCAACTCATCATAACTCCAGGCAAAGATATCACGGAATTCCTGGATCAAGGCCACATAGTCCTCCCTTTCTGCTGTGCTGAGCATAGAACCTAATTTGATTGGCCGCAAATCATCAGGCGTACCAAGGTCTAGCTCGATAACATTTGCATCTCTTATACACTCTTGGCCCTCTATCAGCTCATTCAAAGTGATTTGATAGATGTCTTCCGTGGTGGATCTCTCTTTGGACTCATCACTCGATGATGTCTCACTGGCAGATAAATCTTCTAATGTCTCCAATTTTGTAGAAGATAGAGGAGCTCTCTCACTCTGCGGGGACTCAGGATAAGCATCAACCACCACACGTTGGGCACCTCTGCCGAATATTAGTCGACCGGCGGGTATATCCACTTGGCAGTCCGCTTGCAAGATCCAAGGTCGTCCAAGTAATACTTGGTAACTTGGACGGCCTGCAAAACGAATCACCCTAAAGTCCAACAGGCATTCTACATTTGCAACAGTGACATGGACCTTAGTAATGCAGCCTTCCGGCTGTCTCAAACTATCATCTGCCATTCTGAGAATTGTGGAGGTATCTTTCTGGATCGCAAGACCCAACCTTTCCATCAGTTCAGAACTCATAATGTTAACAGATGAACCCGTGTCGACAATGGCATAATCTACTAATATCCCATCGACATAGGCTGCAACCCTGGGGCAATGCTTCTCAGCATGTTCGAACCAGTCATCACCAACTCGCGCAATACCCAAAGGTTCTACGATATACCCGGTACGTAAAATCTTTCTAAATTCCTTGCGTACTCCTGGGGAAAGCTTAATAAGCTGTAAAAAATTCACATCCGGCTTGACTTCGCAAAGAGAGCTCGCCAAATCGAATTCATGATAGTTTGATAGAGCTCGCTTTTCACGCCAAACCATCCGCTCTTTAGGTCGCTGAACCGGCTTTATTGCCTCTTTTTTAATTTTCACCTTCTTCTTTGGTCCTTTATCCTTCTTAACATCGGCTTTACTCTCCACGGGCTTCAAAGGTCCCCCTTCCATGGAAGGATCCAAAACTTGCGTTCCTTTGTCGCCTTGTTTAGGGTTTCCGTCAGCAGGCTTATCCTTGTCGGCTTCTCTACCCTTTTGACCTCTGGTAAGTACAGCTCGCAAATTAGAGGTTTCAGCATCGTTAACGCGTACAGCCTCAATCAAACTAACCCCACTACCACTTAGTAGCTCTTCCACTGTAGTCTTTGGTCGTTGAAGTATTTGTTTAGGCCCGTCTTCTCGCTGGGAATCATTTCCTTGGGCACGATGATTAACAGGCCCTGGTTGCCGACTACCGCGCTGGAGGGAACTGATCTTACTCCAGCAAGTAGCTGCTAAATGGATAGATTTTCCACAAATGTCGCACTTAACATTTGGGCAATTTCTTGGATAGTGCTGCCCGCCACACCATTTGCAACTAAACCTCGAAGGTGCACCCTCCTCTGGGTATCTACTTCCTATCAAATTTTATTATTTTTTAAGGAAGTTGACATCAACAGCTATTTGTCGATACTGCTCCGTAATCATATCGGTATAATGCTTCATCATGTCCTTAACCTCACCAAGAACCTTGGAAGAACTCGACTCATAGCCTTGGTCATTACCATGTCGTTCCATCGGCCTAACAATTCGATTAGGCACTGGTTGTTGAGCCACATGCATGGTGTTAGAATTGACCGCCCTCCACCACTTGGAGCCATTTGACTGCCCGTAGGCATCGACATGCTAGGGGGAGCTGGTAATAAAGGGACATTCTGCATCATGTTTCCTCTCCCATTAGGGTTAGCCATTGCTATCCCTTGGCTACTACTGCCATTGGTCATTGCCACGTTATTTCCCAATACTAAACCCATGTTCGAATTGCCTCGAGAAGCATAGGCTGCTTGTAGTCGGGATTCCACCTCTTGTGCTTGTGTAATGGCAGTATCTATATCCCCCAAGGGGACACTACTCAACTGCAATTGGATATTAAAGTCCAAACCATGTAGAAAATATTGCAATTGGGCAGCTGCGGGGATAGGAATAGAGGTGTCCAACTTACGGAAAACTTCTTTTATCTTCTTCGCATAAGCACGAATATCCTCGTGTGGTTCTTGGCGAGTCACGTTGAGTACACGCAACCAATATTGCCCACCCCTTTCAGGGGCAAACTCCCTTCGAAAAGCTCCATAAAATGCATCAATGTTCAATATGGTTCCGGCTTCTAAACCATGATACCATATAGCGGCTCTTCCTTTGAGAGTCATATTGAAGAACATCATTAAATGTCCTTCTTCTTGAATGCGGCAGTTGAACATCAGCTTTTAAAACTCCCTAATGTGGAGTTCCGCATCTTCCTTAACTAACCCATTAAAAATGGGTAGCGGGTAACCTAGAGCCGGCAAATCCGTTGTTCCTGCTGGAATTGCAATAGGCTGCGCCATGACAAGGATTGGATTTGCACTAGGAATAGGGGACGGTGGGGTTACACCTCTCGTACTTGACGTGGACTGGCTTATAGAAGGAAGGGGAGCACTAGAGCTTTCACCTTCTCCTAACTTACTGCTTGTGGCCCCAAGACCACTAGATCCACTCCTTCGTAAGGGTTCAGCGCCGCTACGCTTAGGGGAATATCTCCTAAAAATTTCAGCACGTCGCCTAGCTCTTTCGTCTCTTTCTTGCTTTTGGATTTCTGCTAGACGATGCTTATCAATAAATAACGGATCAATCTCAGTATCCTTTGGCATAAACTGCTAGTTGGTCCCTAAATAACCAGGATTCGAGAACCGCCACTTTTAAGCAGCTCCCGGCAGACGCACCACTGATGGACCAAAAAACGGGCCGGCACTGGCTCATGCACTAGCCGGGCCTCGTCCCTATGCACAAGACAACCCCTCGGCCTCGCGACCAGGAGCGTCTATCGAAATCTCTGCCTTCCTAAACATTGCGTTTGTAATACGTTGTAGTCCAACTGATCCTAACCCAATATTACTCCTGAGAGGGAGTCCCTTTCACATAGCCAAAAGGCTCGAATCACATACACATGGGTTCCTCCTACGGCTAAATGCCGTCAACCCTCTGCGACTCTCCTACACCTTGGGGATTGGCCCCTCGATGCGTCGCTCAACATCTAAACATTTCGCACAAAAGTCGCTCAAGGTACCAAATAAGCGTGTCCAGGAGTGTACCATTTCTTCCTCACTTGCTTTCCCCTTTAGGACCCGCGTCTACCTACAGCATGGGTACCTCACTGCCTCTCATCGTAGGTCAGGTTCCAATAAACCAATTGCAATGCATGTCCAGGAGCTGGTCAACTGATACTTTTTTAAATTCTTTTCATGCTCTATGCATTTGGTGGATGCCTAGTGCTCAAACATTTAGCAAAACAGTATCGTGCACAAGTGCAAAAACATTCTTTTAATGGTTTCCAACTACCGTTCGTGCTTCGTTGCATGGGCCTAGCACCGAGGTGATCCTCGTGCTACTAAGCTCTTAATTTTAATTATCATCCATCCTAAATGCTATGCATAGAAATCAACAGCTTTCCCATCATTTCACACGGCATTTAGACATATTTCAACTCCTCTACCCTTCCCCGTTTAAATAGTGCATCGTTGGATAGGTTTATAGGGTATTTTGACATCATTTTATGTGTAGAAAGCGGAAAAAGAGACACTAGAACAAGAAGGTGGGGTTGAACTGAGGCAAATCCTCATGCTTCAGTCCCCACAAACATTCACAAACATTGCTCTTATTTATCCTTATTTTTCAAAGCCCAAAATATATTTTTCCCCTATTTTTTAGGGTTTTTTCTCTATTTTCCTTGTATTTTCCCTTATTTTCTGCATTATTTAATTACTGAAAATTCAAAACAGGTTATGGGCTGTGGCCCTTAGTTCCTTCTTGCAGAAAAGTGAAAGTTTAGTTGGTGTTTCTATTTACTTTTCCATTTTTATGCCAAAAAACCATCATTTTCCCTTGATTTTTCATGTTTTATGTGTTTTAATGTATTATTTTGAACCACAAGATGCATATTTTTCTGATTTTCTGATTATGACCAGCAAGAATTCATGGAAAACAGCAACATGAACAATTTTTAGCCCACATGAACAACATTTTATCAATCCAAAGCCATAAAATCTCAAATTTCCTTTGAAAATTTTGAATTACCGCTTATTTGCGTGTTTCGGGTTTCATGTCCATGGCTGCAAATCTGGAAATCAGCAGCACTTCATGTCCAGCACAATCACCAATCACCATTTCCAGCCCGTGGAGCAATCCGATCCATGCCGGACAAGCCTCCACCATTCTTTCTTCTTCCTCCTTCTTTCCACATGAACTTGCCTTTAGAAGAGAGAGAGGGAGGAGAGAGAAAGACTGAAATCAGAGATCTTCAAAGAGGGCATCATTGCGCGAGCGAAGGGCGGAGATAGAGTCAGGGTTCAGAGGGGAATCAATGCCCAATGTCGATTGGGGGGGTTGCTCACAGGCAGGAGATGGCTCCTCCATGATTGAAGCGCAAATTTCGGGCGCAGTATGGCGCCTTCTTCTCCACGTTTTTTCTTCATGCAAGACATCAAACTTTCATGTGACATTTAAAATTGGGCTCCCAAGGGTCACTTGCCCATTTTGGCCAAATTTTGTCCACCTCTTCGCATCTTGACCGGTTTCTTGGCCATTTCCCCGTCCGGACTCGGAATTGAGCTCTGAAAAATCCTGGGCGTCCGGCTTAGCATCCCGCATTGGCCAGTAGCTCGTGTCAACCCGCACGACTGTCTGAAAAATTATGAAAAATCAACAAGTGTCGCTCGGGCGCCTTTAAAGTACTTTGACGCTTAAAATGGTCCTAGATCGATAAGCACTTCATGGCTCCTAAATTCCGCTCTCAATCTTGTCAAATCTAGCTATCTAGAAGCTTTCGAGATGCAATCTAATGCTGGTGATCTATTCTTTAAGGTTGAGAGAGGTTGCCTGAGATGCCATGACTAATTTGCTTGGCTTTTGGGTGATCTTGCTTTAATTTGGGCCTCTTGTCGAATTGAGAAAAGGGGGAGATTGATGGAGTCTTTTGCTGAGATTGAGAAGGGAGATCTCAAGCTTTTTTTGTGTCTATCAATTTTCTAAATTTAGGGAGGAGAAGATGATGGTGACAAATTTGTGTTGAAAGGGGGGGGACTGCATATTCCGTTAAGAATAGCAAATGATGCTTGTATGTACACCCATAGAGGCTTGCCCATAAGCGACTTTGTATGAGAGATATGACAAAGATGTATGCTCTAGAAGCTCTAGGAAGAGATGTCCAAAATCCCATAAGCACAAAGAAGAAAAGTGGTACTATCCAAAAGCTATATAAGCATGTACTTGACACTCATTTCAATGTTATGGTACAATCAGTTTGAGTCACTCAACATTGTGTTTATGAGTCCAAGCTAATCTATCTTAGAACTAATTCACTTGAGTTACAATTTCTCATTCTAATCATGTATCGTGTGTTTGATTTGCATCCACTATAGCTCATCTAGTTCTAGGTCCATGATTCTCAACATGGTATCAGAGCCATGGTTGAGCTAGGTAGGTAATGGTGTGATTTCTTCGCTAAATTGGTTAGAGAGAGAGAGAGAGAGAGAGAGAGAGAGAGAGAGAGAGACTATTGTCTGTTGTCTATAAATGAGACAAAGGATAGAGAGATGCCACGCCTTCATAATGGAATTGTAGTAGGTGGTCTCCTGCTCTTTGCGGCTGCAGGGGTGGCCTTCCCCTTCTATCTAGGAGCCTCTGGCCATGGCAAGCCGCTTATCATAGATCCCAGCAGGCCATTACCCCCTCAAACAGTTGTAAGAGGCCCCTACATTAACACAGGTTCTCGTGACATTGGGTCTCTTCATGTCATCATCTTCATCATGTGCTTCGAAGAGGAGCACTCCTTAAAGGCCTTGGGCCCTGACCCTGCTGAAGAAGAGGATCCAGGAGCCAAGCCCGTGCTTGCAGTGCAGTGGCTATATGAGGCACGTAGAGAAGCCTTCACACCGTGAAGACCTCCATTCTCTTCTCAAGCATTGTAGAGAGTCCGCCTTCTTCTAGACAATATCACGCCACCTGATGTTGGATTGTATGAAATCCCATCTCAACAAGAAAATCAAGGTTTTGACTCTATCTAAACAGAGAAAAGGAACAGGGCTAGGCATCACTCAAAAGCATCTCGTTCAGCTCCAATCATATCATATATGCACATATATGAGTGTGATGAGTTCTCTATGGGGATCTTCTGCCTGCCTACTTCAGCTGTAATACATCTTCACAATCATCCAGGCATGACTGTCTTCAGCAAACTTCTAAATGGATCAATGCATGTCAAGGCTTATGACTGGGTTAACAGTGGTGATGCAACACAATCTAGGCCTGCAAAACCAGTTGTCGATAGGACTATGCCAGCACCTTGTGAACCATCGGTGCTTCACCCAACAAGTGGAGGTAATATACAAGCATTCACAGCAATAGTAGTTTGTGCTATACTAGATGTCTTGCTTCCTACTTATTTTGCAAAAGATGGCAGACATTGTATGTACTATCGAGATATTCCATATTCTAGACAAGCAAGAGAATCATTTGGCGATGGAAATGGAAATTATGCCATGACCGAATGCCAGCATCATGGCTAAAGGAGTCCAAACCACCAGCAAACTTGTTAACGGCAGCTCCTTACATTGGTCCAAGAATTGTACCTTGAAAAGTTTTGCTTCCATTACAGAACTAGTGTAACTATAAGCTGTTTGCACTTCTCCAAAATCCATTGCCATGTCAAGCCCTTTCAGTGATTGTCTATCCATTAAAATCCAAAAAAAATTCATGTATCCCAAACTTCAATGTATGAGAGTTTGTCAAACCAAGCCCATGTACCCATCAGTGTGTTCATTTGTAAAAGCATAAAGCAAAAAGGAGAAGTACCACGCATCAACATAGGGACAAGAATCATAACAAAGGCAAAGAGCATGAAGACCAAGAAGGAGTCCAAGAAGATCAAAGGCACCCAGAAGATCGAGAAAAGCAAAGGATGCCAAAGAAGCATGGAAAAAGAACTTTCCGCTCCTGACAACAAAGAAATTTTCCCATAATGGATCTCTTGTTTCCCATAGTGGATGTAAAAGCCCTTACCAAAGATGTAAATTTTCAAGCCTTAACTTGACTAGGCTACCAAAGAGCTAGTCTCCCAGGCCATGTTTGTATGCAGGGGAGGAAAAAGCCACCAAGGGTAGGAACTCATCATTTGAGAGGGGGTGTTGAGAATAGCAAATGATGCTTGTATGTACACCCATAGAGGCTTGCCCATAAGTGGCTTTGTATGAGAGATATGACAAAGATGTATGCTCTAGAAGCTCTAGGAAGAGATGTCCAAAATCCAATAAGCACAGAGAAGAAAAGTGGTACTATCCAAAAGCTATATAAGCATGTACTTGACACTCATTTCAATGTTATGGTACAATCAATTTGAGTCACTCAAGATTGTGTTTATGAGTCCAAGCTAATCTATCTTGGAACCTAATTCACTTGAGTTACAATTTCTCATTCTAATCATGTATCATGTGTTTGATTTGCATCCACCATAGCTCATCTAGTTCTAGGTCCATGATTCTCAACACATTCTAGTTGTTGACTTCTCCTATTTATTAATTTTTTAAAAATATTAAAGCTTTTTCTTTTCTTGGCCTTAATCTCTTACAAGTCAAGTCTTGACTTGCTCAAGTCTTTAAATATGTCTATGGACTTAACTAGCCATAACGACCATACACATGGCAATTCCTATGTAGAAGTATTTGTAGCCATATCAATCTCTCAGAAGGTGTCGAGGTATGAGGTATAGATTATTTTATTTGAGACACCACTTTTGATAGTCTAAGATCTTCAAATTCAATATACAGAAAAGTTAAAACATTACACAACAAGAATTACACCAACATGGCATGCTCTCCTCATATCCATCATATATAATAAAAGGGGCTAGTATGGACGATGATGTTCCTCCATATCCTATCATAGAAGTCCCTATAAAGGATGGACATAGGGGTGTGCTAGAGAGTGAATCTAAATCTACATATCCACCATGAAAAACAAGATTCTAAGCTTGCAAATTGTGTTTAAATTATACAATTCACTTGTTTCTAGACACATATAGCAAGACAGAGAGAGTAGTTGCCAAGAAATCTATTTCATAAGGTCAAGTTAACTCATTTCAAACCTGAGCCTTTAAAAACCTATGAAATACCTATTTTAAATTTTAAAAAATTAGTACCTAAAAAAATATGTTTGAAGTTTTGTAATAAACATTTGTCATGGATTCATTTGATACATAAACATGGATGTTGACATTCATTTGCATGAATTTTTCTTGAGTTGTTGCCTATTTTACATTTATATGTTTATGGATTATTCTATGATTAAAGCCAATGTTCTGAGGGATAATGGACCATTATGCATGTATATATTGATGGTATATTAAATCTCCATTTGAATAATGATACGTGCAGCCTTTTGTTCACTTTAATCATCATATACTCTCTATAATTTTGAGAATGGAGCATATGTGATGATTTAAGAGAATAAGAGACCATCATCACTTTGTGAGGAGTTGTGGAGTCACTTTGGAAGAGAGATACATTTACATATGACATTTCCTTAGCAAAAGGTATGACTATTTTTTCCCCTATTTAAAGGGTTCCTAACTAGAATAATTGGGTATTCTATTGTTTGTTTTTAAAATGTGATAGCAGTAGCATAGGCTAGGCTATGAGAAGGTAACACATCCCATCTAGGATGAATGGGAAAAAAGTTGTTTATTGCCACTTTTGTGAGGTGTATGACTACACATATTCAAATGTTTTATTTTATATATGTGGTTTTCTTAAATTGGATTTTTTTTTTTGGTAACCAAACAAAAGCAACAGATATATTACTCTATGGAAGAGATTCATGGAACATGCGATATGGAGGTTGTTGCTTGAGAGGAGTCTGAGAGTAGGTGTTGAGCTTGTGAGCAAGTGACCACCCTGGGTGACACTGCAAATATGCAAGCGAAAGGGTAACACATGGAGAGTAGGGCCATTCTTCTAAATGTCCTAACCTAACTTGCTTTCTAGGAAGCTAATTTGCCTCAACTACCATATTCTCGGGTTAATCAACACTCTAGAGATCATTTGCAAGCTACACTAGTAGTAGAGACCCTATATTTATTTGAATATGGTAATTCATGGAATCTATTCACTGTAGCTATTCCACATCACCTTGATTGATACAAAATGTGAAAATAATCACCTCTTTCAACTTGTAGATCACCTCTAGAGCTTGGTTATATCGCCTATATTGAGTAATGAGAGTGTTCAGAGTGATTTCATGGTCACCAAACATGTTTACTTCTGTTATAAATGGCTATATCACTTAGTCTAAAAAATAGCTAAGGATTCCACTTCACAAATTTATCTCTAAAGTTCTCATTGAGTTGTTGATTTTAGTGTCTTCTTAGCCATAATAAGTTGCACTACCCTTACTATAGCCTTGCATACTTAAAATTCTTAGGCACAACCCATATAAAGTGCAAAAGACAGTTTTCCCATCACCTTGAGTGGTTTCCATGGCCACTTCGACTACAAGGCATTTCAAGGCCCTACTTTACAAAATGTTCTCTAGTTTCCACTCTAAGTGTTAGGTCCAATTGCCATCTAGCCTTGAGTAGAGTGTACTATAGCTAATAAGTCTCATGACCTCACAAGTGGAATTTAGCAAAATTGTAGGAGAGTTTCTCAATAAGCTCAATTGTCTTGGTTACCACTTTAGGTGCACAAATAAATTTGACCCATCTTGTAGAATTGTCCAAAATCATTTGCTAGTCTTGAGTGTTTTATAATCTTGAGTGGACTATACAATGCCTAGGATTGCTGTAAACCATCAAATCAAAAAGTGGGACCCACACTAGTTATCTTGCCTAGAGTAGCAAATTGCCTCAATTGGAATCTTGCATAACCTCAATTGCACTTTTTCACTAATAATAGGTGAAACATTACATATATATTGTACATTTTCAGAATAAGTAGTACTTGGCATCATTCACCTCTAGTACAATCACAACAACATAAATTAAGCCTCAAACTAGCACATCAAAGCTAAAAACCACATCATTTGGTTGATCTACCACATGCATGCATAACTTGCCTTGTGGCGTGAAATTGTAAGCATTTGCCTTATCCTATTTCAAGGTAGAGGTGGAGAAGGTCACAAAGCATGATGAGGCTAGCCGAAACCATTTCTCAAGGGTTAACATGATTATGATTGAGGCTAGTTCTAGTTTGTCATTCTTATTTGGCACTTGTGTAAACTAATGATACTGCCCCAATGCTTCATAAACTATGTCATGTCCTTCAATGGGGGGTTTGAAAACCCAAGGTAGGCAAGGACATAGTTTTATGAGTGTGCATGCATGTCCCATGTCAAGAAGAAAGACAACAACAATCTAAAGTACAATCATTTAAAGCCCAAGGCACACATTTTGAAGGCAAGGACATGGATTAACAAGTGTGCATGAAGATTCTATGGAGAACCCTAAGTAATTTTTGCACTTATGATTGTAAAACAAAATCCAATCCTTTGCATGCACAAGATATAGATAGAAGTAGGAAGCAGAATATCTCATTAACTTGTAGTTTAGATTATTAAACATGAGACAATATAAATAAACTGACTCCTCGATAGAGAATAATTGGTTTGACTAGAAAAGCACAAGACCCCACATTGTAAGAACTCTTGATGATTTCACTAATGCAGGGCTTCGTTCATTCCATCATCTTCTTGCAAGTGTGGTATGTGAGTGAGGGAATAAGTAAAGTAGGCTATGCGTGTGAAGGAGAGTGAGGAAGCTCTATCTACATCTCCATCTCTTGTCTTCCCTACTCCTATCTAGGATGTGGAGGATTGAAGGAGATTGAGGGAGAATTGGTGGAGGATAAATGGTTTGAGGGAACTACTCAAGGGCGTGTGGGCTAAGTTTCCTTTGTTAGTTCATAGCTAGACCACATGCAAGAGTGTTTGAGTATCTCCCTCTCACCCTCAGAGGTAATTCCATAGGCTACAAGTCATGATTTCTATGAATAACATAAGCCTTCAACATGGATACATGGAGCTATAACTTAATGATTTTTATGGAAAATATTGAATTTTTGGAAATAATTATGGTTGACGATTCATATTGTAAACTTTCTCCCCTAGGTATCAATCGAGCTATATTATATGCCTTGTTGACAAAGGCAACTCTATAGTTTCCAAACATTCTCTTTGAAGCATAGAGGATATGGGAGTTACTTTTAACTATGTTTAAGGAGTTTTCCCCTTGCTAAAAAATATTATTCTAAGACATTGGACACTTTTCTAAGAGAGTATTGAACACTTTCCTATTATCTTCACACCCTCTCCCACTTGCACCATTTAAAGTGATTCCTATATGACTTTCTATTAAGAAATTAGACTACGACTATGCACTAATTAGACAATGATTGGAAATATAGTGTGAGTGTATTTATAGTATAGCTACCAATGTTTCAATGAGTGCAATTCAAAAAGAGCAAGTTGTCTCATAAACTTGCTTTCTACACTCATCCTTGCTCCACATATTTATTATAAGACATTTTTCATTATATTAAACCACATATTAAATAGTATAGAAATTCAAATGAGTTATTCATGTACTTACATCCTTCATCTCAAATTATAGCACTTCTCCCTATTCTTATTCCATGTGTTAGTTTGGAAATAATATAATTATCATCTATTAATCGCATGAATATGAACCTATTTCCTTTCCAAGTGCATGACAACTTCCAAACATGGTGTTCTTGCTCATAATGCATCACAAGTCGAATAGCATGCACCATTTTTGATATTATTCTACCATTTCTTATATATATTTCCTTTTCTCCAAGTGTCTCTACAGGTACAATGTACCATATAAGTGCTCATATGAATGTTATGCATGAATTGGGAGATTTTAGATCTCATTATTGGTTTATGAACTCATTTGAGTTGAACCTTGGGTTTTTATGGTTATGATGAAGCCTAGATATTTACACATATTCTAAGAGTGTGGATGATAAAGAATCATTTGAGCTAATTATTTTGTCTTGCAACTATCAAAAGAGCATGTTAAAAAGGTTGACACTTTTAGGATTGGGTTTAGAAAGTATGTTGTCTTCTAAATAAGTAATTGCTCTTTGCCAACAATCACTATCATAACCGAGACCATAGACACAATTAGCTTAAGGTAAGAGAGCTTTTGTGTCTTTTTATAATACAAAAGGCATGAAGCAATGAAGATTGAAGTGCCTGCTAACTCATGAAGCTTTCTACTATAACCTTGCATGCCCATGTGCTAAGGAAAGTAGAAATGCACAAGCAATGTAACAAATAAATTAATTGGAGAACTTTGCACTTACTATAGCTTATTCTTTAAAAAACAATAAAAAGGTGACTGTTGTCACATGAAAAGCAAACAAATGAACAACTTTGCATGCATGCACTATAGCTCAAGAGGAAAGTTACTTAAGATACATCAAGCAAAATGCTAAAAACGTTGCGCTACATTTCCCAATGGCATCTTAGTTCTAGAGGCTCACGAAGTTGCATGAACTTTACTTGGGTTGCCTAAATGAATAGAGTGATTGTCTAGGAACCTTGAGAGGCAAAATGTTGCTTCCTAGAAGGATACATGGATTTCATGATTATATTCATTGTTGGCATTGAATTTTTTCTAAAACTATCATACATAATGTCTACACTCATGAGTTAGTAACTTACACTCAATCTACCACATATATGCATACTAAGAATTACACATAATAATATTAGATGCAAGCACCTTCTTTATGAAGATTATGTGCACTTTTATTGTAAAATAAGAAAAATGAAGCTTAAGAAGCATGTGCACTCATGAATCCTTGTCGAAGTACTATATTCTACACCATCAGTTGAGACAAAATAATGTAGCCAATTCTTGTCATTCATATGTATGGCCCTTCACAACTCAAAATGCATAGCCACTTGTGCAACAAAAATGGATAAGGGTTATATAAGAAAATTGTTACCTATGCTCCTAATGAGGTTTCTCCCATAGAATAAGGTATGCCTATAAAGAGAAACATGTTTTACTTTATCGAGGTGTAGTAACAGATGTACTAGATGCACTTTATTGTGAGTGGCATGCATGTGGACTCCTTTCATAACCATTCATATAACAAGAGGTCTATTGCTACACAACCTTTAAAGATTATGTAGCATATGATAAGTTAATGTCCCAAATCTCAATATAGGTTCATTAATTGAATTCAAGATAGGCCATCATGAATATTTGGTAACCAAAAGGTAGCATTTTGATTGAGAAAATGTGGGAATATTTTAAAATTTGCATATGAACCCCTGACATTTGAATGTGAAGTTGGTCTTTGACCAAAATTTTATATGTTTGCATATTTATTGTTTTAATGTGGATAAACTAAGGCACATTGTTTGTCTATGATTAAAGGTGCTTTGATTGGTTCAAGATTTGCATGCTCCTATACTGGCTAGACCAAATTCTCATAATTTTCCCATAATACCATATATATAAGATGCTCAAATCTCAAATCTTAAAATCTTTAAGGATAGGTGCAGCAGATGTATTGTTTATTTCCGTATGATACTATAACTCTATATGTTCATTTATGCATGATATTCTTTCAAAGAGTGAAAAAAGAATTGGACATTGTCAAATGTGAGAAGCTACAAAATGAGAAAGAATTTCCTTGCAATTTAACTATTTAGGCAAGTAAAGTGCATCAACAATCTTCAAAACAACTTGATAGACATTCTTACTTTGACCTTATACTTCCATTTTCTATGCAATCATAAAAAGGGAAATGATATACTAGGAGGAGTTATAAGTACTATGATCAAACCTTGAAATCTAGATGTGCTAGTTCTTGCCAAAAGGGAAGTTTCTTATTATTAGCCCCAAATCGAGATGGCGGAAAATGGCGGAAAATGAAGGAAAAAGTGAAAAAAGCATGGAAGAAGAGCAAAGACATGCAGGCGACCTCTAAAAGCTAAGCCGAGACCAAAGGCGCATTTCTAAATGAAAGGCGCTTCAAAAAACTTGGAAAATTCTTGTAAAAGAGCGCCAGGCTCCCTCTTGTGCCAATTGTAAAATATTAGACGGGCATAGGCTAGAGGCATAAGGCTAGAAGAGGGAAATGGAAAAAGGACCTTGCCACAATGGCCGGTCATGTAAAAAAGGGGATGGGTGCCCATGGGATTTTAGGGCTTGTATATAAAGTTCAAAAAGTGAATGGAAGCTCATTCTTTGGTGTGTGGCTAACAAGAGCTCTCTTCTTCTTCTCTTCTTCTCTTCTTCTTGCTTGTGTGTGCTCTTAAGAGAGGGAGTGTGAGAGTGTGAGGGAGTGAGTGTGTGGGAGTGAGGGATCAAGAGGGTGAAGCTCTTCACCATCTCTTCTTCTCTTCTTCTCTTCTCTTCTCTTCTCTTTTCTTGCGTGCGCGGCTATGGAGGATGGAGCTTGGAGATGGAGGAGGCTTCAGGATGCTTGAGCTAGCATCAAGAATCGTGGAGCTACCGAGGTGTGCAAGGGAGGAGGCTACTCACATCGATATCAAGGTAAGCTCACTACACTCGTAGGATCGACGGCGCGTCGGCTAGGTGAGAGATAGCCATTAGAGCTTGCTTGAAATGCTTGAAGCAATAAGCAGTCCGTGGGTCTTGGCGGTTGAGCATGAGCTCCCACTACATTTTGGTTCCGTTGTTGCCGGGACCAACGGATTCAAGCTTGAGCACTTGCGCGCCTCATATCGAGCATTGAAGTAGGGGATTCATCCCCGAAACGGAGCTTGAGATAGGTAGGAAGTTTGGGTGTTTTTGATCTTCAAAACAAGTAAGTATTTTGGGATATTTTGGTTGTTTGATGATTGGAAAACATGGAGAATTTATTTCAGTTTTTTGCCTTAGATTTTTGTTGCATTTAGCGTAGATTAGAATTAGGAAATCAAATCGGAGAAGGGTAGGGTTTACTGTTTCAAAATAGGGCAAAACAGGGCAAAAATAGTGCAAAAATTGGTAAAACTCTCGCTAGTGATGCCTAAGATCGGCAAGTGAGTGATTGGGGGCATCAACACCACACCCGGGAAGGGGTATAAGAGCCAAGAGGCCAAGGGAGAGCTCATTTGTGCCATTTCAGTGAGAGAGAGAGAGAGAGAGAGAGAGAGAGAGAGAGAGAGAGAGAGAGAGAGAGAGAGAGAGAGAGAGAGAGAGAGAGAGACTCCAGCCCGCATCGATTCAATCGCATCACCGACACGCTTACCGGCCCGTTCAGGTATATGAATCTCTCCCTTTACTCCCTAGATAGGATCTGGAAGTGCATGGCCATTGTGCTTGCTTAAATCTTGTGAATCGATCAAATTTGTGTTCACGCTGTTTATGTGCGCCGCACTCGGCCCATCTGAGTGGCCTTTTCTGGGCCGAGTCCCAGAATCGACCCTTGGCCCCTGACATTCGGCCCACTCGGCCCAAACCCTAGTCGGCCCTCGGACCCGTCCGAGGCAAACCGTTCGAGTCTACCCATTCGGCCCGTCCGAGTCAAACTTTCGGCCATGTGGCACATTCGGCCTCGACCCGTCCGAATGACTCGTCTGAGTCTCAAATTCGGCCCTCGGCCACTTTCCATATTCGGCCCTCGGCCCAAGTGCCTCGGCCCGTCCGAATCACCTTGTCTGAATTTGCCATTCGGCCCGTCCGAATCAAAACCATCCGAGTCAAACCTTGAAATTCTCCCCTCGGTCCTGTGCCTTGGCCTGTCCGAGTGACCTATTCGAACCCTGCAATTCGGACCAGTTGGTCCGAGTGCAATTTTTTATCAAATTTTTCAGAAATTTGACCTGACCCGGCTAAAACGCAGCAGTGCAAACTGTCGAAACCCTTCAGGCGCTTGGAACTTGATTCTGGCACACGCAATATGAAAAAATCGTAGCGTGCAGCCGCTTAGTAGCTAGAAGTAGGCAGTTGCGAGACCCAAGGACTTAGACGTGAACCGCTGAGTTGTAAAACCTGACTGATCGAAAACGAACAAGGCGACTTACGAGAAAAATCCTAAACCCTGACAAAACGGCCAGAAAATTGATCTAAAAGCCTATCAGGCCCGAAACAAGCGAGAGTGCGTAAGATGCTTAGGAACTACTTGCTGCACTCACATTGAATTTTCGCACTTGAAATACACTTAAGAAAGCTGAAAGCCTGATTGAGCACGTGCACGAGAAACGACACACGCACTGAGTGATCATAAATTGAGGTTTGTATTCAATAACTAAAGGAACTCACTCAGATAAACCACTCAAGGAACCCACCAATAGGAGAGGACCCAAGACATAGACAAACCATCAAAGCGCAGATTAGGACCAAGCAAGGGGTGCGAACGACATGGATTTAACAAGTCTACTAAACCTGATCGACAGCTTGGTGGAGCAAGACAACTTGACAATGGCAGAGGAAAGCTCAGACCGCAGGTCTAATGAGGAACTCGATTTGAACGTCTTCCCAAATGCTATTCAGCAGCTGGTAAGCAGTTACGACACACACGCCTAGTATGAGCACCGCGGTAGGACAGCAGACGCTATCATCGCAGATCTAGAAGAGGAGAGAAAGCTAGCCCGCAAAGCATTGCAAAGCATAGCCGAATACAATTGGGATCAGCAGGCTAGAAGCCAAAGGCAAAGTACGGAGTTGCGCGAGGTACATCGAGTGTTGAACTTAGCAGGTAGGAATTGAACAGATCACGAGAGAGCCCTAGAGGGGAACTTAACGTTGAGCGAGCTTCTCATGAAGCAACTACTAGATAACACGGCTGTAGAGCAAAGTGCCGCGGCACTAGCGACATCGCTGCTCGCAGGACTAGGGGCGAACCAAGGCTCAAAGAGCCAGTCCAAAATACCGATCGTTGCCAAGCAACTCGACAAGTACCAACCCATGACGACCCATACAGCTTTGTTGAGCAGTTTGAGCAAGTCTGCAAAGCCAACAGCCTCAACGACCTAACTCAATGCTCGCAAGCGTTCGGGCTTCACCTAGGCGGCAAGGATAGGACGTGGTATACGAGCCTAGATGCTGTAGAGCGAGCCAACTTCAATGGCCTCAAGAATCTCTTCATTAAGAGATTCGTTGAGCTCGGATACTCTGATAACCTACTAGTACGCTTGATGAACGTCAAGCAGAAAGAGAAGGAGGACATTTGTGACTACGTAACCCATGTGAGGAGTCTCTTCAAGAGAATCCCTCTGGACGAGCGACCGCGACGACTGAAAGAGCAGTTTCAATTGTATTCATCAGCGAAATTTGAGATGAGGAGTTATATTAGGCTTTGGCACGCAATTCAAGCTTGCAGTGAGATGCGATAGCTAGAGTATTTGAGGAAGCCATCAGAGTCGATGATCAGCTGAAAGAGCGGAGCTCCAGGAGCTCGAACGTAGAGGAGACCAACTCGCGAGATTCAGAGAGAGCGTTAGCCTCTAGTGAGCGATCAATCCCATCATCCCAAGATATGGGGAAGGCCACCGAGACGGCTGATGTCAAGATGGAATTAGCCAAGTTGCAAGACATGTTGAGACGACCAACGCGCCCGCACATCCAATGCGTGTACTGTGGCGAAAACCACTTACCGGCCGAGTGTCAAGACCCTGGGTCAAGACCTTGTGCTAACTGCGATAGGTTTGGCCATGACGTCGCGCATTGTAGATTACCAAGAAGACTTCCGTACTCGCAACCCTACGGCCAGCCTTACCTAGCGAACAGGCCGCAGCCATTCTTTGGAAGGAGAGCTCCATTGGCCCTTCCTGCACCTAACGATATGAAGCCAGCTATTCCTAGGATGGAAATAAATCCTACGGGCATTCCTAGACCGCTTGGTCCTTACGTGACCCATCCACCGAGCGATACTCCAGTCCACTACGTGGAAGAGCCAAGTGAGGAAGAAACTTACATATACCCTTACATCTCGCATGATGATGAGGGCAACGCTGTCCTCATGGACTATCGACCCGTGCCGGTGATGGCGTTAGGAAGAGAACAAGGTAGAGGCCTAGGAGGGCAGATGCAGGATCCAATCATCTGTTGGACTTGTGGTCACCCCGGTCATGTCTCATCACGCTGCCCTGAAAGAGAGCAGCAAAACAGAGACAAGGCTGACCAAAGGTGTGCAGAGTGCGGAATCACCCATCTCTTCGTAGATTGCCCAAAGCGAAAGCCATCTTCTAGCTCAGCCAATGTACCATCTGTCCCATTGGGTCTGTTTGGTATTGAAAACCTCGATGGGGAGGCCACACCTATCCCATTGCGGGTCATGACCCGAGCCCAAACGAAACAGGCCGGCATCTCTCTGCCAGGACCTAGCAATCTTGACGTAGCCTTGATAGGGAAGAAAAGCCGCAGGCAGAAAAAGAAGAGATCGGAAGCTAAAGTCGCACTAAAAACCGAGAGTGCTACCACTCTGCCTGTTGGAAAGAAGGTTTCAGACGCAGAGGCAGAGACTTCAGTCCCTAAGACGGCCGAAAAGGGAAGCGCTAAGGTAGGGGAACACCTGCATCTGAAGCGACAGTTAGAGGCCATAGAAAAGGTGAAGGAATGGGTGAAGGAGGCTCAAGAGCATCTCAAGGATGCTGAGCCCATCATAGAGGATGATATCGATGATCTCTCCAGTGTAAGCATGCCAATATCACCGCCTCAACCTAAGCCAGCAGAAGCAACTGCACCACAAGCAGTGCTGCTAAGACCAAGCCTTGATGCTACAGAGCCGCAGATCAGTCATGGCCATTGGCTAGGACAATCCAGGTTAGGGGAAAGACGAGTATCCAACGATCTCCTGACCACGCTAGTGACTACCCCTGTAACACTTAGCCTGGGAGATCTGCTTAGGCAGAATCCTACCCTATGGCAAGATCTTAAGTAGTGGGTCGAAGGGTCATGAGAGCAGGTCACGGCAGACCCTTAAGACCATGATGCAGAAACGCAAATATCGAGTTTGACGCTGCACTCTGTGCCTAAATCCTTGCACGTCAATGCCTTTTGGGAAGGTTCTGAGATGCACGCAGTCTTACCGGTCCTAGCTCTAGGCGACACAACAAGAAAGGGAATCATAGACACGGGAGCTGGGGTTAGTGTGCTTAGCCACGCAGTGCTTCAGACTTGGGGAAACTCGCCTGTCGAAACTGCTAGGTTTAATGTCACACTAGCAAATGGTATGAGAGTAAAGCCATTCGGGGTACTTAAGAATTGGCCAGTGAAGATTGCAGGCGTCCAGTTCTCTGTTGACTTTATAGTCATGAAGGGAGTGGACTACGATATCCTATTAGGCCGACCCTGGATGCGCAATGCTAGAGTCATCGAAGATTGGGGTAACGGCTTGATCTTCCTTTGCAACAGAACGGATGCCGTAAGGATAGAGATGGATACTTGGAAGACCTCACCAGTCGACCTAGACGCCATCTCTGCTATGCTCAAGGGTAACACTCAGGTCAAGGAGTCCTACAGGCCCTTGACCAAGTATATCCCATGCCCAGAGGATGAGCTGGATTGGATGCACGTTCTTGCTACAATCGACCTGCCATTCTCAGATCATGAGGCATATGAGCAAACCATCAAAAAGATCGGTAAGCCTAGCGGCACACTCTCCGTACCAGTCTGCATGATGGCAGGAACCCTTTGGGGAAAGCCTAAGCCTGTCAACTTCCAAGTCCCAACTAACAAAAGGGAACTCCAGGAGATGCTGGAATACTTGACAGATAAGCTAGCTGGCAATTCAGCTGCAAACTTCAAACCACTCCAGGATCTCTTAGGTGAATCCAAGTGGCAATGGACCAGAGTGCATGACTTAAACCTCATGTATAACTGGGCCCTACTCCTTGACCAACGACAAGAGGTATACCAAGCCCTAAGAGATGACGAGTAGTTTGATGAAGGGGATTCTAACGACGAATACGAAGACTGTCAATCCTTCAGTGATGGAACTGAGGGTGAAGTAGATACCGTAGAATACGACACTGAAGGACAAGAAATAGAGCAAATACGAGCAGACTCCAAGCCGCAGAAAAGAAATATCTTTAGGATGTAAAATATTACACGGGGCAGCGAACAGAATCTGAGAAAGAGATAGAGAGTACAGGACAGAAAAGAGGAGAATTAGTAAATTCTTTAACTTCAAACAACTGATCCAAAGATGCTCTGTCCACCCGTGCGCTTCCACTGTGTGAAGCTTAGATGGCGATCTAGACAGAAGATATGTGAAGAGCTTAAGGCTAGCTGGAACAACAAATCTGACTGGGTGAAAGATGAGTGATCGACGGCTGTGAAGGGGTTTAGCTTTTATAGCCCGCCAAGGCTATTAGGTCGGCCTGATCGACCTACCATATGAGCCTCCACTAGTCGGCCAGGGAATATTCCAGGGAATATTCCCTTTACCATCACCGCAACTCGATGCAATGCACCTCGAGTTGCTACCATCTTAACCACTCTGTCTAACCCAAAGATTAGACCCACAATGGTCACCTTTTTGCCATCCGGTCACATAGACCTCATCTGATATATAAGTCAGGACTCAACCAATGTCCGCCGGGCTCACATTTGGCTTCTCCTCATAATGGGGGCCTTACAACTTTGAGCACCATGGATCATTGGTAGCACCTAATGAGGGTGGGGCATTGATCATATCTAACACTCCCCCTCAATGTCCACCCTCCATAGGTGAACTATCTCCTCGGCCCAATGCCGAGTCTTTGAAGATGAACTTGAAGCAGATCCTTTGTAAGTGCTTTGGTGAAGATATCTGCTCCATTCTCCTTTGTTGGACAGTAGACCAATTCCACTATCCCATCCTCTATCAAATCACGCACATAGTGATACTAGATCTCTATATGCTTGGTGCGTGCATGAAACACTGGATTTTTGGCAATGGCGATGTAACTTTGATTGTCACATCTCAGCACAGTTGGTTCTTCATCCTGCACTCCCATATGCCATAGAATCCTTCTCAACCATACTGCTTCACATGCAGCAAAACAAGCTACCTTGTACTCTGCTTCGGTAGAAGACAATGCCACTGTTGGCTGCTTCTTACTAATCCAAGAGAAAATTCCTGAACCCAAAGAGAAACAATAACCAGAAACTGACTTCCTAGAATCACTGTCTCCTGCCCAATTTGAGTCACTATTCCCCACAAGAGAAGTTCCGAAACTGTATGTGATACCATAGTCAAGAGTTTCCTTCAAGTATCTAAGCACCCGCATCCCAGCCTTCCAATGACTCTCATGAGGTTTGTTTGAGAACCTGCTCAAAACACCAACAGCAAAACTGATATCTGGTCTGGTGTTACACAAGTAGATCAGACTGCTGACCAACCTCCTATACCTCCCAATGTCTGCTACTAGTGCTGATGTATCCTCAACGGATAACTTTGCATTCACCTCCATAGGTGTAGCTATCTCCTTGCACTCGGTCATGCCAAATGCCTTCAAGATCTCCCATGCATACTTCTTCTGAGAGATGAAGATCTTTCTTGGCTCTTCCCAGACTTCAATCCCCAAACAATAGTGCAGCAAGCCCAAGTCTGTCATTTCAAACTCAGAACTCAAAGCCTTTCGAGTTTGGTTGATCATATCTTCATAGTTACCTGTAATAAGAAGGTCGTCCACATATAGGACAATCACTACAGACTTTTTACCATCCCTGTAAACATACAAGTTAGCATCTGAGGCACATCTTTTGAAGTTTAGGTTTAAAAAGAACTTATCTATCCGCTGGTACCATGCTCTGGGGGCTTGTTTTAGCCCATATAATGCCTTCTTCAGCTTACACACTTTGTTCTCAGAATGAGGGGCCTCAAACCCTGGTGGCTGAGCCACGTACACCTCCTCCTTGAGGTCACCATTTAAGAACGCTGACTTAACATCCATTTGGTACACTGGCCACTTCTTGTGGGCAGCCACTGCAAGTACCGTGCGAATAGTGGTCATTCTGGCAGTTGGGGCAAATGACTCTTGAAAATCAAACCCTTCAACTTGTGAAAATCCTTGGGAAACCAGTCTAGCTTTGTACTTTTCTAAGGTACCATCAGCCTTATACTTTACCTTCCAGATCCACTTGGTGCCAATAACCTTCCGCTTTGCTGGTCGATCCACTAGCTCCCAAGTGTCATTCTTCATTATGCTGTCATACTCTACTTGCATAGCAGCCTTCCATGATGGATCTGCAAGTGCTTTTTCTAAGTCAGTTGGCTCCTTTACTTCTCTCATAATCTCAACCATCAAGGCCATATTGACTATGTGAGCAGAAGCCCTCCTTTGCTCCTCTATTCTCTGAGACCTCCTTGGTCCGTCTACCTTCTCCTCAACAGATGCAGGCATAGGATTATTGTGGTCATAGAGCTGCTTCACCCAGCGCGGCAATGGCTTTTCCGGTGGGGTGATGTCAGGTTGGTGAACTTTTTCCTCATCATCTGAAGATGATGCTTCCTCCTCCTTAAGGATAGGGACAGCTCTTGGGATAGGTTCATAGTGGACTACTTCTTCGCTTGATGATAAAGTGGAAGAACTTGCCTTCTCCTCCTCCACTGTATGTGGTTCCTCCTTGAACACCACATCACGGCTCGCGATGATCTTCTTTGCCTCTTGGTCATATAATTTGTAAGCCTTCTGCTCATCACTATAACCCAAGAAGATACATTTTCTACTTTTTGGTTTTAACTTGTTTCTCTTTTCATCTGGAACATGTGCATAACATTCATATCCAAAAATTCTGAAATGTGAGACAAATGGTTTCTTACCAGTGTAAGCCTCATGAGGTGTTTTCCCCTTGAGAGCCTTTGTGTAGCTCCGATTTAGAATGTAGACTGCAGTATTAACAGCTTCAGCCCAAAAATGGTTAGGCAATCCCTTGCCCTTTAGCATGCATCTTGCCATCTCCACAATGGTGCGATTCCTGCGTTCCACAACACCGTTTTGCTGAGGTGTGTGAGGCGTCGTCAATTGACGCTTGATCCCTTTGCTCTTGCAAAAGCCTTCAAACTCCTTTGAGTTGAACTCACCACCACCATCTGTTCTAAATTTCTTCACACTTTTCCATGTTTCATTCTCAACAAGTTTTAGCCATTCTTTAAACTTACCAAAAGCTTGAGCCTTATCAGGAAGGAAGTACACCCACATCTTCCTACTGTAGTCGTCGACAATCAACATAAAATAAGAAGATCCCCCCAAGGCCTGTGTAGGCATCTTACCACACAAGTCAACATGCACCAACTCTAGAGGAGCCTGTGCTCTATTCTTGCTTTCTTGTGGAAATGCCTTTCTCTGTTGCTTGCCCATCATACAAGCTTCACATGGTTCCTTCAATTCAGTTATTGTAGGTAGGTGAGCAACCATACCTTGCTTTTGCATCTCCTTCAACACTGCAAATCCGATGTGTCCAAACCTTTCATGCCAAAGCTTACTTGTGCCCACTCCAGCGGTGGCTGTAAGAGCACTTAGCTCATATAGGTTGTTCCTTCTTTCTCCTTTGCCAACAATTGTGCCAGCACTATCAACAATTTCTGCACCTATCTTCTTGAACCTCACTTCATGACCAAGATCAGTTATGGCAGCAACTGATAAGAGATTTCTCCTGATTTCGGGAACATAAAACACATTTGAAAGCTTTTTGACTTCACCATTTGCAGCAACAGAAGAAATAGTACCTGTGCCCGCAGCAGGGTATTTAGCATCATTTCCAACCGTCACAGTGATGGATTCTTGTAGAGGCTGCATAGAACTGTATAGACCTTTCTTGTTGGTCATGTGACGGGAGGCCCCACTATCCAACACCCATGAGTCAGTGGTAGATTCTTCTTGCACCGAGGAGCACACTTCCTCAATGGTCGCCATGAATAATTCCAACTCTGCTTCAGCCGTATTGGCTGTCTCTTTCCCTTTACTTTTAAGGGTACCATTCTTTTCATCTGCCTTCTTGACACGACAATCTGCAATTGCATGTCCTTTCTTCTTGCAGTAGAAGCACTCTCCTTGAAACTTCTTCTTGCCGCCCTTCTTCTTTTTGTCACCATCATTTTTGGTGGAGGAAACACCTTTGCCTTTTGCATTGGCAGAGAATGCAACATTTCCATTGTTGCTTCCTTCTCGGGCTTTCAGCCTCAACTCCTCCTCCATTAATAATGCACAAAACTCCTCAAAAGTCAAAGCTTGAGGTCTCACATGAGTATTAAGGGCAGTTACTAGTCCATCAAACTTTTGTGGACAAATCTAAAGACGCCTCCGAGCTAGCTCTTCGCTAGTCTTTTGTATCCCAGCGCCAGCCATCTGGTCGCGCAGATTCTTAATCCGAGTGATGAATGCTTCAACCGTCTCTCCTTCAGCAAACTTCTCCGCTGCTAGTTGATTCTCCAAGTTTTGAATCCTTGTTTGGTTTCGTGTTTCATACTGACTCCTTAGTACATTCCAAGCCTCTGATGCTTTGGTTGTATGCTGAATCAAAGTCAAAACACTGTCAGAACAGCTTGTAACTAAGGCACACAATGCATCTGCATTCCTTTGTTTCCAAGCTCGTAGAAGATCTGCATTCGGAGGAATCATCACACTAGGATTTGATGGGTCAGGGGTAGGCTGTGGTTCTGCATCAGTCCCCAGCACAGTCTCCAGAAGCTCATAAGAATCAAGGATAGTTGTAATTTTGAACTTCCACAAGGTGTAGTTTGTACCATCTAACTTGCCTTCGTTGAAGGTTGGTGGACGAATCCTTAGTGTTTGAATAGCCGGTAAAGCAACACCACCTCTTGCACTGCTTCCGGAAGTCGACATAGTTTCTCTTTGCTGTTGAAGCCTTTGCCTCTTGCACGCTCTCGGATCTTTAGAGTCCCCTGGGCTTTGATACCATGTAAAATATTACACGGCGCAGCGAACACAATCTGAGAAAGAGATAGAGAATACAGGACAGAAAAGAGGAGAATTAGTAAATTCTTTAACTTCAAACAACTGATACAAAGATGGCTCTGTCCACCCGTGTGCTTCCACTGTGTGAAGCTTAGATGGCGATCTAGACAGAAGATAGGTGAAGAGCTTAAGGCTAGCTGGAACAACAACTCTGACTGGGTGAAAGATGAGTGATCGACGGCTGTGAAGGGGTTTAGCTTTTATAGCCCATGAAGGCTATTAGGTCGGCCTGATCGACCTACCATATGAGCCTCCACTAGTCGGCCAGGGAATATTCCAAGGAATATTCCCTTTACCATCACCGCAACTCGATACAATGTGCCTTGAGTTGCTACCAGCTTAACCACTCTGTCTAACCCAAAGATTAGACCCACAATGGTCACCTTTTTGCCATCCGGTCACATAGACCTCATCTGATATATAAGTCAGGACTCAACCAATGTCCGGGCTCACATTTGGCTTCTCCTCATAATGGGGGCCTTACAACTTTGAGCACCATGGATCATTGGTAGCACCTAATGAGGGTGGGGCATTGATCATATCTAGCATAGGATAGAGCGAGGGGTCATGCACATGGAATGTGACCGCGCCTGGTTGGAACACATAGGAGCCATAGACCTTGAACAAGCAGGCTTAGCTCAGGGACGACACCAGTCCTTAGGACAGAATCACCATTTGAATTACGTCCACCAGGGGAGACTACCTCTTCTGGCGAAGACGGGGAGTTCGACTCTGAGTCAGAGGTTAGTTCGGATAGTGATCCAGAAATCCCTAGGCCGCCCACGACTAGACGCATGAAGGGGGACCTACCCGTCCACCTGAGGCGTAGACAGTTAAGGCAGGAAAAGGTAAAACAACCCAGGGAGACGCGAACGGAAGAATAGCAAAAACCACAGGACCTCCCTAAGCGCTTCACGAAATTCAAAAAAGGGGATAGGGTAGTGGTTCTGTTAGGTGCTAAACGTCAAGGACAAACCAACGAACCAATCGAGGGACCAGCCAAGGTCAAGGAGGTGAATCTGGCCCAGGAAGGGGAAACACCTCGACCAGTCTTCATTGGCGATGACTTGACTGAGGAAGAAGAAACTAGTCTTGTCGCTCTCTTGCGAGAGTACATAGACGTATTCGCCTGGTCCTTGGAAGAGCTTAAGGGGGTAGATCCGAGTGTCGTGACTTACAACATACCCATGACGCCAGATGCAACGCCAGTCAAGCAACGACCGTACCCTATGAATCCAAAACACGCTCATGCTATCAAAGAGGAAATTGACAAGCTGATGAGAGCGAGATTCATTTACGAAATTGAACACACAGTCTGGGTATCACCCATAGTCATCGTGATGAAAAAGAATGGAAAAATCCGAGTGTGTGTCAATTACAAGAAGGTGAACACTGCTACGAAGAGGGACAACTATCCATTGCCGTACACCGAGCACATGCTTGAGAGGGTGGCAGGCAAGGAAGCCTACAGTTTTCTGGACGGCTTCTCAGGGTACAACCAGGTGCAAGTGCATCCTGCGGATAGAGGCATAAGACTGCCTTCGCCACTGAGTGGGGCGTCTTTGCTTACATAGTCATGCCCTTCGGGTTGACTAACGCTCCTGCCACTTTCCAACGCCTCATGTGCACCATCTTTAAGGACATGCTTCGTAAGGAGTTAGAAGTCTTTACCTGGATCGAACACTCCGTGCAGTCTTTGAACGGTGTCGCTTATATTGTCTCTCCTTGAACCCCTTAAAGTGCCAGTTTTGGGTAAAGCACGGATGCATCTTAGGGCATGTGGTGTCGAAGAACAGCATTGTTGACCTTCCACTCCCAATTAATTACAAGGGAGTTCAATGCTTCTTAGGCCATACGAGGTACTATCGGTGGTTTGTATTGAACTATGCATTGATCGCCAGACCATTGTATAAGCTGCTGATTGGACCGAGGCATGCCAATGAGCGTACGAAGAGTTGAAAAAGGCTCTAACCATAGCACTAATTCTACGAGCCCCAGATTGGACCATTACCTTCCACATGCACATCGATGCTTCTAAGTTTGCCGTGGGGGCAGTGTTGTGCCAACCTGGTGAGCACAACTTAGATTATCCAGTGAGCTTTGCTAGCAGACAACTCACTGAGACGGAAATGAACTACTCGACAACAGAAAGAGAGGGATTAGCCATGGTGTTCACTATGAAGAAATTCCGGCATTATCTATTGGCCACACCCTTCATCTTTTTCGTGGACCATCAAGCCCTGCTCTATCTAGTAAACAAACCTTGTGCTACAGGATGCATAGCTCGATGGCTCCTTCTGCTCTTGGAATTCGATTTCTCCATGGTTGTGCGGAAAGGAAAACAGCACTACATGGCTGACCATATGTCACGCATTCCCACGGGAGAAGCTGTTGGACAAGGCATCGTTGATGAATTACCCGACGCCCATCTATTCCACCTGTCCACCAGCGAGAGAGATTTATTTAAGGCTGATCTAACGCCATATTGGGTGGATGACATAGTCCAAGTGCTTGAGCACGGACTACCTAAGCAACCAATAGAAAAAGCTCGACTTAGGCGCTTAATCCTTAAGATCCAGCCCTATCAGCTGATTGCATGCCAACTCTATAGGCTGGGGCAAGACGGATTGCTGCATAGATGCGTATGTGAGCATGAGATGCAAGATGTGCTCTCGGAGGCACACAACGACATTGCGGGAGGACACTTTAGCGGAGACACGACAGCACGAAAGGTGCTCCAGTCTCAACTATGGTGGCCCACACTTTTCCACGATGCCACGCGATTCATCAAGCATTGTGACGAGTGCCAACGGACAAAACTCCCGATTTGCAAGGATCAGATGGAGTTGACCCCAATTATTGCTCGACAACCCTTCAAAAAATGGGGAATCAACTTCATAGGACCCATCAGTCCTGTGGCGCAGTACTCACAAGCCAAGGATTATCACGAAATGGGTAGAGGCAAGAGCCACACGTAAAAACGATGCTAGGATGACTGCCAAGTTCTTATGGGAGCAAGTGATCTCGCGATTCGGCTGCCCCATCAAACTGGTCAGTGACCAAGGCACGCACTTCATCAACGAAGTGATAGCGCATCTCCTGTCCACCTTTCTCATTATCCATCGCAAATCATTGCCATACTACCCTCAGGCGAACGGTTAGGCAGAATCCACGAATAAGATTCTCGTCAATGTCTTGACCAAAGTAGTCTCAGCCTCACGTAGCGATTGGGACAACAAGCTTATGGCAGCTTTGTGGGCTTACCATACAGCTTATAAAACGACTGTCAGTCAAACCCGTTCAGGCTGACCTATGGAATAGAAGCAATCCTACCCTTAGAATTCTTTGTTCCTAGCCTGAGAATAGCCCTTCAAGAACGATGGGAAGGGAAGGAGGCATGGACACAACGCCTGGTCGAGCTTGAACGCCTATCAGAGACCCGTCTTCTAGCCACCCATGCACTTATATGTGAGAAGGCCTATCGCAAGAGTTGGTTTGACAAGCATGTCAAGCAGTGCAACTTTGAACAGGGTGACTTAGTGCTCCTCTACTCCCTTAAGGGACATAAACAGAAAATGAAATTTCGAGGCCTTGGACCCTTCAAAGTTCGTACGATCAGCCGCACAGGCAATGTCAAACTCGAAACCTTAGACGGTGAGGGAATAGGCTTCTTCAATGGTAGTCATGTCAAGAAGTACTACCCTCCCACCCATCCTTTGCACGAGCCCCCGATGTTAGAACCACTTGTCAAAGTACGAGTGGCCACAATCATTGAGATTGATGACGAGGATGAGGAAGCCGTAGAGCCCGCATACCTCCATATAATGGTCACTGCAAAACAGACCTGCGCTTTCAACGCTTTGATCTATGAGGGAGTAGACTTCAATGTCCTAACTCACGATCATTGGACCAAACTTGGCAGACCACCACTTCAGCCCACGAATGCTAAATTAAGCCCATATGGGGCCCATTCCTACGCACTCCTCGTCAAGTGCAAAGTAGCCGTTTTTATCGAGTCTGAGACTGCCACAATGATTTTTTACGTGTTGCCAAATGCTAAAGATGCAGGCACGGAGTTGCTACTAGGGCGCACTTTCAAAAAGCAGACTCACTGCAATGTTGATTTTTATGAGTCACAGCGCATCCACCTCGCAATAGGCAATGTTCGCATTGTCACAGCTTTCAGCAAGGGCTGCGCGACTTCATCACCATCCGCAAAGCCACCAATAGAATTCTCCATAACCAAATCTAAGGAGGGGGTAGTGCGCAGCCGCCACCTCCTTGAATTCAAGAATCACAGCCCACAATAGCAAAAACATAAGGCTCAACAGCCTAGATTTCAATGGAAGCCTAAGCAGCCGCAACCGCCGCCTAGGAGTCGATTCTCCTATCCTCATAAGACCAAAAAATCTAAACCTAGGAGGCCAAGACGCAGTCACAGAAAGAACCGCATGTGTTGGGGGTAAAGGCGCCTCCGCCGTGCCGCCCCGTGTATTACTACACTGACAGTACCCGCCACTGCACACTGCAGGTGGCGGGCGCCCGTCACGTCACTTTATTCTTTATTCTTTTAGTGACAGTTTGAATAAAGGAAGGCCCGGTCACACATTGTGATTGTTGGAGTTCCCATTTCTTGTCTCTCTCTTTCTTGCTCTTGCTCTCCCGCCATAGCTCGCGTGCAAGCTTCGATCCTTCTCACCTTTCAACTGGTATCAGAGCTTGGCATTCTCTTGCTCGAGCTTGACTCGGTGCTTCCCGACCTTCATATCGACTCGCTTCACGCATTGGGTCTCCATCCCGGCAGCCATAGCCGACCTCTTGAGCTCCCGACTCTCCCCGGCTTCCCGAGCTCCATCCTGGCCTTCTTGAGCTTCATCAGGGCCTTGCCCTTGAGGTATTGCTTCAGCATTTGCAGGCATTTGAGTGTATTCTCAGATTGAAACAGGGCAGGAACAAAGGGTAGCCACTCTTCTTGAGCTCCATAGCTCATATCTTCCCTCCCCTTTGCATTGGGCCTTCATGGCTTGGTATGTGCCTACCTTGGGCCATCATTGAGCCCCCCATTACCCCCTTTTCAGCCCATGTGGAGCAGCAACAAGTTCAGCACCAACAAGGCAGATTGCATCATTTTTTTCCAGGCTGTGAGCACTCATCTACTTCAGCTCCACACTTGGCCATTGCTTCTCGCTCTCTACCTTGATCAAGAGGGCTATAGACTTCATGTTTGATGTCATTCAAGCTTTGGGCATTGGTCTTGATCATTCGGGGCTGATCTCTTCAGATTTGGGACTGTCATAAACTGTCATAACAGGCTGAAAACAGGGCAGCACCATTGGCATTAGCATTTGTTGCTTATACTCCATTCCGGTTGTGCTATTTGATGCCCGTATGCGGTCTACATGATGCCTAGTGCCTTGGGAATGTATGCACATGATTATGCCATGATTTTGGCCTAAAATATTGGCTGATTTGGGACTGTTATTTACTGTTATACAGTGCTGGAAACAGGGCAGCCACACTTGGCATTGGCATTTGATGCTTATACTCTACTCCGGTTACCTTATTTTATGCCCGTATGCGGTCTACTTCCTACCCGGATGTATTGGGGATGTATGCATTTGGTTTGACCATGATTTTGGCTTGAATTCGGGGCTGAAATCTACTGTTTAGAACAGTAAATACATGCTGGAATAACAGTGGGCTGAAGGTACTTTACATGCTTTGGCACTTACCTACCGATACCGGATGTATGCTTTGAGCTTTGGCATGATATCTCTGACATTTGGGGACGACTTGGAGCATATGTATGAGATTATGGGATGCTTTTGAGCTTCGCATTAGCTCCGTCTTCACTGGCATTTGGACCGACTTGGCATGCTCGTGGACCGCCTATGCCTCATGTCTCTGCTTGACAGTTAGGCTTTTGCATTACATGCTTTGGTTCGTGACATATGCTATTTGGTTCGTGTATGCCATACTGACATTTGGAGCTTGGATTTGGATGTATTTGAGCATTCCCGGCTTACTTGATCACTGATCTTGGTTGCTATTTGGATGTCATTGAGTTGACCGAGAGCTTATTTGGGCTTATGTATTGCTTCATGGGTAATACGACCGGTGCTTCATGTATGTCATGCTCTCTTGGATGCGCTTGATGCATTGACAGGGTCACTTATCACTGGTGCTTTCTCTTGGGTTGTTTGAGCTTCTGAGCTCGCTTTGTACGCCTTTTGTGCCAGTGGGAGCATTTTACATGCTTGCTTGACCTTTGACAGTTGCATGCTATTGGAGCACTTACATGTATTTGGAGCAGTTTATGTCTTGAGCAGCTACATACGCATTGAGAATTGGGGATCATACTCCGATCTTTATGGATAGCCAGGGCTGCATATTCCTCATCCATGGCAGCACACCAGTTATCATTTGTAATTGCATCATCAAACTTTGTAGGTTCTTTGTAACCTGTCACACTAGCCATATATGCATAATGGCGGGCTGAATAACCAGTGTATGTAAACATGTCAACTGGTTTTTTGACTCTCTCAGATCTCTGTAACTGTACTGTGACTCACTCTGAGCTTGCCTCTCATGAGGTGGTACATAATGCCCAACTCACTATCCAAAGTGTCGCTGTTAGATGACTCATAACCTGCTATAAGTGGACCTGTCACATCCTCAAGAATATTTTCTTTTTCCTTATACAATCTCCCCCTCACTGACATATCTATGTCAGTGGACGTAGGAGTACAACTCTGCAAGCGTCTTGACGAAGGACTTACTGTAGGTGACCCATCACCTGTAGAACCCATCACCTGTAGAACCACTCATAGATGTACTCCTGTAGGTGTATTTTTAGCATTACTAGTGCTGGCTGATCCATCAATAGCCATTGCAACAGGATTACCATACCACGATGCCAGCTCATAAAAAACAATATCTTTGCTAATCAATGTCTCATATGTAGATGGTACATAACACTTGTAAGCTTTCTGGTCTTGTGCATAACCAAGGAACACACTCTTGACAGCTTTAGGATCCAATTTCTTCCTCTTTTCATCAGGAACATGCACATATGCAATGCTGCCAAATACTTTCAAGTGTGAAATATCAGGCTCATGACTATACAACCTCTCATATGGAGTTACATCATGAATCCCTACTGTAAGGGTTCTATTCAGCACATAGACATCAGTCACTACTGCTTCAGCCTAATAACCATTTGGCAAACTCTTCTCATTTAGCATAGCTCTTGCCATCAATACCCTATTTTTCCTTTCTGCTACACCATTTTGCTGTGGTGTATACCTGCTACTTAACTGTCTTCTGATCCCATGTTTAGCAAGGTACCTGTCAAAGTAATTAGAGGCATATTCTCCACCTCCATCTGATCTAAGACATGAAATTTTATAGCTCAACTCATTTTTGAAGTCCTTGAATGTATCAAACACATCATCCTTATGTTTCAATATGTAAAGCCAAGTAAACCTGTTGAAATCATCAATGAAGGATACATAGTAACGAGCACCACCAAACAAAGCATTATTAGATGGACCCCATACAATTGAATGCACCAACTGCAAGGGTTATGAGTTATTCCATACATGTCTCATAAATGGAAACCGTGCTTGCTTTCCAAACTGACATGCATCACATACATGTCCAAAGTCATGATACTTGAACTTAGGCAGTCCAAGCACAATCTCCTTCTGCTGCATAGATTTCAGCTTTTGTACATTCACATGGCCAATCCGCTTATGCCATATCTCAACATCTCGTATAGCACCATCATCATGTGCATACATGACTACTTTCAATTTTGGAATTGACACATCAAGATTAAACATTTTGCCATCTCTTCGGCCTCTAGCAATCAATTTGCAGCCATTACCATATTCTTCAACAAAGCATCCGTCTCTATTAAATCTCACCTACGGATTCTCTTCTGCCATTTGTCCAACTGATAAAAGATTCTTGGTTATTGTAGGTATATGTAGTACATCATGCAAGCTCTTTTTCTTGCCATCAAGCATCAACAACGGAACAATTCCTGTGTGCTCAATGTCATATTGGGTGTCATTCCTGGTACACACATAACCATGTGAACTTGCAACCATCTCATCAAACCATTCTCCATGGGGTGTCATATGATTTGAAGCCCCTGAATCAATGTACCATCTCTCATCTCTGTTTTGCCTAGATGCATTCTTAGACACATGCTACATGTGTAATATTTCCACGCAATAAAAGTTAGTTGGCTAGTTCGAAAGTTAGTTAGTTAGTTAATAAGTTAGTAAGATTACTAACTAAAGACTAACTAAGGTAAAAACTAACTAACGTTAATATTTAATAATTTTTATTTAAGTAAAACAATATTTAAAAAATTGAGAGTCGTAAATCTGATATTTTTCTCGGATTGACAAGGACCGTAGCCACCCTTCACGAAATTTACAATGTGAACGAGACTTATGAGCCATATTAACCACTAATATTAATGTGTATAGTTTGCATGGTCCAAAAATATTAGATTTTTGGGCAAAAAAAAACTAGTATATTTTAGATATTATCCTAAAAAGATAAAACTGAAAGTCATTTAAAAGAAAAGACAAGTGATGCTTTAGTTAGTTTTTGAGATTTTATAAAAAAGAAAAAATAAAGAAAAGTGACTGGCAAAATTGCGCGCGCCGCGATCGCAGTCTACAAGCAGTAGACAGCACTTCGAACAGAGAAAAGAAGAAGGAGTGAACCAAGAGCTTTCTAAGCAAGTATCTTGGGGTTTTACCCCCCTTTTGGAGCCAATGCAACCATTAGATTTATGATCTGATCATCAGATCACTAAGTCTTCCAAGAGCCCCTCCACTCTTGTTCTTAGCCTTATCCCCCCTCTCTAATTCATTATAAATATGAGGCATGGGGAGGCACAAGGGAGCATAAGGAGACCTCGAGAGGCTGCGAGAGAGAGGTAGAGAGAATGGTACCTCTCCGAGAGAGAGAGAGAGAGAGAGAGAGAGAGAGAGAGAGAGAGAGAGAGAGAGAGAGAGAGAGAGAGAGAGAGAGAGAGAGAGAGAGAGAGAGAAGAGTTACCCCAAGAGGCTACACAATTCCCTCTATCTCGATCCTCGACTTAACCATCTTCTCTTACGCTCTCCCATCTCAAATCTATTCCTCCTTCTTAATCTCTTGAGTCTACTTACGGACGATGGCCTCCAAACGAAGCATGTCGCGTGCAGATGGCAATCCTACAACTAGGAACAAGCTTCGGGTGAAGGCATCATTGTCAATCTAACTGCTGTTTTGGTCGTAAGTAATGTATTTCTAAATTGATAGATGCTTGCTTTGATTCTCGCATGAGATATGTTAGGCTCCGTACTTGTTGTGCTAGAATAGGTCATTGAAAAGGATAAATTGTATCTCAAATATTCAAATATGAAGTTTACGAAGTGCTTGTATTAAGGGGAGTTAAATTGCACCTAGTTGTTATGCGATGAATCCATGCATAGCATAAGGAGCACATGGGACTCTAAAGTATTGAGTATCGATGAGTCTTTGATTAATCTTTACCGATGACAATATTGTTTAAGGTTCGCAAATGCATATAGATGGTACATACATGGGAGAGATTATGTGAACTTTACATCAATGACATGCGACTCCTTGCCTTAGGAGAAAGGAAGATAAAGCCAAGATAAAATGCTGCATAGTAGGGAAAGGCTAAAAGATAAATGTCACTTAGAGAAGATGCATAAATGCTCTTGCTAGATTGATTAATTCACATTGGAAAGATAGGACTTATGTCGTGTATAGTATTTGAACCTTTAGCATATGCCTTAACCAAAAGGAGGGAATGTTAGAGGTAAATTTTTCTCTTTGGTCCCAAGGGGGAGAGCGAATATATGATAAAATTGTTATCGCGTCTATTCTTGCATTGTTTGGGAAATAAACAATTAGTTTTGTTGGTTGATTGAACAACACTCTAAATGTTTTTCTTTCAATCAATTGATTGTTGCATTATGATTTAGATAAATATTCCAAGTGCTTGTGTTTGATGGCAAAAGCATGGCAAAGGTCAGTAATGACAAGTAGCCATGGGAAAATAAGGGAATGTTTCACTGGAAGATGTTATTAGGGTTGATTGCCTTGATTGTGCTTGGTTCCTAAATGGATTAATTAAGGAAGAATATTTTACATGGGTGGATCATCTCCAAGCTCGCACCAAGGATTACCCTGAGAGGACGCTGCTCGATTCACAGGCTGATGGTCGAGTGGTGAAAAAGCCAACCACGGAAATGACATCTCACTCCTAGACCGCTTGTGGGTCAGGTGGAGCTCTGGACACCCCTTGCTTGTCTAGAATGGAGTTGGAGATCCCTGTTAGCCCAACGTATTGGGACATTGGACGATCCTATTCTAGATAAAGGATGGAAATTTTGGTGCCATGTGATTTGGAATAGGTACTTTTGTTGGATAGAAGGGATAGAAAATTCTCCTGTATGGGTAGGAGACAAAGACTAACTTGAAGATAAGTTAAGGAACCACATTACGTGTTTGTGATGTAAATTACGTGAACGAATCACATTTCCTAAAAGGCTTGATTAATGAAGCTGATTTTAAATGTCGCACATAAATGTGGTAGGATCTAATTAGAAAACTAAAGCTATCAAGGGAAGTGGGTAGATGGAATCCCCGACGGGTCCATCCTATGGCAGGGTGGTCCCAGAGAATTGGGAGGCTTCTCACAAGGATTTATCATCGGTTGACTTTAGGTATTGTTAATTGAGAACCCGATTTATGTCGTTTTAGGGGACCAAAATGGGACTATGCCCTACAGGCAGAGAGGTTGAGCGGGTGTATCCCTCTCGTTTTCCATTCTCTTTGAACCAAGTGCGGTATGGATTTGCTTCGGATTGGGTATCTTTTGCATAAAGTAGGATGCCTAAAACCCGATGTTAGAATGCTCTCAGGAGACCTTGACAACTAGGAACCTAGATTTCAGGTCGATCCTAGTGGGTTTGGTTGCGAACGTTCCGTTGCGAGGCGGACTCATGAAACCCTAGGTGGCAAACCCTGGAACATTCCATGGGAGTGCCGGGTGGCAATGCTTAGATTCGTTTCTGGATGGACCACTAAAATGTGGTTGGACAGGGCACGTTACAGTTGGTATTAGAGCAAAACTTTCTAATGCTATATGATTGATTAATGTATGGTTCTTAGATACATTCCAAATAGCATAACCTAAGTGGTATGGCTTGATTGTTAGGCACCTTCTACACCTACGAATGCCAACATGCAAGAGAAGAAATTAATTCTCAAACAAATTAAGGCACCCAAATTTGATGGAGAAGGGATAGACATTGTAGTAGAGGTGGAGATATGGATTGAGTCGATGGATGATTATTAGTCTGCTTCAGGAACTGCCTCCACGATGTAACGTGCCCGCTCCTCAAATCACAGGACACGTCTTAGCAGTCCATCGAGAGATATATCTAGAAGACGCCGCCTGGCACTCCCAAGGAATGACACAGGGTTTGCCAACTAGGGTCTCTCGAGTCTACCCCGCAACGGAACTTATCCGGCCGTTCCCACTAGGATCGACTTGAAGTCCGGGTTCCTTGTAATTAGGTCTTCCTAACAGCCTTCTAGCATCGGTCTACAACTGCTCCACTTTGCGCAGATACAAGTGGACCAAAGCAGAATCATACCGCACTTGGTTCAAAGAGAATGGGAAACGAGAGGGATGCACCGCTCGACCTCTCTGCCCGTAGGGCATACGGTCCCCTAAAATGGTATGAATCAGGGTTCTAACCAACATTGTCTAAGGCCATCGTCCGACTTTTCCTAGCATTTCGCGTTAACATTTCCTTTGAGGAAAGCTCTATACTAACCGAGACCACCCTTCCATAGGATGGACCCGACGGTCACATCCACCACGCTTTCCTCGGGGGTTGTTTTAGTTATCTAAATACCTACCACATTATGTTTGACACTGTGGGAGCTTTCGCTCAACCGCCAAGACCCACGGACTGCTTATTGTTTCAAGCGTTCCAAGCCGAGCACTAATGGCTACCTCTCACATAGCCGACACGCTATCCATATCTACGGGTGTAGTGAGATTACCTCCATGCCGTTCGAGTTACCTTCTCTCCCACGCACTCTGGTAGCTCCATGATCCAAGTGTAAGCTTCAAGCAAGCTCCATCCTCAAGCTCCATGCTCCAAGCTCCATCACCGCGAGCAAGAGAAGAGAAGAGAAGAGAAGAGAAGAGAAGAGAAGAGAAGAGAAGAGAAGAAGAGAGGAGAAGATGGAGAGCTTCTCCACCCCACGGTCCCTCACCCTCACACACTCACTCCCTCACACTCCCACACTTCCTCTCTCAAGCACAAGCTCAAGCAAGCAAGCAAGAAGAAGAAGAAGAAGAGAGCCACTTTTTGCCACACACAAGAATGAGCTTCTCATTCACTTTTCAACTTTATATACAAAACCCTAAATCCCTTTTGGGCGGTCATCCCCTTTTCCCGTTTCTTACATGGCCGGCCATAGCCTAGGCCCTTTTTCCCATTGTCCTTCTCTCTCCCTAGCTTCCTTTTCACCGCCTGTCTACATTTACAAATTGCACGGGTGAGAGCTCGGCGCTCCTTGAATTAAACCATGATGCGCTTGCGCTATTTTACAATAGTTTTGACTTGCGCTTTTCCTTGTGCACCTTTGTCTTCCGTTTCTCTTTGCCTTGGCCTTTGTCTTTGTCTTCTGTTTTAGCTTTCTGGATTTTCCACCGCCTGGCACTCTTTTACAAGATTTCAGGGTGCGCCTTTGTATTTTAAAATGCACATTTCCCCTTTTGCATTTGCCCTGGACTTTTTAAGGTTGCCCTTGCGCTTTTGACCTTTTCTCCTCTTCTTTCTTCAGTCGGGCTACCTTTTTTCCGCCTTTGCCCTGCGTCTTTTTCATTTCCTTTTGCTTTCTTTGTGTTGGGGTTAACAGACACATAAAAGTAGCTTCCTTAATTAACCCGTTAATCACAGGTTCCTTTACGTAATTTAGGGCAGTGATATGAAGACAAGATAAAACAAGATCAAACACTTCCTTAACTCATCTTCAGATTAATGTTTGTCTCCCGCCCATACAGGAGAATTAAGTGTTCCTTTCTGCCTCTGCAGAAAAATCCTTCCATCTCCTGGCAATAAAACCCGAAGGTTTATCCTACCAAGATTCCACCTTGTAGCTAGTATCAAGGCCTCGAGATCCCATCTCGAGTCACGTAGAACACTTGTGTAGGGCACGGAGGCATTGAGATTTACAGCCAGAGCCCCCACTGGCACCCAAGCGTCCTCCTACACCAAGTAATTTCCACGGAGAGACCTCTCACGACGGGTTCAGTCCACATTCTCGGCGCGGATTCATAACCCCCTTGGTCAAGATTTGGTGGTTCGCGGGGGGTAGCTAGCGCCATCCTTCCTTAATTATCCCTTTAGGAAATCAACCACAGCTGAAGCAACCAGCTTAATAACATTTACTAGGGAAAACATCCCTTTTGTTTCCATGGCAATCAGTCATCTCAAACCCGTCCATGCAATCATCAATCACAAACAACTTGGATTAGCATCCAAAACCACATCAAGCAATCACCTTGCTTATGATCCACCTATCCTTAGTAAGATTCTCTCCTCTTACCAACACAACCAGTCGACATTCACTTGGAGATACCCTTTTCAAGCAACCAAGTATAACTTGGGTCAACAATCCATCTTTAACAAGATCAACCTTTGTTAAAACCATTTCAATAGTTCCAAGCAACATGCTTAGCATAAATCAACTACCATAAAGTCCACTCTCCCCCTTGGGTTAGGGTTTCGCAAGGTCAATTTAACAAATTCCTTCTAGATCCTTTAAATGATCTAAGTGGTCTTCCCCTTGATCCTAATTTGATCAAGGCTAACATTGTCCTATTGTTTCAAACATAGACAAGTTTGGTGGTTTGTACAACATTCCTGTTAAGGTGAAGTTCCTTTCCTGAATACCCTCAGCATTCTTCCTTAGGTCGATTGCAACCCTCAAGATCCGATACCTTAGAAATTGGGGTTTTCCCTAAGTTCGTCTTTGCTTGTAAGGAACAAGAATATACGTAGTCGAATGCCAATTCAACTCGTGCTTTTCGAGTTATGGACTGGTGCTCTGCCCTATCCAATGACCTTAGCATCGACTAGGTCTTCATAGGAATTTTCCCCTAGATAGTTTGCCTATCTAACTCCTAAATGTTATTGTGCATTGAGTCCACTAGGACGTCCTTGCCCTAGTATGTAAGTCTCCCCTTCCTGGACGAGCAGGAGAATTTTTCCATCCCAAGTTCTAATGCATTTAAACTACCTTTTCAAACTTATAATTTACCATAAATCCCGGGTCTTAGAAAAACCCAATTTTGATCCGCAAGAGTTGAGACATCAACAGTTCCACTTGATTCGGTCGGCTTCTTTTCCCCTTTTGCAGCTCCCACTTTCGTACTTCAATCGCATACATCGAACGAGCTCTCGTCCTCCTTCCTCAAAGAGCGAACCTTGCAAGGAACTCCATAGCTTTGCTAGGAATTCGGCAGCCCTCAATTTGAAGGGAATAGTGGCAATGATCCCGCGGTTTAAGTGAGGGGGAAGGATGAGTAGGAACAAGGCTTAAGTAGGGGGGACCTTAGAAGGTTCTAGAACCTTCTCTTTCTCTCTCTTTCTCTCTCTTTCTCTCTCTTCTTCTCCTTCTTCTTCTCCTACTCTCTCTCTTTTTCTTCTTATTTCTCTCTCTTCCTCTTCCTCTCCTTCTTCTTCTCCTCTCTCTCCCTCTACTTCTCCTTCTTTCTCTCCCTTCTTCTCTTCTTCTCTCCCTCTCTTCTTCTCCTTTCCTCTCTCCCTTCTTCTCTTCTTCTCTCTCTCTCTTCTTCTCCCTCTTTCTCTACGCAATAAAAGTTAGTTGGCTAGTTCGAAAGTTAGTTAGTCAGTTAATAAGTTAGTAAGATTACTAACTAAAGACTAACTAAGGTAAAAACTAACTAACATTAATAGCTAATAATTTTTATTTAATTAAAAATATATTAAAAAATCGAGAGTCATAAATTCGATATTTTTCTTGGATTGACAAGGACCGTAGCCACCCTTTACGGAAGTTACAATGTGAACGAGACTTATGAGCCATATTAATCACTAGTATTAATGTGTATAGTTTCGATGGTCCAAAAATATTAGATTTTTGGGGAAAAAAACTAGTATATTTTAGATATTATCCTAAAAAGATAGAATTGAAAGTCATTTAAAAGAAAAGACAAGTGATGTTTTAGTTACTTTTTGAGATTTTATAAAAAAGAAAAAAAAAGAAAAGTGACTGGCAAAATCGCCACGCCGCGAACGCAGTCTACAGACAGTAGATAGCACTTCGAATAGAGAAAATAAGAAGAAGTAAATCGAGAGTTTTCTAATCAAGTATATTGGGGTTTTACTTCCCTTTTGGAGCCAATGCAACCATCAGATTTATGATATGAGCATCAGATCATTGAGTCTTTCAAGAGCCCCTCCACTCTTGTTCTCAGCCTTATCCCCTCCTCTCTAATTCATTATAAATATGAGGCATGGGGAGGCACAAGGGAGCATAAGGAGACCTCGAGAGGATGTGAGAGAGAGGTAGAGAGAAGGATATCCCTCTGCGAGTTTTACCCCCCTTTTGGAGCCAATGCAACCATCATATTTATGATCTGAGCATCAGATCACTGAGTCTTATAAGAGCCCCTCCACTCTTGTTCTCAGCCTTATCCCCTCCTCTCTAATTCATTATAAATATGAGGCATGGGGAGGCACAAGGGAGAATAAGGAGACCCCAAGAGGTTGCGAGAGAGAGGTAGAGAGAAGGATGCCCCTCCAAGAGATTGAGAGAGAGAGAGAGAGAGAGAGAGAGAGAGAGAGAGAGAGAGAGAGAGAGAGAGAGAGAGAGAGAGAGAGAGAGAGAGAGAGAGAAGAGTTACCCTGAGAGGCTGCACAATTCCCTCTATCTCGATCCTCGACTTAACCATCTTCTCTTATGCTCTCCCATCTCAAATCTATTCCACCTTCTTAATCTCTTGAGTCTACTTGCGGACAATGGCCTCCAAGGGAAGAATGTCGCGTGTAGATGGCAATCCTACAACTATCAACGAAGCTCCGGGCGAAGGCATCACTACCAATCCAACAATGGTTCCAGTGCAGCCACAAATAGTGGTGGCTATATGAGGTGTGTATAAAAATTGAGTCTTCTTGTACATGACCTAATTTTTACAAAAGAGAGTGTGTTGGTAAGCCTTACCTAGCCCACAAACATCTATACTATGTATTGATGAGGGTTTTGGGCCTACATGAAAACAAAGGCATGCCCATGCACCAACCTAAGCTTTCCAGCAAGAATGTATCGACCACTCCTAGATTGGCAGCATCCTAGGCCAACATTTCAAAATCCTCTTTCTTTGTCCTAGGCATAGCTTAGCACGTAGTTAGGTTGGCATGTTGAACTTTTGTGATACTCCACTTCCAATGTTTGTGCCACCAAACAACAATTTCACAAACTTCTAGTGTAATTTTCCTTATGTAATCACTCTTGTATTGTAATATTTCCATGCAATTAAAAGTTAGTTTGTTAGTTCAAAAGTTAGTTAGTCAATTAATAACTTAGTAAGATTACTAGCTAAAGACTAACTAAAGTAAAAACTAACTAGAGTTAATAACTAACAATATATATATATATATATATATATATATATATATATATATATATATATATATATATATATATATATATATAACTTCTAGTGTAATTTTCCTTATGTAATCACTCTTGTATTGTAATATTTCCATGCAATTAAAAGTTAGTTTGTTAGTTCAAAAGTTAGTTAGTCAATTAATAACTTAGTAAGATTACTAGCTAAAGACTAACTAAAGTAAAAACTAACTAGCGTTAATAACTAATTATATATATATATATATATATATATATATATATATATATATATATATATATGTATATATGTATGTATGTATGTATGTATGTATGTATGTATGTATGTATGTATGTAATCGAGAGTCATAATCTGATATTTTTCTTGGATTGACAAGGACTGTAGCTACCCTTCACGGAAGTTACAATGTGAACGAGAGTTATGAGCCATATTAATCACTAGTATTAATGTGTATAGTATGGATGGTCCAAAAATATTAGATTCATGGGAGAAACTAACATACTTTAGATATTACTTATTGTAAATATCCTAAAAAGATATGAAAATTTCTAGAACTGGATGTCACGTAAAAAAAAAAGCAAGTGATTTTTAAAGCTAGTTTTGGAGATTTAATACAAAAAGAAGAAGGATTGCTGAAATTGCGCACGTTGCAATCGCAGTTTACAGGCAATGAACATCACTTTGAACAAGGAGAAAAAGGAGTGATAAAAAAGATTTCTAGTCAAGTGTCTTGGAGTTTTGCCCCCCTTTTGGAGCCAATGGAACCATCAGATTTATGATTTGAGCACCAGATCACTGATTTTTCCAAGATTCCCCAGCCACAACCCTTCTCTTGTTTAGCTATGAATATGAGGCATGGGGAGCAGTTAGAGAGGCACAAGGAGTCCTCGAGAGACTATGAGAGAGAGGTAAAGAGAGGGAGGTAGAAGGATACCCCTCCAAGAGATTGTGAGAAGGAGCTTGAGAGAGAGAGAGAGAGAGAGAGAGAGAGAGAGAGAGAGAGAGAGAGAGAGAGGTTACCTGAGAGGTTGTGAGGGAGAGAGTCAGCTCAATTCCCCCTATATTGGTCTTTGACTAAGCCATCGTCTCTTAGACTCTCCTATCTCAAATTCATTCCTCCTTCTTTATCCCTCGAATCTACTTGCGAACGATGAAGCTTTGAGCAAGGGTATCACTATCAATACAACTACGGTACTGGATATAAGTAATACATTTCCAAATTGTTAGATGCTTGCTTTGATTCCCACATGAGATACATTAGGTCCCATACTACGTCACATGAGAGTAGGTCATTGAAAGGGATAAATTCCATCTTTATAATTGTAGGATGCATATTCAAGTGCAAGAGTTAAAATTATGATAATAAAATTGCACTCATTCATGTATGGTAAATGTTAGAATATCAAGCTCCCGTTACTCTTCAGTCATTCTATCTTTATGTGTGTGACTGACATTAGCTGGATACAATTGTTCATGTGTGTGACATTCAATAAGTCGGTGTAGTCAGTGACTTAACCACAGTTAGTCTCGGTTAGTCATATCTATGTGTGTAAGTCTCTTTCAGTTAGTATGATGGAAGAATAATGGAAGAAGAACAACAATGAGTTGTGGATCATCTTCCGCTCCACTCTATCTCTCTCCCTCTCTTACAACATGGTATCAGAGCTTGAATGTCTGAAGCCTGAAGGCTTGGTAGTGGCCATTTGGCATCAAGACATTAGATCTGAAGAAAATGTCATCAAAGGAGACTGTGTCTACATCCCGTTTTTTTGTAGAAGCTATAACTTGCTATAGAAATGGTTTTTGGAGAAACAACCTAATATTCTTGACCATTTTGACATGGTCTACAACTTTGCAGAAGAAAGTTTTTTCAAATTCCTTATAGATTTTGAGATATTCAGCACAGACCTGTGCAGATTGGCTGTTTACTGCAGTAAACAGCAGGTGATTCCAGGGAACTAGTGGCTTTCATCCTAACAATGTATATGCCCTTACTATCATGCATTTGAGCATAATATTGGAGTATTAAATGCTCAATTTTGGAGCTTATTTGCAGGCTAGAAATAGTGAACTGGTTGTTGTCCTAAATTTGGAAACAATATACCTACAGGGTTGAATTATCTGTGATGCTTATTTGCTAACAAATGCTTGGATCATACCACTTGAGTGGTAGATGCATTTTGGGATATTGTGAGTGCTGAAAGTCCAAATTTTGGACTAATTTGTTGCTAGTTATACCAAGTTATTGACTGGTTATTGTCTGCAAGAAGGATACCTATTATCTTCACTTGACATACATGCAATATATTCTGACCGATTGGACATGTATCAACTCCTACATAGAGTGGCAACTGAATGAGATGTTTTGGGGCTGTTTTGAGTTTTGAATACTCTTGTTTTAACAAAGAAAATACTGCTAGTTATAGTAGTGGGCTAGCTATATTTGGCACTGCTACTTGCATACAGTACAAACATTGATACTTCTATGGATACAATTTGTTGCTAGGATGTTTTGCCACTACCATAGAATGTTTTGAACTGATTTGAGCTTGGTTTATGCTCAATTGACTGTGTTTTTTCATTGTTGGAACACAATTTACAGCAAGCAGGTTGTCAGGAAAACTGTCTTGAATTACAGGAAACTATCCTGAATAGCAGGAAACTGGTCCTAAACTGTAGAAAAAGGAGTCAGATACTTACAGGTTGTATACATCACTGAATACCTAAGCTGCAACTATGGCAAATGCTCAAGGCACTGACAATATCACTCAAATTGTGGGAGAAAAGCTGGACAACAAAAATTTTGCTTTATGGAAGTTCCGTATGAAGATTTTTTTGGTTGGCAGAGGTTATTGGGACTTATGTACATGAAGAATTTTTTGGTTGGCAGAGGTTATTGGGACTTATGTACATGTGATGAGGCTGAACCTGAAATACATAAAGTCAGCTCCATGCGAGCTAGAGCTTGAGTTGACCAACACATGAGATATTCAGTTTAATGACTTCGAGTTTTTGTTCTTTTGTGTTCTAGAGAAGTCATACCCTATTTCTATATAGACTTGCTAGAGAGGGCATGTATAGGGTTTTTCCAAGGCATTGGCAATGTCAAGTAAGAGATTCCATAAGTAGGCAGGGATACTAGGGACCTCAATCCAAACAAGACATTGTTTCCTAAGTGATTCCCTTCCAATTTTGATAGGTTTCCAAGGCATGATTTTGCAAATCAGCCCATTGGGTTGCTAGAAGTCAAGTCTTGGATAGGCATTCTAGCTCAATTAGGCATTACTTCAATGCATCCTTTCCATCCCATCTCTCTTGGATGGCCACTCTTAAGATATGGACAAATAATTCTATTGGTAGAATGGCTTCAGTTCCGTAGCTCAGCCTAAAAGGAGTCTATTCCACAGTTGTTTTATAGGCTGTTCGATAGGCCCATAAAGTTGCCATCAACTTGTTGTCCCAGTCACTGCGAGAAGCAAAGACTATCTTGTTCAAGACATTCACTAAGATCTTGTTTGTGGATTCAGCCTAGCCGTTAGCTTGAGGGTAGTAGGGTGAAGGTTTCTTATGGATGATCAAGAAGGTAGACAGGAGGTGGGCAATCACTTTGTTGATGAAGTGCGTGCCTTAATCGTTGACTAGTTCAATGGGGCAACCAAATCGTGAGATTACTTGCTCGCAAAGGAACTTGGATATGGTCCTAGCATCATTTTTCCTAGTGGCTTGTGCTTCTATACACTTTGTGAGATAGTCTATGGCGACTATGATGTACTTGACCTGCGAGTATTGTGCTATAGGACTACTTGGCCCAATGAAGTCAATCCCCCATTTTTCGAATGGCTATCTTGTGATGATTGGGGTGAGCTCTATCTTGTCCTTGAAAACAGGGACCTTGGTCTATTGGCACTCATCATAGTGCTTCACGAATTGTGTTGCATCACAAAAAAGTGTAGGCCACCATAGTTGAGACTGCACCACCTTGTGTGCTATCATATCTCCGCTGAAGTGCCCTCCCATGATTCCATCTTGTGCCTCTGCGAGTACATCATGCATCTCATGTTTGCACACACATTGTTGTAGTAAGCCATCTTGTTCTAACCTATAGAGTTGACCAAAAATATCAATTTATAGGGTTGTATCTTGAGGATAAGTCACCTACGCCAGGCCTTCTTGATAGGTCTTTTGGGTAGCTCATGCTCTAGTACTTGGACTATGTTGTCCACCTAGTATGGCATCAAGTAGGCTCTAAACATGTCCTTTTCACTAGACATGTTGAAAAAATGTGCATCTACTAAGTCATTTACTATACTTGTCCAGTAGCCTCTCCCATGGGCGGGACATGTGATCAACCATGCAGTGTTGCTTCCCTTTGTGTACAACCATGGAGAAGTCAAATTCTAGAAGGAGAAGCAACCATCCAACAATGCGTCCTCTAGCACAAGATTTATTCATAAGATAAAGCAAGGTGACTTGATGGTGAACAAAGAAGGTGAATGGCATGGCCAGAAGATAATGTCAAAATTTCTTTACGAAAAACACCATGGTCAACCCTCTCTCTTAGTCATGGAATAGTTTATCTCAGTATCCATGAGCTACCTGCTAGTAAAACTCATAGGATAGTCCAACTTGTGTTCTCCAAGCTGACACAAAACAACTCACATAGCAAACTTCGAGGCGTCAATGTGTACATGGAAGGTGATGGTCTAGCCTGGGGCTCATAGAATGGGTGAAATTGTTAGAGACGTTTTCAACTCTTTGTATACGCATTGGCACTCCTTGGTCCATTTGAATATTATCAGCAGTTTGTAGAGTGGTCTAGCAATCGATGCATAGTTCAACACGAATTGTCGATAGTATCTTGTATGTCCTAGGAAGCAGAAAACTCCCTTGTAGCTAGTTGGTCGTGGAAGGTCGACAATAACCTTGACTTTCGAGAAGTCGGTGGCAATGCCATTCTTGGATACACATGCCGTAGGATGCAACAAGGGGGTTCAAACAATTTGCATCATTCAAAGACTACACAGAGTTTGTTTGGGCATTCCCTCCAACTCGAGTGAACACACAGATCATCAATGAAAACTTCTAACTCTCTCCTAAGCATGTCCTTGAAGATGGCACACATAAGCCATTAGAATGTGGCTGGTGCATTTGTTAGCCCAAAAGGCATGACTATGTAGGCAAAGACACCCCATTTGGTAGCGAATGCGGTATTATGCTTGTCATCAACGTGGACTTGCACCTAATTGTACCCTAAGAATTCATCCAAGAAACCATATGCTTCTTTGCCAGCCACTCTCTCAAGCATATGCTCAGTGTATGGTAGTGGATAGTTGTCTCTCTTCATAGTAGCATTGACTTTCTTATAATTAATGCATACTCTGATTTTTTCGTTCTTCTTTAGGACGATCACAATGGGTGAAACCCAGTCTATGTGCTCAATTTCATAGATGAATCCCGCTCTTAACAGCTTGTCTATCTCCCCTTTGATTGCATGAGCATGCTTGGGATTCATAGGGTATGGTCTCGCTCCTTGATAGGCATTGTGTATGGTGTCATGGAAATGTTATTAGTCAATACACTTGGATCTACTCCTTTCAGCTCGTCGAGGGACTAAACGAATACGTCTATGTACTCTTGTAGTCGCAATGAGATTTGCTTCTTCCTACCCAGTTAGGTCATCAACTATGAAGACATGTCACAAATTCTCCCCTTCTCCAGCTAGGTTGATCTCGTTGACCTTGGTAGGCCCTTCCATGGGTCGTTCGTTCACTTGTCCTTGCTTCTTGGCACCTAGCAAGATCACTACCTATCACCTTTCTTAAATTTTGTGAATCGCTTTGATAGATCTTGTAGCTTTCTTTGCTCCTTAGTGTTTGATTCCCCAGATTGCCTCTTTTCTTGCTCCTTCAATTGTCTGTGGTCTTAGGTAGACCCATAGGTCCCCCTTGGTGCATTTGGCGTTAGGCAGTCAGGGTATTTTGAGGCCATTATCTGAGATTACTTTCAATTCATAGTCAAACACCCTGTCTTTGCTAGAAGAGGGAGTCTCTCTTGGTGGTCATAGCTCCGAAGGTGACTTCGTCCTAAGTAATGGTGCGGCACTTGGTTGGGTGAGCCATGCCTGTTCGTAGTTGATTGCTCTTGTTTTCTCCTACCATGTGTGATCGCACTCTGTTTGCATGATTCCTCTCTCGAATCTAAAGTTACTCTCTTTCTGCAGCTTAGGATCTACTCGTATTTGCTCAATCTCATGTCCATCAGTGTCATGCTCTATCGTGTCACTCTCTTCTTCACTCTCTTTATCATCACTGAAGGAACAATAGTCCTCATACTCATCATTCGAACTATCCTCATTCGATTGCTCATCATTACCTAGGTTTCTACACTCATTTTTCTTCTCATCCGTGACTAAGGCCCAATTGTACATTAGGTTGAGATCATGTACCTTGGTTCATTTCCACTTGGGTTTGTCTGTGAAATCCTTGAGGGGTTTAAGATTAGCAACTGGGTTGCCACCTAGCTTGTCTGTCAAGTACTCTAAGATCTCGTGGAGCTCTCGCTTGTTGTGCAGGACATGGAACACGATAGGGTTGGGCCGTCTACAAGAGCTTCTAGCCATCATGCATAAAGATTGAGGGCTTATCCGTGGGTTTATTGGCTGCCTTAGTAGCTTGCTCATATTATCCTTGTTTTCTGAGAATGGCAGATCGATTGTGGCTAGCACATGCATCCAATCCTGCTCATCCTCAGGGCAAGGGATATACTTCGTTAGTGGCCTATAAGACTTCCTAACTTGAGCATCACCCTTCAACATGGTGGAGATGGTATCCAGGTTGATTGTGTGGTCTTTTAGGTATCCATATCTACCTTTACTACTTTTGTTCGATTGCCCAAGAAGATCAGACCATTTCCCTAGTCTTCTATGACTCGCGTGTTCCGCATCCAAGGTCGCCCTAGCAGGATGTTGTAGTCTATCCCCTTCATGACGATGAGATCCATTGAAAACTGAACTCTTGTGATATTCAATGGTCAATTCTTCAACACCCTTGAATGGCTTAACTCTCATCCCATTGGCCAATGTGATATTGAACCTAGTGTTCTCGACAGGTGGGTTACCCCAAGCCTAGAGCACTGCTTGGCTAAAGTACACTGACTCCTATCCTCATGTCTATGATTCCTTTCCTTGTAGCATCTCCTAGCACAAGACTAACAAGACCACATGCATCTCGGTTCCTTCCAAAAAGGCATTAACATGCAAGGACTTGGGTACTGATGAGTACAGCATCAAGCTCGATATCTAAATCACTTTATCAAGGTCATGTAGGTTAGCTACCTCCTACTCAATTGGTCCTTCTACCCACTGCTTCAACTCCTGCCACAGCATTGGGTGCTACCTAAGAAAGTCTCCTAAGCACAAAGTCATAGGGGTTGACACTAGCATTGTAAGAAGTGTCAATATTGTGGGAGAGAAGGAAGGAGTCTCGCTTGAAGCTTTCTTGCTTGCACAATGGGGGAAGACACATAAGGGTGGAGGCTGAAAACAGTTTTTCTCTTCTTAGTTGTGTAAGCCAAAGAACTCCAGTACAAAGAAATAGAAGAACCCTATATATGGATCTCAAACAAAACTCAACTAACTAAGGTGGCATACTAACTGAGCCATGAACTAGAATAGATAAGGATAGCTATCATGTAGCTATTATTCATGGGCGGTGTACCAACCGTGTCTGCAACTGACAAGTCGGTGACATAAATACACAACGGTCACCCTGGCGTATCACGAGTGGAGCTCGATATCTCAACACTCCCCCTCGAGCTCAATCCCAATTCCTGTACGCCAAGCAGGTCTCTGAACTTGCGCAGCTTCTCTGCGCCCAATGCCTTCGTGAATATGTCAGCTACCTGATCCTCTGTGCTGACATAAACTAGATCAATAAGACCTAGTAAAACCCTCTCTCGCACATAGTGATAATGCACCTCAATGTGCTTTGTTCTAGCATGATAGACTGGGTTATTTGCCAAGTGTATACTACTCATGTTATCACAATAAATGACAACTGGCTCATCTAGGCTGATGCATATCATAAAGTAGCTTATGCAACCAAGCTACCTCACATGCAGCCATTGTTGCGCCCCTGTACTCAACCTCTGTGCTGGATAAGGCAACTGTAGGCTGTTTCTTGCTGCTCCAAGTGACTGCAGCACTCCCAAAAGAGAACACATATCCACTAGTAGATCGTCTATCAGAAATGCTACCAGCCCAATCAGCATCAGTGTATCCATGCAACTGTATCTGAACCCCAGTCTCATAAAATAATCCATACTGCAATGTGGACTTCACATACCTAAGTATGCGTCTAGCCGCATCCAAATGTGGTTTCCTTGGAGCCTGCATAAACTGACTTACCAATCCAACAGCATAGCTCAAATCTGGCCTGGTAATAGTCATATAAATCAAACTTCGTACTATGCGTCTGTACATAGTAGGGTCTTCTAGAAGCTCACCGGCATCTATGCTCAGCTTCACATTCTGCTCCAAAGGAACTGAAATAGGCTTACAGCCTGTCATCCCATATTTGGACAGCATGTCCAATCCATACTGCCTCTGCAAGAGTTGTATCCCACTTGGTGATCTAATCACCTCAATGCCCAAGAAATAACGCAGCTCTCCCAAATCCTTCATCTCAAACTTCTGCTTCAATAGCATTTTCACATGAAGGATATCTTCATCACTGTCACCTGTCATAATCAAATCATCAACATAAATGACAAGTAGCATAATACCTTTCTCTGTTTTTCTCACATAAAGTGAGAAATCTGCCTTGGAAATCTGAAAACCAATAGTGACAAGATACTGTCCTATCTTGTCAGACCATGCTCTAGGTGCTTGCTTCAAGCCATACAAGGCTTTCTTCAACCTGCAAACAAACTCAGGATGAACAGCATGCACATAACCTGGTGGCTGCTCCATATAGACCTCTTCTTGCAAATCACCATACAAGAAGGCATTCTTTACATCCATCTGATGTAAAGACCATCCCTTTGATGCAGCCATAGCAATGACTGCTCTTACGGTTGCCATCCTTGCAACCGGACTAAATGTTTCTTCATAGTCAATGCCATATGTTTGTGCATACCCCTTGACTACTAATCTTGCCTTGTATCTGTTCACAGAACCATCTGCATTGTGCTTCACCTTATAAACCCATTTAAAGCCAATTGCATTTTTACCTTTAGGCAGTGGTACCAATTCCCATGTAGCATTTGCTTCCAAGGCATCCATTTCTTCATCCATGGCTTTCTCCCATTTTTCTTTTCCCATGGCTTCCTCAAAAGAAGTGGGTTCTGGTTCTTGTATCACTTTCACCATATATGCATAGTGAATGGCTGTAAATCCATCATATTTCAGCCTATCCACAGGATATCTAGTTCTCGTAGACCTGCGCAAAGTAGGTTCACTCCCAGGTGCTCTCAAAACATCCCTAGTCTTCCTTACTCCAGGTGTAACAATAGAAGGAATACCCAACTCATCATCAATGCTCTGTTCTGAGCCACTGGATTCACCATCCACATAAGAGTGACCTGCATTCACATCAAACATGGGCTGATCAACCTTCTCTTTTCCTTTTCGTGATACCTGCATACCACTATCTGCATTACTTTGAGAAGATTCTCCTGATCTCAATCTGCCTGTCCATGGCGAAGAATGTGAACCACTGCTAGAGGACGCTCCAGGTCCACTAATATTTTGTGACAGCTGCTGTGAGTTTTGTGCAGCATTACCATTCTGTGCATCTACATCATCAATCACATTTACTGGTTTATACCAGCTGCTCATCTCATAAAAAACAACATCTCTGCTCACTGTAAACTTACGAGTAGAAGGGTTATAGCATCTATACCCTTTTTGCTGCAGAGAGTAACCAATAAAGATGCACTTCTCAGCTTTTGGATCCAACTTGGATCTCAGTTCATCTGGCACATGTACATAGGCAATGCAACCAAAAATTTTCAAATGAGAAATATCTGGTTTCCTACCAGTATACCTCTCCTCTGGAGTCATTCCATATATTGCTGCAGTGGGAGTCCTGTTCATTATGTAGACTGTTGTAGCAACTGCTTCAGCCCAATAAAAATCTGGCAAGTCTTTTTCATTGAGCATGGCACGAGATACCTCTCCAATATGCCCGTTTTTCCTTTCTGCAATTCCATTTTGTTGTGGGGTATGACTGCATGAATATTGCTGCTTTATGCCATGCTCCTGTAGGAACCTTGCAAACTCATTTGAGAGGTACTCTCCCCCTCCATCTGACCTTAGGCATTTTATCTGCATGCCTGTTTCTTTTTCAACCATAGCTTTAAGAGTTTTGAAGTGCCCAAAAACTTCACTTTTCTTTTTCATAAAATATACCCAAACTTTTCTGCTATAGTCATCAATAAAAGTGACAAAATAATGACAGCCTCCAAGAGATGCAGCTTTAGTAGTCCACACATCAGAGTGGATTAATTCCAATGGCTTCTCACTCTCTTGAACATGTCTAGGAAATGGTTTCCTTGCCTGTTTTCCAAACTGACAGGCTTCACATACCTTATGCATTTCTGCAACCTTGAATTTGGGCAATCCTGCAACAATATTTTGGGCCTGCATTGATTTAAGTCGCTGTACATTTACATGACCAATGCGTTTATGCCAGATATCAATATCTGCAACTACACCGGTCCCATGTGCAAACATTGCTGCACTCAATTCAGGCATGTCTGCATCCAACGTAAACATTCTGCCCTTCTTCTTTCCTTTTGCTATCAAGCGACCTTTATTTTTCATATCCTCAACAAAGCATCCATGAGGATTAAATCTGACCTGCAAGCCCTGCTCAACCATTTGACCAACAGAAACCAGATTCTTGGTGATATTCGGGACATGAAATACATCAGACAGGTATTTCTTTTTCCCATCCTACATAGACAAAGGAATTTTTCCAATCTGCACAATAGGATGTGCAGTATCATCACCAGTCTCCACAAATCCTGGTTTTTCCATTTTCCTTGCATCCTCCATCCATTCTGCATGACCTGTCATGTGGTTTGATGCACCTGAGTCAACATACCATACATCATTGCTTTCTTCTGCACTTGTCACAGAATTGTTCAAGTGCTGTACCATGAACAAATGCTCATTTCTGTCATCACCCTGTCTACTAGAAGATGCATAATTCCCTTGTTGCAGTTTTCCATTCATGATGTCATTCTGCTTTTTATAGCAGTCTTTAGCCATATGACCCATTTTACCACAATAGTAGCATTCAACATTACTGTTTGCATTTTGACCTCTTTGCCATCCACCACGACCTCTTTGGCTCCCCCTGCCTCTAGAGTTACCACGTCCTCCTCCATAGGACTGGTTTTCTTGAGTTTGCTGCATATTCTGATTTCTACCACGGCCTCCAAATCGGCCTCCTCTACCTCTGCCTCTACCTCTTCCAGCATTTGAGTAGAAGACAGCTTCTTTTGAAGTTCCTCCTAAAGAAGATGCACCACCATTTCTCTGCTCCTCAGAAATTAGAAGAGCAATCAACTCCTCAAAATCAGGAAATCTTTCACGGACAGAAATGGATGTCCGAAACTGCGCATAATCCTTTCCTAGACCATTCAAGGTCACAGAAACTAAATCATCATCTTCCACTGGCGACCCAATGGAAGCAAGTGCATCTGCAATCTTCTTCACCTTCATGTGGTAGTCGTTGATGCTCATATTTTCTCTTTGCACATTATGCAACTCTTGCTTGAGCTGCATTTTCCTGGCTTGAGTATTTGTGCTATACATTTTTGACAAAGTATCCCATGCCTCCTTTGGCGTACTTGCATCCTGAATATGCACAATCATAGAGTCTGAAATACTGATAGACAACCAATACATAACTTTCCTGGCTCTCTCATGCCATGCTTTAAATGCCTGCATTTGCTACTGATTGGGAACATCAGGAAGAATTGGTTCTTCTTCATTTCCTGCAACAAATTCCCAATATCCTTTTCCCATAAGGAAATTCGTCATTCTAAACTTCCATGCTTGGAAGTTGTTCTTGTCAAGATTTTCAGTGACAATCTGAGAGAGAGAATCAGACGCCATTACAGAACACTGCAAAAAGTTCTGTCACTGCAAAGAACACAGCTTCAGCCTCACAAGGGCAAATCTGCAAAACTGGCGAAAGTGGTATTTGACCACACAGTCACTTTCTAGTGACGATTTTGCATAAACAGGAACCAAGGATAATTCTGAAACTCCCAATGTCTCTGCGCACAAGCATACGATGCAATTTCTACAGTAACTTTTCACCGACCTGTAGAACAGTGGCTGCACAGCATAAAACTGGGCCTTTTCCTGAGTGCGTGCAAAAAACTTCCGCCTCCAAAACAGGCGCCGAAATGGCCTCAAATCAAAAAAACAAGGTCGCCGAGGGCTAAAGCCCTCACCCGCAGCATATACTGCCCTCTTGCTTCACCGCGAAGGGCGTCTCAACCTGAGACAATGCACTCCTGCACTTTCCGGCTGTGCTACCTGCAGAGATCTGCTCCCAAAACAGAAAATGAAAGCAACACTGCTCCTCTTACCAGAACACCGCGAGCTTGGCTTGCTTTCTTGAGCTCCTTACCACGAACAAGGCTCTGATACCATGTCAATATTGTGGGAGAGAAGGAAGGAGTCTCGCTTGAAGCTTTCTTGCTTGCACAATGGGGGAAGACACACAAGGGTGGAGGCTGAAAACAGTTTTTCTCTTCTTAGTTGTGTAAGCCAAAGAACTCCAGTACAAAGAAATAGAAGAACCCTATATATGGATCTCAAACCAAACTCAACTAACTAAGGTGGCATACTAACTGAGCCACGAACTAGAATAGATAAGGATAGCTATCATGTAGCTATTATTCATGGGCGGTGTACCAACCGCGTCTACAACTGACAAGTCGGTGACATAAATACACAACGGTCACCCTGGCGTATCACGAGTGGAGCTCGATATCTCAACAAGAAGGTTGTCGACTTCCTGCTTCCCTCCTAACTCCATGCTTCTTGGCCAATGGTCTTGGCTAGTTTTTGCTGGCCCATGGCACGTAAGATCTACCTATGTGGTACTGCTCATGGTGCAAATGTGTCTCTTGACTTTAGTTAGTCAAGTCGGCAAGACCAATGTGCTCACACTAGAGAGCTCATCGATTTCATCTTCTAATATGGGCTTTGTGTCCTTTAAGTGCTCTTGGGCTTCTCTCACCTAGTCCTTGACCTTATCTATGGCTTCAAGCTGGTGCTTTAGTCTTTTCAAAGTAGATATCTCTACCTTTGCATTTGTGACTCTTTTTCTCGTAGATAGTGTCGTGGCACTCTCTGTCTTAAGTGTGACCTTTGTCTTAGTTCTCCTATGACTCTTCTTTCCTATTGAGGTTGCGTCTAGGTTACTAGGCCTTGGCAGTGATATGTCGGCTTGCTTTGTCTCTGCTTGGGTCATAACATGAAATGGGATGCGCGTAGCCTCTCTATGGAATGCTTCAACTCTGAACAACCCCAATGGCACTGATGGCACGATTGTCGAACTAAAGGATGGTTTCCTTCTAGGGTAATCTGTGAACAGATGGGTGATTCCGCACTCTGGGCATCTAAGGTCAGGCCTTCTCTCTATTGGTTTGATCCCTCTTGGGGCAACATGAAGAAATGTATCATGGGTGACCACAAATCTAACATTAGATTAGCTCTTGGTTTTGCCCTCCCAGGCCTCTACCTCTATCTCTAGCTCATGCCATCACCAACACTAGCCAATAGTCCATGAGAATGGGGTTGCCCTCTTCATCATATGAGACATAAGGGTTTATGCATGCCTCCTCATTATTTGGTTTCTCCACATAATGGATTGGAGCATCGCTCCGGTGGGTGGGTGACAAAAGGTCCAGGGGGCCTAGGGATGCCCATGGGATTAATCTCCATTCTAGGGATGGGTGGTTTCACTTTGTTAGGAGTTGGAAGAGCCAATGGGGCTCCCCTTCCAAAGAAGTTTGGTGGCCTATTTCCTAGGTATGGTTGGTTGTGTGGTTGCGAGCATGGGAGCCTCCTTGGTAGCCTATAGTGCATGGCATCATGGCCAAACCTACCGCAATTGGCACAAGATTGGGACCTTGGGTCTTGACATTCTACTGGAATGTGATTTCCTGTGCAATGCACGCACTGGACATGTGGGCGTGTAGGTCCCCTCACTATCTCTTGCAGTCTTGCTAGCTCCATCTTCATCTCTGCTAGCTCTTGGCTTTGGTCAATGCTTTTCGCTTTATCTTGGATCCCTAGGACTGACCGTTTGCGAGATGTTGTGGTTGTCTCTAAGGATCTAAAGTTAGCAACATCTCGGTTTGAGTTTCTAGAGCTTCTCTCTTTGAGCTGGTCATCTACTCATATGGCTTCTTCAAAGACACTAGCTAGTATGTCTCTTGACAAGCTCGAATTGCATGGCAAGGCCTTGTAGAGTTCCTCATTATGAATTCCATTTACAAAGATTGTGGAGACTGCTCTCTCAGTGGGTTTTTCATTAATCGAGATTCTCTTAAAGAGATTTCACATGTGGGTAACATAATCCTTGAAGTCCTCCATGTCCTTCTGCTTGACATTCATTAGCCTAACTATGAGATTGTACATGAGCTCCAAACCCTCGAAGAGTATGCCCTCTGCAAGTACAATTTGCACAGCTTCTTCCTTTTACTGATGAAGCGACGACCTCAAAGAAGTTGTGATCATCATAGTAGATATGCTCCATCAAGCTATCACCCTCAAGGATCATATTGAATCACATAACGACATCAAGTGGCTCTACTTAGCATGCTTCTTTTAAGTCATCACATTTCCTTTTATGGAATACACTACTTATATTGAGTTCTAGGTTATCCTCCACACTCTATTTCTCCATAACCTCTCCCTACTCATTCTACACCTCAAGCAACCTCTTGACTAGGCTCCATGCATTGGGCTACATGTGAGGCCAGGTGCTACATGTCATTTGGACATGTGTCTAGAGTAAATGTGGTTTAATAGTTAATTAAGTCCTATCTTCCTTCCTTCCTTTGTCATTCATACTCTCATTCTAAGAATTAAACTCAACCACCTTGGTCAAGTGCTTCCTTCTTTTGTGTCAATGTTTTGAACTTTTCATATGCAAAACTTCTACATCATCACCTAATTTCCCTTTTGTTGATGCACGATTATTTTTGTAAATAGTTAAATTGCAAGAAAATTATTTCCCATTTTGTGGATTCTCACATTTGATAATGTCAATTTTTTTTTTCTCTCTTGGAAAGAATATCATGAATAAATAAATATATACATTTGTAGTGTCATGCATAAATAAACACATACATTTGCAGTACTCATCCTTAAAGATCTTATGATTTGACATTTGAGCATCTCGTAGATATGCTCTTAATTGGAACTAAAATAGAACAAATTTTTTTATAGGCTACATTGACATATGCGACAAGTTGTCTTTGTTGCAAATATAAAATATGGCCCAACAAACTAAAAGGTAGATATCTTTTGCAACAATATGGGACAATTATGAAAATTTAGTATAGCCATTATAGGATCATGCAAATCTTTAACCAATCAAAACACCTATATGCATTGACAAAGATGTTATCGCACCAAAAAAATCAATATGCAAACGTATAAAATTTTGGTCATAAACCAACTTGACATTCAAATGAGAAGTTGGTCATATGCAAAAAATCAATATAAAATTTTGTTCAAAGGCTCATATGTAGATTTGAAAATCATCTCCACATTTCCTTGATCAAAACACTACCCATTGGTCACCAAGTATTCTTGATGGCCTATGTTGAATTCAACTAATGAAGTTGTATTGAGATTGGAGACATTAATGTATCATATGTTACGTAATCTTTAAATGTTGCATAACAATATGCCTCTCTTTGTATGAATGGTTATGAAAGGAATCCATAAGCATGCCATTCACAACATTGTATCTAATACATGCGTTACTACACCTCAAAAGAGCAAACATCCTAAGAAGGAACTTTTATGATGTTTCTCTCAATAGGCATAGCTTTTTCTATGGGAGAAACCTCATTAGGAGCATATGGGAATAGTTTTCTTACAAAACCCTTTACCATTTTGGTAGCACATGTGGCTATGTATTTTTAGCTATGAAGGGCCACATACAACTTCAATTATATGAATTGTAAGAATTGGCTAGATTACTTTTTCTCAAGTTATGGTGTAGAACATCTAACAAAAGTTAAGGATATCTCTCGCATGTTATAGATCTTTGACAAGGATTAATGAATGCACATGCTTCTGGAGCTTCATTTTTCTTATTTCACAATAAAAATACACATAACCTACATAAAGAAGTTTCTTGCTTCTAATGTTATTGTGTCTAATTCTTGGAATGCATATGTATAGTAGAGTGAGTGTAAGTTATTAACTCATGAGTGTAGACATATACATTATAGTAGAAAAAATATCAAATGCCAATTATGAATAGAATTATGAACTCCATGTATCCCTCTAGGAAGTAACATGTTGCCTCTTAAGATTCCTAGACAATCACTCTTTTCATTTAGGAAACCTATGTAAAAGCTGTGCAACTTGGTGAGCCTCTAGAACCAAGATGCCCTTGGGAAATGTAGGCCAACCTTTTTAGCATTTTGCTTGATGTATCTTTAGTAACTTTGCTCTTGAGCTACAATGCAGACATTCAAAGGTTGTTGATTTATTTTATTTTCATGTGACAATAGTCACACCTTTATTGTCTATTTTTAGAATAAGCTAAAGAAAGTTCAAAGTTCTCTAGTTAATTTATTTGTTACATTACTTGTGCATTTCTACTTTCCTTAGCACATGGGTGTGCAAGCTTATAGTCCAAATATTCATGTGTTAGGATGCACTTCAATATTTGTAGCTTCATGCCTTTTCTTTGTAAAAAGACACAAAAGCTCTCTTATCTTAAGATAATTGTGTCTATGATCTCGATAATGACGATGAATGTTGCAAAAAATCAAGAAGGTATTTAGAAAACAACATACTTTTTACACCCAATCCTAAAAGTGCCAACCTTTTGACATGCACTTTTGATAGTTGCAAGAAACAATAATTAGTTCAAATCATTCTTTATTAGCCACATTTTTACAACATGTGGAAATATCTAGGCTTCTTCACAACCATAAAAACCTAAGGTTCAACTTAAATGAGTGCATAAACCAACTATGAGATCTAAACATCTCCCAAATTCAAGCATAACATTCATGTGAACACCTATGGGACATTGTACTTGTATACTCACTTGGAGAAAAGGAAATATATAAAGGAAATGGTAGAATAATACAAAACTGGTGCATGCTATTTGACTTATGATGTAATATGAGCAAGAACATCATGTTTGGAAGTTGTCAAACACTTGTAAAGGAAATAGGTTCCTATTCATGCAATTGATAGATGGTAACCATACTATTTCCAACTAACACATGGAATAATAACATAAAGAAGTGCTATACTTTGAGATGAAGGATGCAATAACATGAATAACTCATTTAAGTTGCTATATTATTTAGTATGCAGTTTAGTATAATGCTAAATATCCCACAATAAATATGTGGATCATGGATGATTATAGAAAGCAAGTTCATGACAACTTTCTCTTTTTGTAATGCACTTATTGAAACATTGGTAACTACATTGTAAATATACTCACACTACTTTTCCAATCATTGTACAATTAGTGCATAATTGTAGGTTAAATTATAAATAAAAGGTCATATAGGAATCAATTTAAATGGTGCATAAGGGAGAGGGCATGAAGATCATAGGAAAGTGTCCAATTACTCTCTTAGAAAAGTGTTCAATGTCTCTAAATAATACTTTTTCAGAAAGAGAAAGACTCCTCAAACACAGTAAAAAAGTAACTTCCATATTCTCAATGCCTTAAAGAGAATGTTTGGAAATTATAGAGTTGCATTTGTCAACAATGCATATAATACACCTAGGTTTGCATCTTTGGGAGAAAGTTCACAATATGCATCATAAACCATAGTTCTTGCTAGAAATTTAGAAACATCCATACAAATCATTAAGCAATAGGAGAAAATCAAGCAATATATCACTTCTATAGTATGAGAACTTTGTGGTTCAATGAAATAAAGTAATGACCATATTGATGTTTTTTCCATAAATACAATATGCTAAAATATTATTGAAGATAAAAGATGTATTATAGAAAGATTAATAGATGCCAAGGTGTTCTCATGTAAAGATGGCCATAGAAACTAGTTAAATAATTCCTAGATTTATGGAAGTCCAACTTTTCATATGAAGGCAAGGTTTTTCTAGAGAGTTTTTTGGAAATCTCTATATTTCCAGTATGGTGTAATAATGCAATATTTGATTATGTCATGCCTTTTAATTGGGCTAGCATATAGTATAGTTATAATGTATGATTGCACTTAGAACTTTCTAGGCTTTTCATTGTATGATCATTTTTCTCTCTTTGAGGTTCTTCTCCTCAAGCTTGTACAATACCTACTCTTTTTCTTTTAGGGTTGTATATTTATCTTTTATTCTAACTTCATCATTATCTTTGATAGTAGAACAATGATCTTTGTCTTGCTCCATAACTTCTCTGTTATTGATTGTGCTCTTCCTTTTCCCTCTAGCCATTATTTCCAACAATTGTTACTAGAGAGATATTCCACCTTGTGGGATTTTCGAGTGTAAATGGCATTACTCTACCACCATTTTAGGTGGAAGTAGCTTCCATATATATGTTTTTCCTACATAGTCGGCAATGCTTTATGTGGTTTTCTTTGTGAGAGAACAGGAGGGTAAACGTCTATACTCTCCAAATTTAGCAAAATGTCTTATTCTTCTTACTATGGAAATTTTTAAAACATCATTTTCTAATTATACAATACAACTACAACAACTACATTGTTCCAGGTTGGCAACAAACTTATTGCTTCTATGATTTGTAAATATTTTGTAGTCACAACTTGAGTAATTTGATAGTGCATTTGAGATCATGTAATTGGAAGTGATGATGTACTTATTATGTAGTCAATTAATGACAAGCTTGATTTGATTGTCTATCCATTACAACCCTATATCATTTGACCTGAGATGTGGAATATTACAATAATTATTTAGAAGGATCCTAAGTCTCTCATTGTTGTAGTGTACTATTATTTCTAAAGATACAATGGAGGATGAGGTAGATCTTAGTAGTAGCATGGAAAGTGTACGATCCACTCAACAACAATGTAGATGGAAGGAAAAGGATACATAGACTCATGTATCACTATGTCTATTTATCAAAATAATGTTTATGTTTCATATTCTCTCATACAATATTTCCAAGTGGGCTTGAGATAGAATTTTTAAGCTCTAGCATAATGAGACACAAGTGACCTACATTGATAAGAGAATTAAATTCAAAATTTTAGTATTCATAATGACTTTGGATGCATTTCTCATGTTAATTAATGATCTCAAGGAGCTGCTTTCTATACAATTGATAAATTAATAAACCACTAGACCTTGGTTATTACTAGTAGTTACTATCACTAATGTAAATGTCTTACCAATATCTTTATCATGGGTTTGCATCTATAGTTGGGCTCATGATGAAGAGAAATCAAGTACCCTCACATTTCATGACTTGACTTAGTGTTGCAATAAGAACAATCAAAAGAAAATCGATTTTGGTTGTATGGTTGACGTGGCATTTATTGTTGCAAGTCGTCAAAAGGCCAAGGAAAATGCATGTTTTTTAAATGGCTTAAAGGTCAAGTTTGATTCTACTTTCTAATTAAATAGATACTATTAACGTAGTAGATTGCAAGAATTTTTATGTTGATATGGCAAATATAGTCATGCTTACAAGGATTAACAAAAGTGGTAGGCTAAAAAGAAGAAAAATAGTAGGGTTTGGCAATTGTTAATGTATAAGATGACGATTCTAGAAAAAAGGATTTTGGTGTTATGATACTTGTATGCATGGGACATGTATGATAATTTTTGAACCAATAATGCAATGTCCATACTTGCTCATGTCTTTAGCAATATGGAAATTCTTAGAGAATACAAATCTAATTGAAGCTCGAAGGGTATCAAAATCCAAGATGGTAAACCTTTTGGAAAGCATGGAAAAATTTTAAATGACTAGACTCTCCTAACTTATTGCAATGTAAATTAGTTAAAAATGAGAGCGAAGCTATTGTGCAAATTGTAATATCTCCTAGGATCATAGAGTATATTTTCTATTTTTATTCATGTGTATACAAAAGCCCTCACTATAAGAGATTGGGGGCTTTTGCAATAGGGGTGTCTTGATGCGACACATGTTAAAACCTTCGCATAGGAAGCATCACCTGGCATCCCATGAATGTTGATTTTTGAAGGTTGCACAAACTGCATTTCGATGCATAAACAACGTCCATGAAAGTTTGTGATGTAACAGTCAATTCTGATTACAAATTTTCCTTGTAAGTAAACACCTCTCATAGTTTTATTTCTTTTTGGTGCACTATCCTCTCTGTCTATCTCTTTCTCCATTGGACAACAAACACCGTCATGATTAGAAAGCACCACGATCAAAATGGATGTATACAGCATGCCATATTGAGTGAATACCAACCATGTTGCTTTCTTGTTTTAATGAAAGCAAGGTATTGCTTATTATTGAGTGTGCCTACTAAGCATAGGGTATGATAAGAGGGAACACACAAAGGAGAGTTAATATCCTACTACCATGGAGACTCAAGGAGCACAAGGGACCTGGGACAGGGACCTGGGACCTATTGTCTTTTAGTGTTCACCAAGTTGAACTATGGGTGTAGTATCGTAGGTCTTCCTAGAGTTTGTTCCTTGTGTGTTTGTGGAGTTGAAGGTCATCCTACTTGTGGAGTAGGTGGAGTGTTATGACCCACAAATAGGTGGTTGTCAAGAGTTGAATCCCTTTTGCAGAGGTAGTGGAAGCTTTGAAATTGTTCTTGTTCATGGTGCATGAAGACAATGTGATGTTCATGGAGGTGTGGAGAGTTGGAGCTATAGAGTAGAGTCAAGGACTCCCCAAGGAAATTCTTTGATGATTTATTTGCCTATGTGCTACGGTGTTGAGGAAATCTAGGTGTGTTTCTTGAGGAGGATCATGACCATGAGGTAGCTATTGTGTCCAATGAAGAGAATTTGTTTGTATTGAGTTTGCATGAAAATTTATCTATTCTATCAAGGTATCCTCATGGTTTTCTCATTGTCAAGTTTTCAGCAGAATAGTTGTAAGTAGACATGCCTTATACACCAAGTTCTATGAGAGTTGGTTGTACAAAAGAGTGATATTAACACTGCTTGAAGCTAAAATAGATATTGTAGTTGCTTGTGTGTTTGTTGAGGTATATACATTGGCATGTTTCTTATAAGTGTGGAAGAATTCATAGTGGCACAAATAAATTGAGTAAGAAGAGAACAAGAGGAGCTAGTTCAAAATTCAAAGAGGAAATAGATCGTTAAAGGAAAATCTAGTAGAAAGAAGAAGAGGGGGATCCACAAGGAAATTTAAGTCTGGAAATATGCCTCTAAGGGTGGGTCATGAGAGTTACAATCTAAAAAAGAATTTGTTGATTAAGAAATGTTGATATGTTAAGCTCCCATAGGTTGGTGTCCATTACAAAGCTTAGTGATGTGGCAAGTTTTTTCTCATTAGTACCTTAATTGACTAACATGGAGGATACACAAGTGCTTCTACAATTGACATTGACCATATTCACATATGCAATTGTGTACTACCTTTATGCCTACTCATTTTCATGGCTTCAAGAGGCCTAGAAGGACCAGCATTTTGGTCTAAACCAAGATGTGGCAAGATTTTGCTCATTAGCACCTTAATTGACTAACATGGAGGATACACAAGTGCTTCTACAATTGACATTGACCATATGCACATATGCAATTGTGTACTACCTTTACGCCTACTCATTGTCATAGCTTCAAGAGGCCTAGAAGGACCAGTATTTTGGTCTAAACCAACCTTAACTACTTGTTTGCTTCCCATGATAAGTGCCATCTCATATTTTAAATACCATCATTATTTCGTCCCATCTCACCATATGAATATATTCTTAATATAAAGCTCAACTAATTGCAAATTTTTCATTGTGTATTTTCTAGATCACCATGATGCCATCCACCATTAGAGATGGGTTGTTGATAACACTATGGAGACTACTACATAGACAAGGCTTGACATGTGAGGATATTGAGGAGTGCATGTAAAGCTACATGATGCTCTCCAATGATGCATTGGAGGCTACCATTGAGAGGCTATCCATCTTGGCGTTGCCACACCATTCAGAAGAGAGCACCTTGACAAATCCCCCCATGGCTATGAGGCAAGTTTTGTTTTCTTCACCTATAAAGTAACATTGGAAATGGACTTAGGAGTATATCGAATTCACCTTTGTTAAATGTTATCTATGGTAGAACCCTAGTTCTATCAACTCAAGCCACACAAGGTTTGCGTCATATCACTTAGGTTGAGGTCACGTACCAAGGTATGGATTCTCAAAATATATTAGACTTTGTTTTATGCAATATGTTATACTTAAAGGTTCTCTTTACATTTATTTTTCTCTTTTCTATGTGTAGGATGAGCATCCAACGCATAGGTGGAGTGACATTTCTCAATCTTTGACAACATGACTTGTTGCAGGGACTCTATCTCCTTGGTCTATTGCAACATTGCCTCCTATGCTGGCAATTTGAGGATCAATCACCTTTTCTCTCCCAAGTATATTCTTTTATCTTATTGAGTATGAGAGCAAATTTTAAGCCCAATTTGAAGCGGAAAAGTGGCATGGGAGCCATAAAGACCAAATTTTCATGGAAAATGAAATGGTTACATATCAATGAGCTAGATTTTTCCCACATAGAGTTCAATGCTAGGAAGGGTGAAAATTAATATTCAAGAAACAATGAGGGCTTTTTCTTGAAGGGTCAGTGGGAGTTATATTTATTTGCTTCTCTCTCTCTCTCTCTCTCTCTCTCTCTCTCTCTCTCTCTCTCTCTCTCTCTCTCTCTCTCTCTCTCTCTCTCTCTCTCTCTCTCTCTCTCTCTCTCTCATAACTAATAATGAATAATATATGTACATGGTAGCATTGGTGAGCCATCTAAAGTCATATTTACAAGCTTTATAGGTGCCCATAAGGAAAGGTAATTTAAAATTAAAAGGAGGCATATTTTAATATGCCAAATGCTATGTTGGAAGGCCTCCATATCAAAGGATATTTCTTCAAAGTTAGAACCTAGAAATTTTTATTCAACTAACTTCAATAATTATTTCTTGCAAAAGGAGGATGGATTATTGCTCGCTTTGTCAATTCCAATAATATGAAAATTGTTTAAGAGTTTATATAAGGCTTTGGACTAATTACTAGGCTCATAGCATAGATGTCTCATGATGATGATATTATGTAATTAGTGATACTTATAAATTAAGTATTAGTACATAATATAAATATTCAATCTACACATATATGTTGATTATAGGTCAAATATAATGTACATAATAATATTGAATACTTAATTATTAATACATAATTTGTGTGTGTGTGTGTGTGTGTGCGTGTGCGCGCACGTGTGTACACACACACACACACACAATTGTTTCCTTTTTGCTTCTTCTTGTTTTCCTATATACTTTGTGTGTATGCATGCATGTACACATATATACATGTGTGTGTGTGTGTGTGTGTGTGTGTGTGGTCTTGTAAATGTGTGTCCTCTCTATCCCTCTCATCATTTTATTTTCTCTCCTTTCTTTTTCTTCCTCCAATCTCTCACCTTTCTTCACCTCATATGTGTGCATGTGTATACATGTGTATATGTATATGCCATGCATTGCATGTATATGTACATGTTGATATTTGTGAGTGGATGTGTATGTTTATATATGTGCATGTGTGCATGTTTGTAAGTGCATGTTTTATTAGTATATGTTTATATATGTGCATGCATGCATGTTTGTAAGTGCATGTTTTATTAATGTGTGTCCATTCTCTCTCCTCGCCTCTCTCTCTCTCTCCCCCCATTTTTTCTCTCACTCATATATGTTTACATGTGTATAAGCATGTACATGTATATATGCATACATGTGTGTATATGTATATACACCAAATATACACGTACATATGTGTGTATATGCATACATGTATATGTGTGCATGCATTGTTCAAGTGTTTTGATAGTCTATGTGCACTTGTCTATGGTTTTGGTATATATTGCATGAATTGAACTTGTTCAACCATTAAAACGATATCCCATCCCATATGTTTTATCATTTGTGAATGTTTTAGAGTACATACACATTGCATAGATATGTTCAACCATTAAGATATCATATCACTTTATATTTCTAATTAAAAAAGAAATTCATGAGAGAGAAAGAAAGAAAAAGAAAGAAAGTTATATTAACGTCTTCTAAAGACCAAAACTGGCCTATGAGACAAACTGTGATACAACTGATGAGGTCCAGCTATCCAAAATAAAAGTGCCGAATGAAAAGCTAAAAACTGGAAACTGAAAATACGGTGCTGTGAGTGTGATAAGTGTCATGTATGTGTATGTGCATATGTAGCTCTGGTACTCCAGATAATGGCTACAAAAGGGGAACAAATGTCGGCTGTGATAGGGGAACAACTGTCGGCTGTGATAAAGTGGTGCGATGTGTATATGTAACAGATGCAGGGAGATATACTATCCTGGGATGTAGTAGCAGTCGTCGAAGTCGCCAATAGCAGGTGATCCCTCCTGGATGCAGGATGTGGTACATCGGCGGTGGAGAAAGAGCAAACTGGAGATCTGAGATCCAATGTGTCGAGTGTCGTCGGATCTCAGTCTGTTGTCGATGTAGATCAAGAATCCTCCGAATCTCCTGTCGGTGTGGCTGTGGGGTCCGAAACCCACGGATCCTCGTGCGGCGTCGGGTACGTTGGTCCTCAGCCTGCTGTAGTGTGAGCCCGGAGGTCTGGCTGGAGGTTGGTACAGTAGCTCTCACTCTATCTGTCTGAAAGAACTGTGTAATAGTCGTCTGGGTGGGCCCCTCTCTGACTGGGACCCCTTGTGTGCTCTGCTCTCTGATGTGCCATGCCTCTCCCAGAAAACGGCCAAATGATCTCTGATCCATATCAGTCATACATCCCTGAAGTGAGCTGCTCAATGTGTATCTAGATCTCAACTCTGAGTATGCCGGGCATCTGAGAACAAAATGCTCCTCACTCTCCACCTCTGATCTGCAAAGGGGGCATATCCTCTCCTCCCATGGGATGCCACTGGCTCTGCCACTCTCAATCATAAGCTGATGTGATGATACCCTGAGCTGTCCAATAAGAACTCTCAATCGATGTGGCATATAGATCTGCATATATCTCAAAATCTCTATGAATCCCTGCTCTGATATGCTCAAGAAGAGAGAGAGAGAGAGAGAGAGAGAGAGAGAGAGAGAGAGAGAGAGAGAGAGAGAGAGAGAGAGAACTAGCTCTCCTTTTACGAAAAAAAAAGAGAGAACTAGCTCAACATGGACACTTTCCTTGGAACTTATCTTACACCCCACTCATAAAATCACCTAAGCCAACCTTTCCTCTTCTTTCTATACAACCCCCTTCTCCCTAGAAACCAATAGACACATCTAATCAGATTATTGGACATATTTAACTAGGAAATCAATCTTAGTAATTCTTATTGGATGTGCCCAAGTTCACATAAGTGTATATATTACTTACTTGTTCTTAGGATGAATGGATAGAGTCTATTTTCCTGCATTGGTTGTGTATATTTGATGAGAATATTTGACTAGTTAAGAGTATTTAGCACATTCAAGTTGCGTACTTGTCAAATAAACCTAGAATAAGGAAACTATACAATAGTAGAAAATCATCACCATTGATTTTAATCTCCTTAAAACACATTTGTATACACATACTCACACTTCAATAATCTTTTAGTTAAATTGCTACACTAGTAGTAACACACATTATTATAGCCACGCTAACTCTCTTTCACATGTGCACACATAGCCTTCAGGATGTAAGAGAAAAAGTGATTGTTATCTAGGTTTGATGAATTATTGCACCTTTTGGTGTTCATCTAAAATACATGGTATCAATATCCCAGATTTGAAAAAAATCTCATTACCTTTAATACAGATATTCCCCTCCTAATCATTAAAAATATATCTATTATCCTATAATAATGGTGCTTTGCTGCACAAAAATTGGCTTATATGCTTATGGTAGCCTAGCTTGGCTAATGGTTTAATAGGAATACTCCTAATGTCTACACACTTAAATACTTCTCCCACAGTGCCTAAAATTTCCTAAACCTCATACATAGTGTATGATTTATTGTGTCCTTGGGCTAATGCCTCTTCTTAAGTTGTAGGCTAGGAGCATAGTATGCCTTATATTGGTCTCCTTGAATTATGCCTTAAATATTATTTCACTAAAAATGTTTTAATATATCCATATAGCTAGTAGAAATACCTTAGGGCATAAATTAACCCTTGCTTGGTTAGGGTGAGTTACTGTAGTTAACCTGAGTCTATACCATAAACCCTACCCTTGCTTGTAAACTTCTCTTTTGAGGAGTTATATATCTCTTTCCTCATAATGCTACTATCATTGCCTTGCCCACACATCGCCTTACCAAGTGCTAGGGCCCTACATGGAGGCTATTTATGACCCTCCTGCTCACTTATGGATGATTACATGCGTAAGTGCATTGCCATGGCTCTATTGCTATCAAGTTAATCTTGTCCTAAAATTGATGAATCAGATATTGTTTGTGCCAATATGATATATCCCCTTTAACACAATATTAATGAGTTTGGGAATCTCCCAATTCCCATTTTTTGAATACTAAAAAGGTGGCACACAGATAACATGCCCATAAGTTTCTCAAAACCATATGATGTGACCTATCATTGAAAAGTACTTGAAAAATGGAATCTATTGAGCTATAGAGCACTCAATTGGAGTTATAGTATTCAAGTTATGAAAAATCCAAAGATTTGACCATGTGTCCCAAACTTATGGGAAATTCCCATATTCCCCAATATGGTGTTCTTTGTTCTTTTTCCTCATGCAACAAATTTGTTGGAGGTAAAGGCGCCTCCGCCTAGCCGCCCGTGTATTACTACACTGACAGCCACTGCCACTGCACACTGTAGGTGGCGGACGCCCATCACCGTCACTTTATTATTTATTCTTTTAGTGATAGTTTGAATAAAGGAAGGCCTGGTCACACATTGTGACTGTTGGAGTTCCCATTTCTTGTCTCTCTTTTTCTTGCTCTTGCTCTCCAGCCATAGCTCTCGCTTGCAAGCTTCGATCCTTCTCACCTTTCAACTGGTATCAGAGCCCGACTTCCCAACTCTTGAGCTTGGCTTGTGGCATTCTCAGCTTCCCATCGACTCCCCACTCGCATTGGGTCTCCTTCACGGTAGCCATAGCTCATTCTCTTGAGCTCTCATCACTCCCTGGCTTCTCGAGCTTCTTCCCAGCCTATTGAGGCACCATCAGGGCATTGACATTGAGGTATTGCTTCATTATTTCAGAGATTTATCTCATTCCACAGGTCTAGGTAAACAGGGCAGCCACCATTGAAGCTTTCAACCTTCATATCTCTTTGCCACTGGTTGTGGGCTACTAAAGGCTTGTTCCCAAGCCTCTTTGGCTCATGTTTGAGCCCTCCAACCTCTCCAGACCTGCCACGTGGACTAGCATGAGCACTAGCAACATCACACAAATCTGTGCCTGATTCTGGACAGCCACCATTCAGCCACTTCAGCTCCAGCTCCAGCTTGGCATTAAGCACTTGTTCAGGCTCCATTTCGGGCTTCTTGCACATGTATTGATACTTGGCATTGATCCTTTGAGATTAGGAATTGGTTTGGTGGCTGAAAATAGTGTTTCAGGATTGTTATAAGCAGTCCACAGACATTTGATGCTAGTGCTACATTCACAGTTTATGCTTGTTTGGGCATGACTACATAACCGGTTTGATGCCTATTGCATCCCGATTGATTGGGGGATTGAAGCTACACGTCATGATATGATTTTGGCCAGATTGTGAGGCTGGAAATACACAATTTATAATAGTAAATGCATGCTGAATACTCTTGGGTTGAAGCTATCTTTCATGCTTTGACATATGCCTATTGGTTCCGGGTGTATGTCTTGGGTTATTCTATGATGTATTGATCATCGAGGGACGACTTCGAGCTTGTCATTGGATCCGGACGCTTTTGGAAGCTTGAGCTTATTTCAGCCCACACTTATTGATATCAGTCTATGCTCAGTGCTTTGACAGTTATATGCTCTTTGAGTACATGCTTACCCGATGCCTATGGCTTGATGAATTTGTCTTGGCACAGTGTACCATGTATTTGTTGAGCTTTAGTGCTCTCTGAAGACTTGGCTTGGATTCTCATCTGCTATTCTAGAATTTTGTATTGGATGTCATTTTGGTTGTCAGAGATCTTTATTGGGATGTATGTCTTGCTCATGGATGCTACCTACAGTTGCTTTGTAGCTGTCATGCTCTTGGGATGATATTGAGGCATTGTCTTGGTTACCTGTCTTTGGTACTTTAACTTGGTTTGCTTGAGATGTTGAGCTCGTTTATCCACCTTTTGAGCTAGTGGGAGCATCTTGTATGCTTGACCGACATTGAGTAGGAGGTTTATGCTATTTGAGCATTTTGCAGATACTTGAGACTTTGGGATCTCTTACACTTACATGTTGCATGGTTCATGCACTGATATCTTGGAGTTGCTTTTGACCTGAGCTTGGGCTTTGCACTCTTGTGAGCATACATCCTACTGGTGTTAGGTATTGCCAGTGTTATGTATACTTTGCCCTACTATCCAGGGGGTATGCCTACTCCACTGACGGATGCTTTGGTGACATGTTTGGGTGTTTGCTCAAGGTCTTGATGATTGTTTGGTGTTGATTTATGCCTGTTTATGGTTGGTCATGTCTTGGCTATCATTTATTCACTTGGTGCAGTGATTTGGTAAGCAATTGACTCTCACAGTACCCTGCTATCATTTATTACAACAAGCATATAACTCCAGACTGACATGGATTTTTCATGCTGAAATGTTTTGAAATGATGTACTTTCTCTAGTACTTGGTGGGTAGCAGCTTTGGTTACACTTTTTTCGCCATTTTCTCTCGATTTTGGTGATTTTTTTGTCATTTTCTGTAGTAAACAGCAAGTGGTTTTGAATTGTCTGCGGTCTTCCAGCCTGCATTATGGCGAGTTCATCCATTGATCATGCTATCTTGATGGTACGAATTACTCTTATTGGAAGAGCCAGATTTGGCAAGTGTTGGTGCAGAAATTGCAGATCAAACCATTGAGGTTCAGTGGGCAGCCGCCCTCAACTATACCAGATGAGGAATGGTTTGAGCTTGATGAGTTATGCAAGTCCACTATTGTATTATCTCTCACCAAACATGTTCATTACAATGCATTTGAGGAAGAACAGAGTGCATGGCAGTTGTGGGATAAAATCAAGAATCTCTATGACAAGAAAAGTCCAGCGAGTCAGATGTATTGGCTGAAGCAGCTTATGGATCTGCGCATGAAGGAGAATGTGACTATGTTTGCTCACTTGAGCCAGTTCCATGCTATACTCAAGAACTTGATTTCACAGGACATCACTTTTGCAGAGGATGTCACTCCTCTTTTCTTGCTTGGTACTCTTAATGAGTCATGGGATGTATTCCGCACTACATTATGTGCCTCTGCTGCTACCTTGAAATTATCTGATGTTGAGAGTGCTCTTCTGCAGGAAGAGGTTAACCGTAAGAATTTGGATGCCTCTCGTGTGTCGCATGCTATGACAATTAAAGGTAGGAATGATGGATATGGAAAGCATGGTAATGGCAGTGGCCGTGGACGGGATTCTCAAAAATCTCAGTCCAAGTCTCATGGGAAGTCACGTAGCAAATCGCGTGGCAGGAATGCAGATGCTACTTGTCACCATTGTGGGAAAAATGGCCATATTAGGCCACAATGCCATGAACTATGCAATGAAAGGCACAAAGATAAGGGGAAAGCCAAAGTGCAGGATAAGTCTTCTGATCGCAGCATAGTGCATGGAAAGTCCAGTGTTAAAATTGAAGAGATCAATGTTATGCAGCCTGAGGATGTTGATGATGATTATATCCTTGCAGCTTCTTCTAGTGCTTCGCAGATGACAGAGACACACTCTATGTATGCACAGTGTTGGCTCTTGTACTCAGGTGCATCCTTTCATGTGACACATTACCTAGAGTGGTTTCATTCATACTGTACTATTTCGGGTTCTGTGCACTTGGGTAATGACAACTCTCTTGATCTTGTGGGCATTGGTGATGTTAGGCTGTAGCTTCCTTATGGCAGCAGTTTTGTTATGCAGGATGTACGTCATGTACCTGCTTTGACACACAGTCTCATGTCAGCTGGACAGCTTGATGATGCAAGTTATCATGTATCTTTTGGAGACTCTACATGGAAGATCACTCGTGGACTTGTGATTGCGAGAGGTGCCAAGGCTGGTAACCTCTATCCCTTGATTGTATCCGCTTCTTCCCTTGATCATGTTTTGTCTGTGGGTTCTATCCCACATATATCTCTTTGGCATGCCTGTTTGGGCCATATGTCTTTGAAGAGAATGAAAATGCTTTCTGGTTTGCAATACTTACCACCCCTTGATTATGCATGTTTTGATTCATGTGAGCATTGTCTTTATGGCTGGCAGACCAGGTCTACACATAAGAAGTCTGATAGGCCACGCATGAGCAAGCCCTTGGCATTGGTACATTCGGATGTCTGTGGGCCCATGCCTTGTTAGTCTATGGGTGCTGCAAAGTATTTTGTTACTTTCATAGATGATTTTTCACGAAAAGTTTGACCTTATCCCATTAAGCTAAAATCCGATGTCTTGGTTGTGTTTCAAAGATGGCTTGCATTGGTTGAGAACCAGTCTGGGTATAGGCTAAAATGCCTAAGGATAGATAATGGGAGTGAGTATTTCTCACGTGCTTTTGAGCAGTTATGTGATGAGAGGGGTATTAAGCGTCAATTGACTGCCCCCTACACCCCCTAGAATGGTTTGGCTGAGCGGATGAATAGAACCATCCAGGAGTGTACGCAGTATGCTTAGCCATGCAGGCCTACCACAGAGCTTTTGGGCTAAGCCAGTTAGTACAGCTGTGCATATCATAAATAGATCACCTTCTAGTGGTTTGGATTTCTAGGTTGCAGAGAAGGTATGGACTGGAAAACCTCCCTCTTATGCGCATCTCCGTGTCTTTGGATGTGAGGCATTTTGCCATGTGCCCAGGGACAAGAGAAGTAAGCTGGATCCTAAGAGTGTCAAATGCATTTTCCTTGGTTATGGGGATGCAAGGGAGATGGGTTATCGTCTTTGGGATCCGCAGGCATGGAACGTTATCTGCAGTCATGATGTAGTCTTCCATGAAGACAAGATGCATAGGCAACCTGAGAGAGTTGTTGAGATCCGCAGGGTTATATTTCAGGAGGAGCCGAGAGCTCCTACACAGCTAGTTGGACAACCTACAGCTGCAGCAGATGCTCATGGTCAGGGTGTTAGACAAGCAGCTGGGTAGACATCAGAGCCTGCCGTGAGACGATCTACTAGAGACAGACGCTCACCTATGATAGATTTCATCCCTCAATGCATTATGTCTTGGTTACAGATACAGGAGAGCCTTTCACTTATAATGAGGCTATGCGCAGGGGTGACAGTCACTCCTGGGAGAGGGCTATGCAATCTGAGATAGACTCCTTGCATAAGAATAAGACTTGGGATTTGGTTTCCTTGCCTAAGGGAAATAAGGCTTTGCCATGCAAGTGGGTGTACAAGCTGAAAAGTACCCTTGGACACCCCAAGCCGGCATACAAGGCTAGATTGGTAGCAAAGGATTTTAAGTAAGAGCATGGTGTGGACTTTGATGAGGTCTTTTCTCCTGTGGTTAAGATGGCCACCCTATGCTTAGTCTTTGCTTTGGTTACTCAGCTTGACTTGGATTTATACTAGATGGATGTCAAGACGACTTTCTTACATAGGGACTTGCACGATGAGATTTATATGGAGCAGCCTAAGGGCTTTGCAGAACCTGGCAGGGAGCACCTAGTGTGCAAATTGAAGAAAAGTCTTTATGGCTTGAAGCAGGCACCTAGGGAGTGGTATCATAAGTTTAATGCATTTATGTAGTCACTGGGCTATAGCAGGAGTACTATGGATCCATGTCTTTACACGAAGAAAGCCCGTGATGGTTCTTTATTGATTTTGGTACTCTATGTGGATGATATGCTGATAGCAGGGAAAGCTCGTGATGAGTTTATGCTCTTAAGGCTCAGCTCAAGAAGATCTTTGAGATGAAAGATCTGTGACAGGCCTCTCACATACTTGGTATGCACATTAGACACGACAGGCATCTGGGACTCCTCTACTTGTCACAGAGGGAGTACATGCATAAAGTCCTTGAGCGCTTCTGCATGCAGGACGTAAAGCCTATTGGTTTTCCATTGCCTTCTTATGTGAAGGTATCACAGGCTGATTGTCCACAGACAGATGAGCACATGGCCGAGATGGCCAAGATCCCCTATGCATCCGCTGGCAGTCTTATGTATGCCATGATAGCCACTTGTCCAGATATTTCCTTTGCAGTTGGTGTTGTGGAACGCTATATGGCTACACCTGGTAAGAAGCATTGGGATGCCGTGAAGGGTATCATGAGGTACCTGAAGGGCACTGCAAATCTGTGCATATGCTATGGCAGCTAGGATACAGGAGTCATGGGGTACACTGACTCTAATTATGTAGGACATGCAGATAGTAGGAAGTCCACTTCCGGCTATGTATTCATCTATGCTGGAGGTGCTCTTTCTTGGATGTCCAGGGTGCAGAAATGCACAGTCCTTTCTACTACAGAGGCCGAGTATGTTGCAACCACTGAGGCTTGCAAGGAGGCCATTTTCTTGGGTCGTTTGGTTGTTGACCTTGGTATTGATGCTACCTCTACACTGCATTTGGATTCTATGAGTGCTATTGAGTTAGCCAAGAATCCGATCTTCCATGCGAAGACGAAACACATTGAGGTGAGGTATCATTTCATACGTGGGGTCGTTGAGGACAAGTTTGTTGACCTTATCAAGATCTTGACTGACCAGAATCCCGCAGATATGCTCATGAAAAGCCTCTCTACAGAGCGCTTTGCCTTCCTCGGGAGGTTGATGGGCGTGGGATGAGATGATGTCTTTCCTCATCCTATTGTACATGTGTACATGTTGTACTGTCTTTTTTCTTTTTCTTTTCACTCCTCACTAGGGCAGATTCACCTTTAAGTGGGAGGTTGTTGGGGGTAAAGGCGCCTATGCCTAGCTGCCCGTGTATTACTACATTGACAATCACCGCCACTGCACACTGCAGGTGGTGGGCACTCGTCACCGTCACTTTATTCTTTATTCTTTTAGTGACAGTTTGAATAAAGGAAGGCCCGGTCACACATTGTGACTGTTGGAGTTCCCATTTCTTGTCTCTCTTCTTCTTGCTCTTGCTCTCCCGCCATAGCTCTCGCGTGCAAGCTTCGATCCTTCTCACCTTTCAAAATTTTGACATGCTTTATCTTATGCTTAGTTATTATGACATAGCACTCCATCATCACCATGGAAAGAATATTTCATAATGCTTAAAGCAGCAATATGAGTCACTTGAATACTACAATAACATGAGGATGTCAAGGATGGTTAATTCCATGCACTCTTTGAATGCTTGGTAGGGTGGGTAATTTCCTTTTTAGCTTATGCTTGAAGAATTTTGCTCTGAAATCTGTTATATGCATAGACATATATTTGATTAATCAAAATAATACAATTTTCATCTTTAATTTAGTCCCATATTATTGCTATTATACATCATTATATGATGTCATATAACACTATAGTCTATTGTATACGCATTGTTCTATAAATAATCATTGATTATGATTGCCATTATTTTAGTATAATTTGTTGCTAAGCAAGATAAACTTTATTATCTTGCATAAAATTAGATTGCAATAAAATGAAGTCTATGTTGTCTTGTAACACAATTATATGTTGTATATGTAGTCCTCTATTAAAGAATTGTTATTTGTGATTGCCATTATTTTAGTATAAATTGTTATTAAGCAACATAATACTGCCTATGTGGCACTCATGTTGCATAAAATTAGATTGCAAGGAAATGAGTAGTCAATTGCTGAAATATGCCATTGGAAAATTTTGCATGTACTCTTATTCCGCTCGGTGTTTACACTAATTAAAAGCTAAGTCTTTAATGGTAAGATTCATTTGTGTTCTAATTTTCTACTGCTACTGTTGCTAAATGCATTTAACCCCCCTCTTGATGCAATTCTAGTTACATGCATCCTTACTTGCAATGACAAATTTTGTTTTACTTGCACCTTATTCTAATTAAATTTAACAATTATTGTACTTTTTATAATGCTAGTTATTTTTCTAAAGTGCTTAAGTGCATATTGTTAAGGGATGTAATTGTCTACTCTGATTAGATACTCTGATTAGATAATCACTACTAGCAACAACTATGATGATTTGTTATACACAAGAGCTACAGTCCACTCTAACCTTTCAGTACTCAAATACTTTCTTATTATGCCTCATTGGCATCATGCCTTTTCTCCATTACCTATGAGCATATGAATTTACTTTTCATATTAATTTCCTATCTTGATGTTACAAAATAATATTGTCAAGTTACCCATGAAGGTTTATTTGTTGCTATGAATAATGGAGCAAATTAACCCCATACTCTATTAAAACTTAAATGCTCGCTTAAACCGTGAGATGGGGTATTTCCCTTGACTATCTTTGAACTGCATTCCCATGGTTTCTCATGACCCTTTCTCATACTATGCATAATAGCACCATGTTTATGCTTCATTCCTTGATAACATATTGTGCTAGCACATTACCTATATATAGCACCAAAGAAATTACTCTCCTCAACCTTTCAAACTAGTTTAGCTACTTCTACCATAGCTTCATGGCTACATTTACGATAAAGTAAATGACAGTGGGTGACTGGAATAACACCTAAATGCTTCATACTGTTATAGTTAGACCCCTCATGTTGGCTAAAGATCTATCACATTTCACTCTCGAATGCACCTTTTGCTATTACCAAAATTAAAGCACTAAAAAAGCATGAACAATTTGGTAAAAGAAGATGAAATTAACCTTCATAATTGGATGGATTCTTCTAAAACCATCGTTAAGAATCTATTTTAGCATATAGGTATTCCATTCCAAGACTCTTCGTAATCTGTTTTAGCATATAATACCCCCACACCATGCCAAATAATACTAACTGAAAAGTCTTGGTCCCTTTGGATTTCTCAAAATAAGAGGCTAAATTTCTCAATGCCACATGGGAGACCCCTAAGTGGGTGAAAAATCATGATCAAGGTTCTTATGTGGAAGCTTTCATTTCCCCTCATCTCCTAGAAATCTACTTAGAGGCATGTAGTCACTAGCCCTAGTTGTATGGTGTGTTTACAGGTACAACACCTATTCCACCTAAAATGTGGTTACTATTTCTTGTGGTGAAGAAAACATTGATGTTGCTAGAAAATAGTTTGCCATGTTAGCTTTGGAGGGAACCTCATTCCTTTCCAAAAATATCATTCTCAATCGACCTTTGAGTATGGTTTTATTTGATGCTAATAGACGCCCTTCTCCTTATTGTATGGCCACCAAATCCACAAAGCCAAATGAAGGAAAATAGGATGCAAAATCGTCATCTGATGTATTAAGTTTTCTTTGACCATGTACCAAATGCAACTATGAGACTGCTAGTGAGGGCTTACGAGTGTAAAAACAATGCCATTCTTTGGTTTGATTATGTTTTATGGCATCCTATGCATAATATGGATATTGTCTTCCAAGCTAAGAGTCTTTGGGCCTCTATGATGTTAATTTTTAATTGGGTGGCTAAAAAGCTTATGTGTATCCCCTTTGTTTTTCTTATGCAACAAATTTTGACACATTTTATATGATGCTTGGTTTTATCATGACATAGTGCTCCATGATCATTGTGGAAAAAACATTTCTTAATGCTTAGTGTAGCAATATGAATCCCTTGAATACTGTAATAATGTCATGATGCTAGGGATGGTTAACTCCATGTGCTCTCCAAATGCCTGGTAGGACATGTAATTGCTTTTTTAGCTTATGTTTGAAGAATTCTATTGTGAAATCTATTATATGTAGAGAGATATATTTGATTAACTAAAATAATAAAATATCTATCTTTAATAATATTGTGTACTATTACAACCACAAATAATTATATGATGTGTAACACTGTAATATATGTTGTATATGCAGTGTTCTATAAATAATCATTGACTATGATTACCATGATTTTAGTATGATTCGTTATAAGCAAGATAAGATTTCTTGTATTGCATAAAATTAGATTGTAGGAAAATAAGGTCTATGTTTTCTTGTGACATAGTTATATGTTGTACATGCAACTCTCTATGAAAAATTGTTCCTTGTTATTGCCATTATTTTAGTATGAATTGTTATTAAGTAACAAAATATTTCCTATGCTATATAAAATTAGATTGCAAGGAAATGAGAGTCAATTGTTGAAATCTGCCCCATTGGCAAATTTTTATTGTACTCTTATCCCACTCAGTGTTTACACTAATTAATAACTAAGTTTTTAACTGTAAGATTCATGCATGTCCTAATTTTCTACAGTTATTGCTGCTGAATGCATCTAACCCCCCTCTTGATGTAATTCTACTTACATCCTTGTAATGACAAAACTTGATTTACTTGCACCTTATTGTAGTTGAATTTAATTATTATTGTACTCTTCATACTTTTGTTGTGACTAGGTACAACATGAGGCACCAAAGTGCTTAACATGGTGCTTCTAGGCAGCTGACTTATATTTCAATAGGAGGAATAAAAGAACTTGCAAAAGTTATGTGTATATGGTAAAACAGTTGGTATTGGCTTGCTCATGTTTCCCAATTGTCAAATCTTAGTTTCCCTCCTTTTTTGTGCATTCACTTTTAGTTGGACGTTCATAATCCTATTTTTATGATATGCTTAAGTGCATACTATTAAGGAATGTAATTGTCTACTAACAATACTAATAACAACTATGATAATCTGTTATACAAGTAATCCACTTTGACATTAAAATACTTAAATACTTTATTATCATAGGCTATGCCTATTTTTAACTATTGTTATATTCTTATACAACCACCCTAATTGGTATCATGCCTTTGCTCCATCCCCTACGAGCATATGAACCTATTTTTCATATTAATTTTCTCTTGATATTACAAATAATCTTATCAAGTTACCTTCTTCTTTTTTTGTTCCCCATATTCTATTAAAACTTAAATGCTCTCTTAAACCATGAGATGGGTTATTTCCCATGACTTTCTTTTGATTGCAACCCCATGGTTTCTTATGACCCTTTCTCATGGTCTACATAATAGCACCATGCATATGCTTCATTCTTGATAACATATTATGTTGGCACATTGCCTACATATAGCACCAAACCTACTTACTCACCTCATCCTTGTAAGCTACTTTAGCTACTTCTACCTTTCTCAAAGAGACACTTGCCTCAAGATAGCTTCATGGCTACATCTAAGGCAAACTAAATGATATTGGGCAAAATAGCACCTAAATGCTTGTGTTGATGCCTACAATCGGCTTGCACATAATATGTGGCATCCCTCCCTCTTGACTTTCGTTTCTTTATTGCAATCTATCTATCTTTATTTTAACATTGAATCAATGCATATATGGCATGCTAGGAATGCAATGGTATCCTATTTAAACTTGGTGCAATTTGTAAATTTTATTTTTGATCTCTAACAAATTTTGTTTTAACACATACACTCATGGAGATGGTACTTATGCAATCATCTTCTTTAATTTTATTATGCACATTGCCTCTTGTCTAACTTGTGCTTATCGTATTATGTAGCACAATGGCTAGCACTATGATCTTTTGGCCATAGTCTTGGCCATAGTCTAAACTAGTTTCCTATGCCCACCCTCTCCCTTTATGCAAGGTATATTGGCCTACATCAACCCTAAATAGTTCCATCAAGTATTGATTGATTTGGATTCTACATGTATTTGAGAAAATATAAAGTCAGAAAATGTATTGTTATTGCAATTAGACTCCTCATGCTAGCTAAAGATCTATCACATTTCACTATCGAATGTAGCTTGTGCTATTATCCAACTTAAAGCACTCAAAGAAAACATGGATAGATTGGTAAAAGAAGATGAAATCAACCTTAATAATTGGATGGATTCTTCTTAAACCATAATTAAGAATCTATTCCAACATGTGGGTATTCCATTCCAAGTTGAGAATCCAAAGACAAAAAAATCTTTAGATTTTGATACCCCTACATCTCTAGATAATACAAAGCAAAAAGTCTTGATCCCTTTGGTTTTCTCAGAATGAGAGGCTCAATTTCTCAATACCACATGTGAGACCCCAAGTGGGTGAAAAAGCAAGATCATGGACCTTATGTGGATGCTTTCATTCCCCTCATCTCCCAAAAATCTACTTATAGGCATGCAACCATCAGCCCTAGTCATATGGTGTGTTTACACTTATAACACCTATTCCACTAGAAATATGGTTACTATATCTTGGTGAAGGAAACATTGATGTTGCTAGAAAACAGTTTTCCATGTTAGCTTTGGAGGAAACCTCATCCCTTTCCAAAAGTATTATTCTCAATGGACCTTTGAGTGTGGATTTATTTGAGGCTAATACAATACCTTCTTCCTATGGGATTTGTGCAGCTACCAAATCCACAAAGACTAATGAAGGAAAATAATTATCAACAAGGAAACTTTAATAAGGGCTATACAAATCTTGCCAATACTCCCCATAATTGCAATAATAATAAAAACAATTATATGAATTGGAATAATGAATGGTATTGCTTCAAATTCAACCAACCATGCCACTTTTGTACTCAATGTCTCAAGAAGGGAATGAATGTCTATGCCAATGCTCCTCATAATCCTCCAAGGGAAGTAAACTTCAATAATCAAGGAGGCAAATGTGGAGCAAGGCATCGAGCTAAGGATTGGATAGGGAGTAAACCAAGAAGCATGACTTGGAGTTGGAGCCCGTGTCTATGCTATTGTAAGCAATGAACTAGATTTGTCTCTCTCAAAGAAGTCAAAACATGGTCTATTCATGCTTCAATCAACAACCACGATGTTGTTGACAATTTTCTATCATCCCAATTCTAGTTAAATATCAAGGTATTTCTTTCTAGATTTTAATTGATTGTGAAGCTACTCATTCATTTATGCCCCATAAATGTACAAAAAGATTGAAGTTAAATCCCACACCCTCTAGGAAACTCATCGTAGAATTACTAGATGGAAGGGAACAATGCCAACCTAATCCATTAACAATGTCTAGTTTCACATGGGGGAAGAGACCATGATAGCAAATTTCAAGGTCATATCTTTAGGGATTCATGATTGCCTATTAGGAATAGATTGGTTAGCACCCAATCAAGCATTAGGGGATATTTGAGGTCTCAAAAATGCTCTGTAAGTGATCCTAGAGAGAGAAAATGTTTATTTTTTTAGGTTTTTAAATTTTATATTTTGGTAAGTAAATAAATAAATAATTATTAATAAGTCATTGTCGTGATATTCTCGTAGTTATATCAAACCTAGAAATCTAGGCCGCCATAAAGGTGACAAAGATTGTCATAATGAAGATCTTACTCATCCTCATTAAACTGAAAGCAATATTAAATTTGAATTTTGTTTGACGTTTGATTACTTCCCTCCATTCTCACTCTCTTCTTTATTTCCCATCCTTATTAGTTTCTTCTTCATTTTCCTTCTTGTTTCTAATTCGCATAGTTTTTCAATCCAATCTTCTAATCATATCCTTACTATGGATTAGTCATCCAATGATCTCTATAGCTCTAGTAAAAAACCTCTCTATCATCTTCATATTGAGTTGGATAATGATTATGAAGCAATAAGGAAGAGAATAAAACACATTACTATTACAGAGTCTACAAAACATATATTGAGGTTTGAAGGAAATAAGAATCCTGATCTTTGGTTAGATGGTAGACTATATCCCAAAGATCTTAGCAAAAATAGCACTCCACCTTTCTATAATAGCTCTTCATTGATGAGGTTCATTGGTGATGATTATAATGGGTTTCTAGGTAATACAGTGAACTTCGTTGTAGAAAAGGATGTCCTTAGATTGTGTAAAAGCTGAAAAAGTTATATATAAGCATCTTGACTGATACCAATACTATCTAGTGTCTTTTGCACTAACTTAATATCCAAAGAATGATTCTTTATAAATGACTCCAAGCATTATTTCTTTACATTTTTAAATTTCTTATTCTCCAAAAGATCTTTTGAAACTATTGAAGAAAGAAGAAATTGAGATGCTTTTAAAGAATCTCTTTCACTTGCATTCAATATTGAAGAGAAGAGACCTAAACAAAATCAACATCACAAATCAATACAATTAATTATAAACAAAGTCATATTTAGTATTTTTAAAGTGAAAAAAAATACATTGCTGCTTGGATTATTTTACTACAACCACCTCCTCCTCATCTGAGACTCTTAATATTTTTAAGAGCCCTTAGTCAAATTCAAAGGTTTAAAATAGTTTGCTTTCATTGATAAGATTTGATGCTTTTCTCCAATGAATGAGTCCTCTGTTTGATAGCCCTCTAGCTTCTACAACAACTCGTTGTTATGTTTTGATAAAAGAAGCAAGGAAAAATACGCAATTGCATACATCCAAGGCCATCTATGCTTAGAACTATCAGATAGAGAGTGAATAACAAAGTGATGGAGATTCTGGGTGAGCCATTCCATATCAATGCTAGCTTCAAGGGCAAGAAAAAGAAAGTTGTATTCAATTAATTTAACAATGTTTTCCTTGACTTGCCCACCCTACAATGTTTAATGATCAGATTCTATGGCTTGCCACTAGAATAGGCATAAGGAATGGCTAGATTTGTGGTTAAACTTGATGAAAGTGAGATTCTGAAATGCACAAAACTAGAGAGGGTCTCTATTATCTTGATGAATAGAGCACTTTTATCAGATCACTACAATCACTCAATGTCATTTAATGTTCAATTGGAACACAACTTCTGGTGGCTATTGTATTGGATTTTTCATCAAACACCAATACCTGATGTTATTAAGAGACAACAAGTAGGAGAAGAGCTATTTGTTGAAGGATTTGGAAACTAAAATATTGAGTGGCACATAGTGGGTGACTTAAACACACTCAAATGTATGTACAATGTATCAAAGGGGGCCAACTCTAGATCTCCTTGCATATATTGCATGTCCTCAGTCATAAAGTTGAACTCAAGTAATTGGAATAGAGATCCCTCTAGGCACAATAAGGATCCACAGTTTAAGCTAGTCCTAGATATTCCTTTAGTGAATGCCCATATCTATACACTTCATGTGGTTTGTAGGATAATTGAAAAGTTTGTTCATATTTATATAGGATTTGTATACTTAGCTAGAAAAGATGCTAATACAAAGATCTTCAAAAGTCTAAGGATAGCAATTGGGTCCCCAAAAAGCCATCTATTAGTGGAGTGAAGGCTAGAAGGTTCCTAGGCTTTCATGGGAGACTTGGTAAGATAAACTCTATGAATGGTAGCTCAACTATTAGATACAATCAGTGGAAGTCCCTACATAATGCACTTAAGGATCATGCTGATAATGAACAAGCTTGGAATAGAAAAGCCAATGTTTGGGAAACACTAAACAAAGTATCTTTTATTGTGATAAAACTAAATGGAATGATGATGATCTCAAAGACTTCAAAAACCAATTGAACCTTTTTGAAAAGGAAATTATAGAAGCTTGGGATAATCAACACTTCACTTACTATATGGTAAGAAGTTTGCATATGTATGTCTCTTTATTGTCTAACCCATATATGGTTTTTTTATTGACTTTCTTTATTTGTTAACTATGTAGCATACTTTATACAACCATGCTCCATATTTTATCAAGAGATATGGATCTCTATCTATCTGGTCAATCCAAGGTATGGAAAAATGACATTATTAAGCAAGAACAAAATACTTTAGACACACAAGGCGTGGAGGTGGAATATACAAAGCAAACAGTTTATTAGAGGAATGGTTACAAACTAGACAAATAGATGGAAAAAGATGGGTTTCAAGAAACCCTTGACATCTTTTAGTCTGACTCTATGCAAAGAGTCTCTAGTTTCAAGCAATTCACTAGGTCCCCTAGAAGAATCTTTTGTTTCATCCCACTCAATGAGACCTCCACATTTCAAGAACTCTTATTTCCTATAGCCTAAAAGGAGCTTCAAATTCTTGGCATCTCCTACATGGGAGAGCAAATAAGAGCCAAGAACTCCAAAGTATCCTGCTCTAGACCCACTATATCGAGGCATGAAGCTAAAAACTCTTACAGCTTCTTCCTTCTCTACCAAAATTATCTTATATGATCCTCTATTAAAAACTTGGGATCCAATCACCTTGGAGATAGCTTTCAAATCCATCATTTGCAAGCTTGGAGAGCTTGACAACCTGCTATGATAAATTGCAACCGTTTGATTATTTAAGCTTCCAATAGAATGACTAAGGCCTTGACTTTTGCCAAGCTTCAATGGCCTTGAGCCCTTGACTCTTCCAAGAAATCTGTTTACATCTTCAATTTCTATCTGCACAATAAACCACAGTAGTGCAAGATGTCAATAGATAAATATCCAATAATATTTGTCTATAATGCATAACATTCTCTAATATAAACCACAATGGATATCTTAGAATTATCTTCCATACCTTAGGGTTTTTATCTTCTTCAAGAATACTATCATCGTAAAGATTTATTGAACTTTTTGGTTTCTCCTCTAATGGAGACATCAGTTTCTCTTCATACCCCATGACATCAATACTAAGTCTCTGAATTTGTAAGAACTCTTCCTTTGTAGGTAGCCCCCCCTTTTCATATTCCATGATTTGATTAATACATGAATGCAAGGCTATAGGGCTGTCTTGAAAATTATCTCCCTCAACATCAATACTTGCTAACAATTACTGTTCATAACCTATAAATTTCTTATCATTTTGATCCCATGCCGCAAGGATTGCCAAGCAGTACTCTTCTATGAGATTAAAAAAGGTATTGAATATCATTTAGCAATACATATCTCTTTTTGTTGATGATGTAATTGGGAAATATTGGGACACATTCAGGATGACCTATTTCGATGTCTACACTCAACTCTATCTCATTTTCTTCCACTTTTGTAATGTTCTCACTTTTAAACAAAGCAGCATCAAATCCCTACACAAATTAGTTCTCAACATCCTCCTAAAACATTTTTCCATTCTCTTCAACCTCTTTATCTTTGCTTGCAATATCCTCTATAAATCCAACATCCTTCTATATAAGAAGACATTGATGTTGATTCCGATGAAAAGAGCAATTTGCTTCCCACTTCTTGAATTCCTCATCAATAAGGCTAAATCTTGTTTTCAAAGTTGTTCTAGTAGCATTGTTAGCTTCCACTATATCACTATAATGGACAAATCCCTCAATCTCTAGGCCTTCCACATGTCTATCATAAAACTCCCTATAATCCTTCAGTTTGTCTTCAAGATTCTTCAAGAGCTCTTGCAAATCAAAGGGAACATTGAGCATATCTCTAATGTAAATAAATCCAGATGAATTTCTAGTTGCATGGAGGAAATCAAAGAGCTTCTCATTATAGGTATCCTTTAGATCCTCTTCCTCCATTCCCTCTAGAGAAATCTTCATTTAGTCATCTTGATTACTCATAGAACAAAATCTTGAAAACAACAAGACAAGTTTAGGGATACAATATACCAATCCACATTTACTCACTTCTAAAAAATTTGTCTAAAGCTAATGCACATAAAATATCAAAACCCAGATCATTTTACATATGTATAAGATCAAAGCAAGATTGTTAGAAAAGTTCTGTCAAACCCTTCATGCCATTTTTGGCTTTTTGATATTTTATGAGGAACTCACTCTTGGCTTTGAATTTTACCACTCTGATGTATAATATGCTCATTAAGGAAACTTGAGTAAGGCTTCAATGTTCTCTTCCTCCTCTTAGACCAACAAACACAAAACAATGGGCCACAATGGCACTTTAGTTCATTCATCTTGCATGTCTAAATTCATATATCATACTATACATTTGCAAGTGCTTGCATAACATATCATACATGTTAAATTGGATGAAACAAAACAACAATGCCTTTTGAAACGTGAATTGACTCTTTGGATAGCAGAGTAAGCATAAAATTTTGTGTTTCATCGGGCATACATTATTCTAGTTGGATGACTTATGAAACGCGACAATCAAGGTCCAAAACCCTTTGTAGGTTGATAATATCGCATTTCATATACTTCAATCAATCACTGAAATCAGGAAGAGTCCAGTGCCAGGAGTTCTGAGAGAGCCTCAACACCAAGTCAGAGAGTAGACCCAAGCACTCCGGACAAAGGGAAGGGCATTGAGACGAGACAAGAGCTAGCAGAGATTAGGATGGACATAGCCAAACTACAAGAGATGATGAGATGACCAACACGCCCACATGTCCAATGTGTGCATTGCAGCGAGAACCACTTGCCAGCTGAGTGTCATGACCCTAGATCACAACCTTGTGCTAATTGTGGTAGGTTTCGGCCATGAAACCATGCATTGTCAATTACCTCAGAGGCTCCCATACCCGCAGCCTTACGGTCAACTCCACCCTGCGAATAGACCACCAAATTTCTTCGGAAGGGGAGTCTCATTGGCTCTTTTGGCACCAAATGATGCTAAACCAACCATCCCTAGGATGGAAATCAATCCTATAGGTATCCCTAGACCACCTGGACCCTATGTGACCCATTCACCGAGTGATACTCCAGTCCACTATGTGGATGAGCCTAGCAATGACAAGCATTATGTCAACCCATACATGTCATACGATGAGGAAGGCAATGGTATCCTCATGGACTATAGACCATTACTGGTGATGGCATTGGAAAGAGGGAGAGGCAGAGGCCTAGGAGGGCAAGCCCATGAGCTAGTTGTGTGCTCTCACACCCAGGACATATTTCTTCGCGATGCCCCAAGAGAGAGCAAACGAATAGAGATAAGGTTTATTTAAGATGGAATGAGTGTGGAATCACTCATCTCTTTGTCAATTGCCCTAGACAAAAGGCCATCCTCCATTGGGGTTGTTTGGTGTCGAGACACTCAATGGGGAGGCAATACCTATTCCATTATAGGTCATGATCCGCGCACAGACAAAGCAGGCCGGCATATCATTACCAAGGCCTAGCAACCTTGATGCAACCTCAGTTGGAAAGAAGAGTCGAAGACAAAGGAAGAAAAGACTCAACGCTAAGGTCACCATCAAAACTGAAAGTGCCACAACACTGTCGGTTGGAAGGAAAATTGTTGATGCTGAGGAAGAAACGTCGACTCCACGGACGGCTGAGAAGGAAAGTGCTAAGGTCAGGGAGTACCCCAATCCAAAACACCAACTTGAAGCCATCAAGAAGGTGAAAGAGTGGGTGAGGGAGGCCCAGGAGCACCTAAAGGATGGTGAGCCCATACTGGAGGTTGATGTCAAGAATCGCATGGTGGGGGGACTTGCTTGAGGTTCTGTGCCAAACACACACTGTATACACAAGAGGAAGCTCACTCAAGAACACAAGAAGAGAGATGGAGGCCAAAACGTTTTCTTGCTGGTTTCTTCTTCTTCTTCTACACACTATACAATGTACACAAAGTATAGATAAGATACAACATAAAGAAAAGTGGCCTACTAAGTCAAACAGTGCATAACTGACTACACTAATTGACTGGCGCAATGTCTTTGCCAACTGTAGGAAGGTGTAACAAACTAAATATAATAAGCGATAAGTCAGTGGCCATGTGAGTATCATAATGACCACCAACGTGCTAAGTGTAGACGTGCGGACCCATCTAGCCAAGCGGTCCATCACCAATGTCTGCACGTTTTGAGCTTGCCATCTCAACAAATGAGATCGATGATCTCTCAAGCAGAGGCACCCCAATTTCTCTCCCACAACCAAAATCAAGGGAGGTGATGGAACCACAAGCTGGGCCGCCTGGACAAAGTCTAAATGCTTCATGCTAGCAAAATAATCAAGGCCATTGGCCAAGAACCACAGACCTAGAAGATAGGCGAGTGACTAGCAACCTCCTCAATACACTGGTGACCACCCCAGTAACTCTTAGCTTAGGCAACCTGATTAGGCAACACCCAACGCTATGGGGAGAGCTTAAGCAGTGGGTTGAAGAACTAAATGAGCCAATTGCCACAGACTTGCCTGAGCATGATGCAGAAACTCAAATACCAAGCTTAACACTGCACTCCATGCCTAAGTCCCTACACATCAATGCCTTTTGGGAAGACACAGAAATGCATGCAATCCTAGCAGTCCTAGCACTTAGAGACCTCACCAGAAAGGGGATCATGGACATAGGGGTAGGAGTGAGTGTGCTAAGCTATGCAATACTCCAAGCTTGGGGTAACCCACTAGTCGAGACTGCTAGGTTCAACGTCACACTAGCAAATGGAATAAAGGTGAAGTCGCTCTGAGTGTTAAAGAATTGGCCAATAAAGATCGCAGGGATCCAATTATCTATTGACTTCATAGTCATGAAGGGAGTGGACTACGACATCCTGCTAGGCTGACCCTAGATGCACAACATGAGAGTCGTAGAAGACAGGGGCAATGGTCTTATCTTCTTAGGCAATCGAATAGAAGCTATGAGAGTGGAGATGGACACTTGGAAGACCATGTCAGTTGACCTCAATGCCATCTCCACCATGCTAAAGGGCGACGGACAGACTAGGGGATCCTATGGGGCTCTTACCAAGTATATCCCGTGTCCTAAGGACTAGCGAGATTGGATGCACATTCTTGCTACTATCGACCTACTATTCTCAGATGCTGAGTATGAACAAACCATCAAGGCAACTGATAAGTTCAGGGACACACCTTCAGTGCCAGTCTGCATGATGACCGGGAATCTATGTGAAAAACCCATTCATGTTGCATTCGGAGTCCCAAACAATAGATGTGAGCTCCAGGAGATCCTAGGATACTTAACCAACAAGTTGGCTAGCAATCCAGCGACGAACCTTAAGCCACTCCAAGATCTCTTGGATGAGTCTGAATGGCGATGGTCCAAGGTGCACGATTTGAACTTGACGTACAATTGGGCCTTACTTCTCGACCAACAAGAAGGGAATAGTCAGAACCAGGAGAATCAAGAGCAATCCAATGACAAAGACAACTCCGATGACGAATATGAGGACTGTTGTTCCTTCAACGATGAGAGCGAAAAGGAAGTCGATACCCTAGAGTATGACACCGAGGGGCATATACAAGTAGACCCCATACCATGTAAGCAAAGTCACGTAAGCAGAGTGCGCTTATAGTAGGAAAAGGAGTCAAACACAAGAACTGCGATCAAACTTGGTTGGAGCACACAAGCACAATTGACTACAAGCGAGCAGGCCTAGCCCAACCAAGTGATGCACCACTATTGCAAATGGACTCACCTTCCAAGCTACGACCACCAAGAGAGAGCCCCTCTTCTAGTAAAGATGGAGAGTTCAATTCCAAGTCATAAGTCAGCTTAGATAGTGACCCAAAAATACCTTAGCCTCCCAAGACTATGTTAAGATTGTGGGAGAGAAGAAAGGAGTCTCACTTGTAGATTTCTCACTTACAAAATGGGGAAATACACACAAAGGTGGAGGCTGAAAACAGTTTTCCTCTTCTTAGTTGTGTAAGCCAAAAGAACTCACATACAAAGAAATAGAAGAACCCTATATATGGGTCTCAAACCAAACTCAACTAACTAAGGTGACATACTAACTAAACCACAAACTAGAGTAGATAAGGATAGCTATCATCTAGCTATTATTCATGGGTGGTGTACCAACCGCATCTGCAAGTAACAAGTTTGTGACATAAATGCACAACAGTCACCTTGGCATATCTCGAGTGGAGCTCGATATCTCAACACAACACTCCCCCTCGGGCTCAATCCCAATTCCTGCACACCAAGCAGGTCTCTAAACTTACGCAGCTTCTCTGCGCCCAATGCCTTCGTAAATATGTCAGATACCTGATCCTCTATGCTGACATAAACTAGATCAATAAGACCTAGTAAAACCCTCTCCCACACATAGTGATAATGCACCTCAATGTGCTTTGTTCTAGCATGATAGATTGGGTTATTTGCCAAGTGTATACTACTCATGTTATCACAATAAATGACAACTGGCCCATCTGTAGGGCTGATGCATATCATAAAGTATCTTATGCAACCAAGCCACCTCACATGCAGCCATTGCTGCACCCCTGTACTCAGCCTTTGTGCTCGACAAGGCAACTATAGGCTGTTTCTTGTTGCTCCAAGTGACTGCAGCACTTCCAAAAGAGAACACATATCCACTGGTAGATTGTCTATCAGAAATACTACCAGCCCAATTAGCATCAGTGTATCCATGCAACTGTATCTGAACCCCAGTCTCATAAAATAGTCAATACTGCAATGTGGACTTCACATACCTGAGTATGCATCTAGCCGCATCCAAATGCGGTTTCCTTAGAGCCTGCATAAAGTGACTTACCAATCCAACAACATAGCTCAAATCTGGCTTGGTAATAGTCATATAAATCAAACTTCCTACTATGCGCCTGTACATAGTAGGGTCTTCCAGAAGCTCGCCTGCATCTGCGCTTGGCTTCACATTCTGCTCCAAAGAAACTGAAATAGGCTTACAGCCTGTCATCCCATATTTGGACAGCATGTCCAATCCATACTGCCTCTCCAAGAGCCATATCCCACTTGGTGATCTTATCATCTCAATGCCCAAGAAATAACGCAGCTCTCCCAAATCCTTCATCTCAAACTTCTGCTTCAATAGCGTTTTCACATGAAGGATATCTTCATCACTATCACCTGTGATAATCAAATCATCAACATAAATGACAAGCAGCATAATACCTTTCTCTATTTTTCTCACATAAAGTAAGAAATCTGCCTTGGAAATCTGAAAGCCAATAGTGACAAGATACTGTCCTATCTTGTCAGACCATGCTCTAGGTACTTGTTTCAAGCCATACAAGGCTTTCTTCAACCTGCAAACAAACTCAGGATGAACAGTATGCACATAACCTGGTGGTTGCTCCATATAGACCTCTTCTTGCAAATCACCATGCAAGAAGGCATTCTTTACATCCATCTGATGTAAAGACCATCCCTTTGATGCAGCCATAGCAATGACTGCTCTTACGGTTGCCATCCTTGCAACCGGACTGAATGTTTCTTCATAATCAATGCCATATGTTTGTGCATACCCCTTGACTACTAATCTTTCATTGTATCTGTTCACAGAACCATCTGCATTGTGCTTCACCTTATAAACCCACTTACAACCAATTGCATTCTTATCTTTAGGCAAAGGTACCAATTCCCATGTAGCATTTTTCTTTTCCCATGGCTTGCTCAAAAGAAATGGGTTCTGCTTCCTGTATCACTTTGACTATATAGGCATAGTGAATGGCTGTAAATCCATCATATTTCATCCTATCCACAGGATACCTAGCTCTGGTAGACCTACACAAAGTAAACTCACTTCCAGATGCTCTCAAAACATCCCTGGTCTTCCTTACTCCAGGTGTAACAATAGAAGGAATACCCAACTCATCATCAATGCTCTGTTCTGAGCCACTGGATTTACCATCCACATAAGAGTGACCTGCATTCACATCAAACATGGGCTGATCTACCTTCTCTTTTCATTTTCGTGATACCTACATACCACTATATGCATTGCTTTGAGAAGATTCTCCTAATCTCAATCTACCTGTCCATGGCGAAGAATGTGAACCACTGCTAGAGGACACTCCAGGTCCACTAATATCTTGTGACTGTTGTTGTGATTTCTATGCAGCATTACCATTTTGTGCATCTACATTATCAATCACATTTACTGGTTTATACTAGCTACTGATCTCATCAAAAACAACATCTCTGCTCACTGTAAACTTACGAGTAGAAGGGTTATAGCATCTATACCCTTTCTGCTGCTGCAGAGAGTAACCAATAAAGAGCACTTCTCAGCTTTTGGATCCAACTTGGATCTCTGCAGAGAGTAACCAATAAAGATGTACTTCTCAGCTTTTGGATCCAACTTGGATCTCAACTCATCTGGCACATGAACATAGGCAATGCAACCGAAAATTTTCAAATGAGAAATATCTGGTTTCCTGCCAGTATACCTCTCCTCTGGAGTCATGCCATGTATTGCTGCAGTGGGAGTCTTGTTCATTATGTAGACTGCTGTAGCAACTGCCTCAGCCCAGTAAAAATCTGGCAGGTCTTTTTCATTGAGCATGGCACGAGATACCTCTCCAATATGCTTGTTTTTTCTTTCTGCAATTCCATTTTGTTGTGGGGTATGACTACATGAATATTGTTGCTTTATGCCATGCTCCTGCAAGAACCTTGCAAACTCATTTGACAGGTACTCTCCCCCTCCATCTGACCTTAGGCATTTTATTTGCAGGCCTGTTTCTTTTTCAACCATAGCTTTAAGAGTTTTGAAATGCCCAAAGACTTCACTTTTCTTTTTCATAAAATACACCCAAACTTTTCTGCTATAGTCATCAATAAAAGTGACAAAATAATGACAGCCTCCAATAGATGCAGCTTTAGTAGTCCACACATCAGAGTGGATTAATTCCAATGGCTTCTTACTCTCTTGAACATGTCTAGGAAATGGTTTCCTTGCCTGTTTTCCAAATTGACAGGCTTCACATACCTTATGTATTTTTGCAACCTTGAATTTAGGCAATCCTGCAACAATATTTTGGGCCTGCATTGATTTAAGTCGCTGTACATTAACATGACCAATGTGTTTATGCCAGATATCAATATCTGCAACTACATCCGTCCCATGTGCAAACATTGCTGCACTCAATTCAGGCATGTTTGCATCCAACGTAAACATTCTGCCCTTCTTCTTTCCTTTTGCTATCAAGCGACCTTTATTTTTCATATCCTCAACAAAACATCCATGAGGATTAAATCTGACCTGCAAGCCCTGCTCAACCATTTGACCAACAGAAACCAGATTCTTGGTGATATTCGGGACATGAAATACATCTGACAGGTATTTCTTTTTCCCATCCTGCATAGACAAAGGAATTTTTCCAATCTACACAATAAGATGTGCAGTATCATCACCAGTCTCCACAAATCCTAGTTTTTCCATTTTCCTTGCATCTTGCATCCATTCTACATGACCTATCATGTGGTTTGACGCACCTGAGTTAACATACCACACTTCGTTGCTTTCTTCTGCACTTGAACAGAATTGTTCATGTGCTGCACTATAAACAAATGCTCATTTCTGTCATCACCCTGCCTACTAGAAGATGCATAATTCCCTTGTTGCAATTTTCCATTCATGATGTCATTCTGCTTTTTATAGCAGTCTTTAGCCACATGACCCATTTTACCATAGTAGTAGCATTCAACATTGTTGTTTGCATTTTGGCCTCTTTGCTATCCACCACGACCTCTTTGGCTCCCCCTGCCTCTAGAGTTACCACGTCCTCCTCCATAGGACTGGTTTTCTTGAGTTTGTTGCATATTCTGATTTCTACCACGGCCTCCAGATCGGCCTCCTCTACCTCTCCCTCTACCTCTTCTTGTATTTGAGTAGAAGACAGTTTCTTTTGAAGTTCCTCCTGAAGAAGATGCACCACCATTTCTCTGCTCCTCAGAAATTAGAAGAGCAATCAACTCCTCAAAATCAGGAAATCTTTCACGGACGGGAATGGATATTCGGAACTGTGCATAATACTTTCCTAGACCATTCAAGGTCACGGAAACTAAATCATCATCTTCCACTGGCGACCCAATGGAACAAGTGCATCTGCAATCTTCTTCACCTTCATGTGGTAGTCATTGATGCTCATACTTTCTCTTTGCACATTGTGCAACTCTTGCTTGAGCTGCATTTTCCTGGCTTGCGTATTTGTGCTATACATTTTTGACAAAGTATCCCATGCCTCCTTTGGCGTACTTGCATCCTGAATATGCACAATCATAGAGTTTGAAATACTGATAGACAGCCAGTACATAACTTTTCTGGCTCTCTCATGCCATCCTTTAAATGCCTGCATTTGCTGTTGATTGGGAACATCAGGAAGGACTGGTTCTTCTTCATTTCCTGCAACAAATTTCCAATATCCTTTTCCCATAAGGAAATTCGTCATTCTAAACTTCCATGCTTGGAAGTTGTTCTTGTCAAGCTTTTCAGTGACAATCTGTGAAAGAGAATCAGACACCATTACAGAACACTGCAAAAAATTATGTCACTGTAAAAAGCACAGCTTTAGCCTCACAAGGGCAAATCTGCAAAACTAACGAAAGTGGTATTTGACCACACAATCACTTCCTAGTGACGATTTTGCATCAACAGGCAACAAGGATGATTCTGTAACTCCCAATGTCTCTTTGCACAGGCATACGATGCAATTTCTACGGTAACTTTTCACTGACCTGTAGAACAGTGGTCGCACAGCATAAAACAGGGCCTTTTCCTGAGTGCGTACAGAAAACTTCTGCCTCCAAAACAGGCCCCGAAATGGTCTCAAATAAAAAAAAACAGAGCAACCAGGGGCTAAAGCCTTCACCCACAGCATATACTGTCCTCTTGCTACACCGCGAAGGGCGTATCAATCTGAGACAATGCACTAATGTACTCTTGCACTTTCTGACTGTGCTACCCTACAGAGACTTGCTCCCAAAACAGAAAAATGAAAGCAACACTAGTCCTCTTACCAGAACACCGCGAACTTGGTTTGCTTTCTTGAGCTCCTTACCACGAACAAGGCTCTGATACCATGTCAAGATTGTGGGAGAGAAGGAAGGAATCTCACTTGTAGCTTTCTCACTTACACAATGGGGGAATACACACAAAGGTGGAGGCTGAAAACAGTTTTCCTCTTCTTAGTTGTGTAAGCCAAAATAACTCACATACAAAGAAATAGAAGAACCCTATATATGGGTCTCAAACCAAACTCAACTAACTAAGGTGGCATACTAACTAAACCACGAACTAGAGTAGATAAGGATAGCTGTCATCTAGCTATTATTCATGGGCGGTGTACCAACCGCATCTGCAACTAACAAGTCGGTGACATAAATGCACAACGGTCACCGTGGCATATCACAAGTGGAGCTTGATATCTCAACAGACTAAACGCACTAAGGGGGACCTACCCGTCCACCTATGACGCCGACAGTTAAAGAAGGAATGACAGGCACTGAGCAAAGAAACGCAGACAGACAAACAACAAAAACTGCAAGACCTACCAAAACGATTCACGAAGTTTAAAAAGGAAGACACGGTGGTGGTCTTGCTGGGAGCCAAATGATAGGGGCAAGCAAGTGAATCAATCGAGAGACCCACCAAGGTTAAGGAGGTTTTGCCAGGAAAGGGGAGACCTCACGACCTGTCTTTATAGCTGATGACTTGGCTGAGCAAGATGAAGCAAGTCTCATCACTCTCTTGCAAGAGTATGTAGATGTCTTTGCTTGGTCCCTAGAAGAGCTCAAGGGGGTAGACCCAAGTGTGGTGACTCACAACATACCCATGACACCTAATGCATCAACACCGGTCAAACAGTAACAATATCCCATGAATCCGAAGCACGCCCATGCCATCAAGGAAGAAATTAATAAGCTAATGAGGGCAGGATTCATCTATGAAATTGAACACACAAATTGGGTTTCTCCCATAGTCATCGTATTGAAGAAAAATGGGAAGATTCGAGTGTATGTCAATTACAAGAAGGTAAACGCAGCTACACAAAGAGATAATTACCCACTTCCATACACCGAGCATATGCTAGAGACAGTGGCGGGCAAAGAACCCTACATTTTTTTGGACGGGTTCTCTGGATACAATCAGGTGCAAGTGCATCCTGACGATAGGAATAAGACGGTGTTTGCCACTGAATGGGGAGTCTTTACCTACATAGTCATGCCTTTTGGATTGACTAATGCACCAACCACTTTCCAACGACTGATGTGTACAATATTCAAGGACATGCTAAGGAAAGAGTTAGAAGTCTTCGTGGATGACTTGTGCATTCACTCTACTTGGCGAGAACACTTAGGCAGGCTCCGAGTGGTCTTTGAACAATGACGGCTATACTATCTCTCATTGAACCCCTGAAATGCCAATTCTGGGTAAAGCATGGATGTATCCTAGGACACGTGATGTCAAGGAACGCCATTGCCACAAATTTCTCAAAGATCAAGGTCATTGTCGATCTTCCACCCCCAGCTGCTTACAAGGGTGTTCAGTGCTTCTTATTAGGACATACTGAGTACTATTGACAGTTTGTGTCAAACTATGCATTGATTGCTAGACCTCTATATAAGCTGTTAATTGCATTTGAATGGACAGGGGAGTGCCAACACATGTATCAAGAACTAAAAAAGGCTCTAACCACCGCACTGATAGTACGAGCCCCAGATTGGACACTCATGTTCCATGTGCACATTGATGCTTTGAAATTCGTCGTAGGAGCTGTGTTGTGCCAACCTGGTGAACACAACTTGGATTATCTAGTCAGCTTTGCTAGCAGACAACTCACTGAGATTGAAATGAATAACTCAACAAACAGAGAGAGAGGGCTTGGCCATGGTATTTGTTGTAAAGAAATTTGGACATTATCTTTTGGCCTTTTACTTTCTTTGTTGACCATCAAGCCTTGTTGTCTCTAGTCAATAAACCATGCGCTACAAGATGCATTGCTAGATGGTTGCTTCTGCTTTTGGAATTTGACTTCTCCATGGTGGTGCGTAAAGGGAAGCCGCATTACATGGTTGACCATCTATCTTGTATCCCCATGGGAGAAGTGGCTAGACAAGGCAGTGGATGAACTGTCAGATACACATCTATTCCGATTATCTAACGAAAAAGATTTGTTTAAAGCTAACTTGATGCCGTATTGGGTAGACGACATAGTTCAAGTGCTTCAACATGGACTACCGGAACGACCGATAGAAAAGGCCCACCTTAGGCGGCTTATCCTGAAAATCCAACCCTATCAGTTGATAGCTCGCCAACTTTACATGCTGGGGCAAGATGGGTTGCTGGGCAGATGCATGTGTGAGCATGAGATGCATGACATACTGACAAAGCCACACAATGGAATAGCAGGAGGAAATTTTAGTGGAGATGCGATAGCCTGCAAGGTGCTACAGTCCCAGTTGTAGTGGCCTACCCTCTTTCGAGATGCGATGCAATTCATGAAGCATTGTGATGAGTGCCAACGAACTAAAGTTTCTATCCATAAATATCGCATAGAGCTAACCCCAATTATCACATGGCAACCCTTCGAGAAATGCGGGATTGACTTCATCAGACCCATTAGTCCTGCGACACAATATTCACATGCTAAATACATCATTGTGGCCACCAACTATCTAACCAAATGGGAAGAAGCACGAGCTATGAGAAATAATGATGATAGGACCACCACTAAGTTTCTATGGGAGCAAGTGATCTCATGATTCGGCTGCCCCATCGAACTAGTCAATGACTAGGGCACACATTTTATCAATGAAGTGATAGCTCACATCCTGTCCTCCTTCTTAATCATCCATCAAAAATCCTCACCCTATTACCCACAAGCAAACGATCAAGCTGAATCGACAAATAAAATCCTAATAAACATCCTAACCAAGATCTTCTTTGATTCATGCAGTGATTGGGATAACAAATTGATTGCGTCCTTGTGGGCCACCGCATGGCTTACAAGAGAGTGGTAGGATACACCCCCTTTAGATTGACATATGGTACAAAGGCAATCCTTTCCTTGGAATTCTTTGTACCAAGCCTCAAGATCGCCTTTCAAGAAAGATGGGATGGAAAGAGGGCATGGGCGGAACGCTTGATTGAACTCGAACGCTTAACAAAAACCTGGCTTCTAGCCACCCATGTGCTCATATGCAAGAAGGCAAGACACAAAAGCTGGTTTGACAAGCATGTCAAGCAATGCAACTTTGAATAGGGTGGCTTAGTATTGCTATACTCAGTCAAGGTACATAAGCAAAAGCTGAAGTTTCAGGGGCTAGGACCTTTTAAGGTTTGAACCATCAGCCAAACTGGCAACGTCGAACTAGAAACCCTAAAGGGTGAGGGCATAGGCTTCTTTAATGGCAGCCGCATACAGAATTATTTTCCTCCCATGCACCCATTGCATGAGTCCCCCAATGCTAGCACCCCCCGTCCACGTACGAGTAGCCACTATCACTAAGGTGGATGGTGAGGATGAGGAAGCAGTACCACCATCTTACCTATGCATGATGGTCACTACTAAACACACATGCACCATCAACGCATTGATCGATGGGGGAGCTAACTTTAATATATTGACTCATGACCATTGGAACCAAATTGTCAAACTGCAAACTGTAACCCGCTATTGCTAATCTCACTCCTTATGGAGGCCAACCCTACATACTTTTGGAAAAGTGCAAGGTTGTAGTCTCTATCGAGTTGGAAATCATGCCAATAATCTTCTATGTGTTACCCAACACTAAGGATGCATGCATGAAATCGTTGTTAGGACGAACTTTCAAGAAGCAAGCCTCTTGCCATGTCGACTATGAGTCGAGCATATCTCAACCACATCTAGTCCCAGTGATGCCCCCCCTCAACTCTCAAATGCACCAAGTAGTACGTTAGCCATAGCCAAACCCGCACCCATTGAACATAAGGCCAAGCTACAAACTCATGAGCAAACCAAGTGACAACCATTAGCTAATGACCTCTCTAGTGCTATCAAACCTCAACCAGCTGCCGAGCTTAGACCCTCTTATGAGCGGTGCTCAATTCTAACCTTGGCTGCAAATTTTGCTGAAAATACTAGGGGCGACTTGGTTGCCTTTCTCCAACACTTGGACGCTACTTTCATGGCATTGGCTAAAATCTACGATCGACTAAATCTAAGACTCTTGGAAGAACCTATAGCAACAGAACTACGAACACTTCCTTGCTGTTAGGAGGAGTCAAATTTTGTATTCGTTAAAGCTTCCAAAGCAACTGCGGAGTTAATTGCAATCAAGGTATCCAAGGAACAAGCAACCAAACAGCGTCTCATCACATCATATAGCAAGAGCACGATCATGGCCACAAACCAGGAAATCGAGAAGTTGCAATGTCTTGCAGACAACAATTCCCCCTTCTTGTAGAAATCGTATGCTCTACAATTACAATGGGAGCTAGAGGGATGCCAAATAATGATCAATGCTGAAGAGTGACGTACAATCAAAGCATCTAAATATGACCCAACCTATGTCACTCCAACTTCATATAGGATGTTCACTACTCTCCGTAATCAACCCATGGAAGACCACATTAAAGAAAACCCTTATCTAGATTGCATCCTCACTGACGAGGAGTTGCACATTACTAGCAGAGTGGCCTCTGGTGACTTCTTACTTGATGTCCTCACTTACATTACACATGTGGGCATCCACCCTTTCGATATGGACAACTATGCTCGGTTAGAATATAATCCAAGTCTCTATGCCTAGCTCATGCGAAAGTAAAACACTAAGATTGTGCACTAAAGGCCCTCCATCCACTAACCATTTCATCCTAGAGGGATTCTCTTCATTGCGAAGGGGGAAGGGGTAAGGTGAATCAAACCAAACACATAAAGAAAACAATAAAGGAATAGCACACATTGCAAGGGTAAAATGCAACAACTTGTGAGTAAAGAAAGATCAATAAAAGTTAAAATCAATAGACTACTGGGAGGAAAAGTCTACTTCTGCACACGCAAGCATTTCAGTTCAACAAGCATGTAGTCATTTCTTGTTGCTTATTCTGAAAACCACTAATGGTGAATATGGCTTCATGATAGGCACCCATCATGGCGCAGGCAAATTGTCTTTTTTAGAGGGAGAACAAGAAAAATATGGACTTTCAGTGGAAACGCGAGCCTTCAACCAATTCAAATTCTGGCATATCTTCAACCTAAAAGATGTGGCCATCGAAGAATGAGCAGTGAGGTAGATCATCGAGCAATGAAATCTGCAGAAATACGTGGAAGCAGTGAGCTAGGGGGTGGACTACTTCCATTATGCAGAGTTCTTGAGGACTTTCCACAGAAACCGCGGCATCATAACTGTGCATGAGGAAGAGGAAACTCGCCAAGTGCAAATTGAATTGACCCCGGAGCTAGTAGAAAAGGCATTGGGCCTAGCAAACAAAGTAGAAAGGAACCTAAAAAGAGACATATATGCCTTACTAAGGATGGACAAGGTAAAAGTCTACATCAATGATGACGGCATCAGCTTGGCGGATATTCCTAATCCCGAAATCCAACTCCAAGCCAAGATGGTGCACACGCTATTCTCTAGCCAAAGATACAACTCCATAATGAACCACATCAATGTCCCCCTGCTACAGAGAGTATCGCAGCAAGGTCACTGGATGAGGTCAACCTCAACGGGTTTGTGAGGAAGACCATTGAGACCTTAGCAAAAGCCTTGGCAATGAGAGGGAAGCCTAGTGGAGGAGAATCTCCCGCCACCAAGGTTAAACGAAAAGCTTCATCCTTAAAGGCTACAATAATCAAATTTGGTGGAGTCCTCCCTGCAATCATTAGGGAACCTTTGGGATAGGAGCAGGAAGAAGGAGGAGAAGGGGTGGATGAAACACCAAGCAAGTCGCCACCCCACCAAGAACATGAGGCATAGTCCAACGAAAGGACGCTAAGTGAAGGAGAAGACAGCAAGGAACAAGAAGAACAAACTAACCAGGGAGAGGCTAGGAAGACAAAGAAGAAAATTGCACAAGAACAACAAGAAGAGGAGAGGAGGAAACAAAAAAAGGCGAACTTGCCATGCCAAGGGCCCGTAGGGAGTCCAAACGGGCCGAGGAGGAGAGAAAGAAAAAGTAAGAAGAGGAGGAGGAGCTAAGAAAAAAAGAGGAGGAAGACATGGCCCTCACCATGCGGCGCAGGTCCATTGAGCAATAGTCGAGGTACGATGAGCCAAAACCCGCAAGCCCCATCAGTAATGAAGGGCCAAGTTCAAGTGCATATGCGCCTGAGTTTGTGCCACCTTCAATGCAAGAGTGCAAGGGCAAGGCTCCGATCACCCCCATCCCTACCCTCCTAATGTCCACTACCACCACCACCATCTCCACTCCTAGTTCTAAGACCCAGGTGGACACCAGCAACCTGATGACTTGGGTCCAGTACTTTGTAAATAAGGAAATGGACCAAGGAGGAGGAGAAGGAACTCCCCTAGTAGGAACCAAAAGTCCCCAACTGTAGAGAAGATGCCGAGTCAAGGCAAGACCCTAAGAATCAAAAGGTGGCAGGGTCTACAACCTCCATCCTCGCAACAGAGAGGCCGCCCAAAGAATATGATGAGTATGTCGTCACAGGGAGCTCCTCTCTCAACTAGAAAGAGCCAAGGAGGATAAGAGAGCTACGGTAGTAGAGCTGGAAGTGGAAAGGGAGGCAATGGCCATGTTCCAGCTAGAGAGAACACACTTGGAAAGAACACGCCAAATGGCCATGGCCCAAAGGGAAGTAAATGAGATAAAAGAGTAGCTACAAGATAAGGAGGAGGCAGAAGATGAATGGCACGTGCACCTGAATGAAGAAACCGAGGCCACAGGTGCCTACAGCAGTACAATGAAGAGATTGTGACACTCTACAAAGATCTACAAGCTCAAATGGAGAAAATCACTGAAGCCACGGAAGAGGTGGAGGAGGTGAGGGAGGAAAAAGCTCACAAGTATGAAACAGAGGTGGAGAGACTAACCCAAGAGGCTACCTCAGCACAGGAAGAGTAGCAAAAGCTAAGGGCAGAAATGGAAGATCAAGAATGAAGGCTGATAGTACTAGCCCAGAGGCAGGGGGAAAGCCTCGAAGACATGAACAAGAGGGTGGAAGAATGGGCCACTCAAAACGAAAAAAGGGTCAAAACCTTGGCACATCTCCTCGCTCAAGCCAAAAAATAAAAGATACTCACCGAAAGCAGAGCGGAGGCCACCCAAATGAGCTTCCACATCCAACAATGTGCCTTCCTAGAAACCCTATTGGAGTCACCTAGGCAAAGGAGGGAGAGTCCATGGAAGTGATGAAAAATAAACTAGGAATGGCTCATAGGGCACTGAAGGCCGAACTTGAAATGCCACCACAACCTAGTGGAGTTGGCCCAAGCTTGGATGAACAATGCCATTATCTCCTATTGGCAGGCCTAACCTCACAGGAAGTGGACACACTCGGGTTCCTCAAAGAGGAGCAGCAAGAGCCAAGCCGACAAGGGGAGGTGAACATGAACTTTGAAATGGGACCACATGAAGACGAGCTTGTCCCATCGCCTCCTTCCTCGAGGCCTAAAGACCAATAACATGTAGACACCTCCGCAGAAAGAAAGGTGGCCCTAAGAGAAAGAATGAAGCAAATGGTGGAGGAGACAAGGAGAAAATGGAATTCCAAGGGAGTGAGGGCACCCCAGGCACCTATCCCACCATGTGTAAACAACACCCCAGCAAGCTTCCATGCTGACTTCATAACCTGGGAGAGGCAAGAAATGGCCAAGAGCCCCTTCAACCTCAACTTCCAATTCCCCACCACCTTGCGTAGAGGGTTACCTATCAAGGTGGTGGAGGAGGTGATTAACATCAAAAGCAAGCTCGAACAAAGATGGCTGGAACAGAGTTTTGGCAAAATACAGTTTTTGAAACACCACGGTCTGTGCCCGGCTAGGAATGCCAACCTACATGGAGAAGAAGGGTCTGTGACACCAACCTGGACACTTGGATGGCCTTTTGCAACACTCAACCCTTCAAGCGGAATGACCCAACATTTATGCCCTACCCTCGAAGGATGGGAGTGAATTTTGACTTTAGTGTCCACAGCCGCTACGACTTCCCTGTTATCTATAATCCTCATTGTACTACATATGAAGATGCCCTCGTCTTCACATCAGAAAACTTGTATGATATCCTAATCCAATTCACTAATGCATTCTCTTCATGCCCTGACCCCGCTTTTATTACCACTTGTAATTACCTTAAATTGCTTAGGATACTTCTTAGGCAAGACCCCACCCCACAGGAACACGGCTTCCTAGTGCTTCATTTTGATCCTAACACTATAGATACTTGTGTAATGGCTCGACTTATGATGCGAGCTACTCTATTGCCTTCATTATGCTTAGCTCTACTAGAGGACATGAATGATATCCGCTTCACCTGTTGCTATCATCCATTCCTCTCCACCGCCACTCTTCAAGTCTGCCCTCAACCTCAAGGGGTATCTCCAAAGCCGTCGATTCCTTAGTAAATCTATTAAGCCTCCTTCTCCACCTCACTCCAATGATGAAGATTAACCTTCTGTCATGACTATGTAACTTTATTATTATTATTATTATCATTATTATTATTATTATTAAAGAAAAAGAAAATGGAAGAGCTATCACATGTCTCCACCGCAAGTTGCACATCCACCACAGCCACTACACCTAAGGATCCTCAAGTTAGGTGTGTCCGGTGGCCCCAGTCGACCGGCTCCATTCCTAACTCCCTAGCCTCATTTTGATCCCCCACTTCCTACTTAGGGCACATCAAGGGTAGGGCACACCTAGGGAGGTAACACTCACATGTGGTTAGACTTGTCACCCTAAGCTCCATCCCACTAGCATGCGCACAATGCACCACACGACAGTGGCATACATCCACACGTAATTAACCTTTCTTTTCTTTGTAAGTATAGTCGAAGGCCCCACCACCAGCTTCAGAGACCCCATCATCCATGCAATGCCCTCCCCATCCTATGCCATGTGCCATCAAATAAAGCACAACCAACCAAGGGGTGAATGCAACAGCCACAATCAGAAAGTGAATGAAGAAGCTTATTTGGAATAGCACAGGAAAACTCAATCACAGAGAGTTAAATGACGAATCCATCTAACACCATTTTGAATTTCAAAGATGGATCCACCCCTCAACATCCTTTCAACACCAAGGATCATACCCAATGTCAGGGCCCTTCAGTTCCATAAATCCCTCCAACACCAAAGATCATATCCAACGCTAGGGTCTCTCAATTCCAAAAATCCCTCCAATACTAGGGCCCCTACCTAGCCCAAGGGCCTTTTAGTTCCATAAATCCCTCTAACAAGTCCATAAATCCCTCCAACACCAAGGCCCCTACCTAGTTCAATGGCCTTTTAGTTCCATAACTCCCTCCAACCAGTCCAGAAATCCCTCCAATACACCCCACCATATGGTATGCCCACAACCTCAAGAAGCCCCTAGCATCCTAGCACCACTATCCCCCTCACTACCAGCAACAAGTGCCATGGGATTGACACTCGTTTAGGAGGGGGGTAATGTTAACTCTCACTACCAGCAACAAGTGCCATGGGATTGGCACTCGTTTAGGAGAGGGGTAATGTTAACCCTCAGACGAAGAAGGTGGAAAATCAAGAAAATCTAAAGCAAAAGATAAGGCCAAGGCAAAAGTAAAACGGGAGACGAAGGCGTGCCAGGAAAAATATGGAAACACAAGAAGTGTAGAAAAGTCCTGAATCAAGGAGAAAGGCACACAAGAAAAAGCGCAAGTCAATGCTTTTGTAAAAGAACGCAAGGCGCACCACGATTTATTTTAAGAGTGTCGCAGGCTCTCACCCGTGCAAATTGTAAAGGTCGATGGATAGTAGGAAGGTAGCAAGGACCTCAAAACCCTAAACCCTAAACCCTCCTTGCTAGGGGCTTGGGGAGCAAAACAGCAAATGCAGTTGCCTCAACAAGAGCCATTAGAGCTGTTCTACGAAGAAGGGCATGACTCTACATCTAATCAATGAAAGAAAGAATGAGTGCATGAAACCAAGTCCCCCTCCGTGGCCACAATAAGTACAATCAGGAAGAGAAAAGGGCTCCATGCCAAGCCATGTATTCCTTGGTAAATCTCTTAGGCCCCCTTGAAATGTAACTATTGTAGAGCATCAGGATGATGTCTAGCATGCCCCCTACCAATGCATCTCCAAAACAAAACAAAAAAGAAAGAGAAAGAAAAAGAAAAAGAAAAGAGAAAACAAATAAAGACCCACACAAAGAAAAATGAAAAAAACACTAAGCTTTTCCATGATCAAAGTGCCACAAACACTACACCTAGGGGTCCTCATGTTAGGCATGTCTAGTGGCCTTGGTCAACCAGCTTCATGCCTAACCCCCTAGCTCTTTCTATTCCCCCACTTCACACTTAGGGCACATCAAGGGTAGGACACACCTAGGGAGTTTGTGCTCGCCTATGGTTAGATCTGTCTCCCTAAGTGACACCCACAGCACCTTCCCTATACACAAACTGGGTCCTCAAGTATGGGACAACACCACAAGCTTCCCTGAGGTTCTCCTTGAGGTTTGACCCAACTCCCAGTTTCACTAGCACATGGACACTATGCAACACTACACACAGTGAGGTAGACACACCCCCAAGTAGTGCACTTTCTTTTCCTTTTTTCAGGAATACTCAACAATGGTGATCAACCCCACATTGAAGGTCCCCACTACCCAAACAAAAATTGAATATGGGCCTCTGCAATCTAATCTTGCTGTCAATGAGCTCAATCATCCTACATCATGTTGACAAAAGCACAAATAATGTCTCAAGAAGCCTTCAAGTGTACTTCTCCTTAACATCGAATTTTTTCCACCCCATTGAAACCTCACTTCATCCACACATTGCTACAAGGAACGAGACCAATAGTCTTCTAACTACGTAATATCTAAGTATGTACATGCACTCACATAATATCTGCACCCTAATCTATATACATTTTGGGTCCTCAAGTGTAGGAAAATACTCTCGGCTTACTTAGAAACCTCTCTCCCAAACTCATCAAGCTATGTCTTGTGCATGATAAGAAGACTAGCATTAACCCCTAGGGAGAGCCCATGTGAGAGGTTTTCAATTGCAAGTATTGAAGTCTCCAATGAAAGTACATTTAGCTCTTCATCAACACTCTTGTCCTTTATCATCATGCAAGCCCACTAAAGAATCTTCACGAGAGTAGCTTCCCCAGAACAACAACACCTGTGCTAGTCATGAGTGCAAAGCCCCACAAAAAATAGCCCTATTACTAACTACAACAACCCTATCACCAGCCAATCAGGCCAAAAAAGTGCCACCAATGACCTTCATCCGCACCACCAAAACTCCTCCACAAAAACCACAGAAGTACCTTCCAACCATGCCTTTGGTGCATGCCAAAAGCCTACCTATGACAGAGAGTGCCATGGGATTGGCACTCATCTAGAAGGGGCTAATGTTAACTCTCAGATGAATAAGGTGGAAAATCTAGAAAATTGAAAGCAGAAGATAAGGCCAAGGCAAAAGTGAAATGGAAGACGAAGGCACACCAAGAAGAATCTAGAAACACAAGAAGTGCAAAAAGTCCTAAATCAAGGAGAGAGGTGCACAAGAAAAAGCACATGTCAATACTTTTGTAAAAGAGTGCAAGACACACCATGATTTATTTTAAGAGCGCCCCACAGGCTCTCACCCGTGCAAATTGTAAAGGTAGATGGGCGATAGGAAGGAAGCTAGGAAGATAGGAGAACAATGGGAAAAAGGGCCGGTCGGCCATGTAAAAAGGGAATGACCACCCAAAAAGGGATTTAGGGTTTTGTATATAAAGCTGAAAAGTGAATGAGAAACTCATTCTTGTGTGTGGCCAAAATTAGCTCTCCTATTCTTCTTCTTCTTCTTCTTCTTCTTTTTCTTGCTTGCTTGAGCTTGTACTTGAGAGAGGGAGTGTGAGAGTGTGAGGGAGTGAGTGTGTGAGGTGAGGGACCATGGTGGAGAAGCTCTCCATCTTCTCCTCTCTTCTTCTCTTTTCTTCTCTTCTCTTCTCTTCTCTTCTCTTCTCTTCTCTTCTCTTCTCTTCTCTTCTCTTGCTTGTAGTAATGAAGTTTGGAGCGTGAAAGAGCTTGAGAATCGAGCTCGCTTGAAGCTTGCACTTGGATCGTGGAGCTACTGGAGTGCTCGGGAGAGGATGCAACTCGATCGGGCATGGAGGTAAGCTCACTACACTCGTAGAGAGAGATAGCATGTTGGCTATGTGAAAGGTAGTCATTAGTGCTCGGTTTGAAATGCTTGAACAATAAGCGATCTATGGGTCTTGGCGGTTGAGCTTGAGATTACCTCTACAACACCCCCATGGGATCAAAGATGCATCAGCTAGGTCATAGATAGCCATTTTTGCTCACTTGAAATGCTTGAATCAATAAGCGGTCCATGGGTCTTGGCGGATGAGCATGAGCTCCCACTACAATTGGCCAAGTCAAATTCATGATAATTAGCAATGGTTCTCTTCTCTTGCCAGCCCATGCTTTCTCTTGGTCACTATGAACAAGCTTAGGTGTCTTTGTTGGGGGTAAAGGCACCTCTGCCTAGCCGCCTATGTATTACTACACTGATAGTACATGCACCTATACACTGCAGGTAGGGGACACCCATCATTGTCACTTCATTATTTATTCTTTCAATGACATTTGAATAAAGGGAAGGCCAGTCACACATTGTGACCATTGAAGTTCCCACATTGTGTGTGTTTCTCTCTCTTGCTCTTGCTCCTTTCACAATAGCTCTTGCTCTTGCTCATGCTTCCACTTTAGGGCTCACCTCCCTTCAGTCTCTTTCTTGGCAACTCCTTATTGGAGTTAGCCTTACTACCAGTAGCTTTTAGAGGACTAACTTTCACATCAGGATTAAGGACTTGCATCCCCTTATCATCCTATTTAGGGTTTGCCTTAACAAGTTTTACATTATCTCTAATGCCTTCTTTAACCTTTTGTCCTCTTGTAGTGGGGCTCATAAATTGGAAGCCTCAGTGGTGTTAACACGCACAGCTTCGATAAGGCTGACACCACTACCACTGGGTAGCTCTTCTACGATAGCTTTTCCTTTTTGCAATATTTTCTTTGGTCCTTCATCTTCCTAAAGGTTGTTACCTTGCACTCAATGATTAATCAAATCTAGTTGCTTACTCCTTTTTGCTGAAGAGAGGTAATCTTACTCGAGCTAGTACTAGCTAGATGGCAGGACTTTCCACATATATCACATTTGATATCATGGTAGTTTCTCGAAAAGTGATGACCACCACTTATAGCTAAATCTTAATGGGCCACCCTCTTCAAGACATCAACTTCCTATCAAGTTTTGTTACTTCTTTAGAAAATTAACATCTATGGCTATTTTTCTATACTATTTTGTTATCATATCAGTATAATGCTTCATCATGTCCTTGATTTTGCCTAGAATATTTGATGCACTAGACGCATAACCATGATTGTCTGATTATCATTCAACTAGCCTAACCACTTGATTAGGGATCAATTGTTGATTAATTGATATGACATTGGGTTCGTCATTTGGCTTCCATTATTTAGTAGAACCATTTGGCTAGCCATCACAATAGAAACATTAGGAGAAGCCAATAGCATGGGCACATTATGCATTATTCTTTCCCTTTCATATTCGAATTAGTCATAGGTGTACTAGTCGCACCTTAGCTTCCATTTGTCAATGCCAAATTGTTTTCAAGACCTATCCTAGATGCGTAGGTTACTTGTAAGCACAACTCTAACTCCCATGCACTATCTATATCAACAAGAGCAACACTACTCAATTGCCATATTAAAGTCTAATCCATGTAAAAAGTACTGCAATTGGGCAGTAGGTGGAACTGAAATAGAGGTTTGCAATTTGTGAAACACCTCTTTCAATTTCTTGGCATAAGCTCGAGCATTCTCATGGGGCTCTTGATGTGTCACATTTAGAACATGTATCCAATACTAACCATCTCTCTCAGAGGGCAAATTCTCTTCGGAAGGCCGCAAAGAATAAATTGATCATAGTTATTATTTCGGCTTCTAAGCCATGATACCTAATTATAGCTTATCCTTTCACAGTCATATTGAAAAATATCATGAGATGTCCTTCATTCTAAATTCAACAATTGAACATTAATTTTTGGAACTCACTAATGTGAAGTTCTGCATCTTTTTCTACTAATCCATTAAAGATGGGTAGAGGGAAACCTAGGGCTAGCAAATTTGGCATTCTTGTAGGTATTGCAATGGGTTGTGCCATCATGACAATCGAGTTTGCTCTAGGGATTTGTATCAGTGGGGTTATACTCCCACTCAAAGTAGATTGAGTTTTTGAGGAAATGGGAATGCAAAAGCTTCTTCTCCCCCTAACAAACTAACAAGAATATTGATTGGGTCAACAAGACATCTCTTTCTCAAGGATATCAAACTATTATGCTTAGGAGATGAGCTCTCATAATATAAATTGTAATTATCTATGAGAGTATTTTGTATATTAAATATCTTTCCATTTTAGCCCCACACCCCCTACCTTTTATATTTAGATTGCTTGCATAAATATAGAGAGGTTTCATGATAATTTTCCATAGAAAAAAGCTTTAAATACACACTTTAATATATAAATAAAGGTAAATTGAGGCAAACCATCATGCTTTACCTTTATTATACATCCACCGACATTCTTCTTTTTTTAAAATTTTTAACACACAAAACTATTTTTTTCTTAATTTTTCTCCTTTATTTGACTATTTTCCCTGAATTATTCCATTTATTTTAACATAAATTATTGATTTTTTAGTTTTTTATTTTTATAACTTATATGAAGTGTAATCCATCAACATACTCATTTTCATCCCATATGAATATCACTCGATCTCCAAAATCCAAGAATAATACCATTTTCCATTAAATCCCATATTTTAGGTTTTATGGTTTTATTGTTTTTAATATACGTACAGGAAAATGAATGAACTTTTGAGATTGCAAACATCAACAAACATATTCGAATAATTTTCAATCATCTTTCCATCATATGCACTAATAATTTATCATAAAAATAAATAAGAGTCGATTACTCTAAAATTTACATACTTATGTTTCGTATTTTTAGAAAGTGGAACCACTGACACTATTTTCTAGCCATGTTGATGCATCCAAATCACCCATCTACATGCCATTACACTTTTGAACCACCATCCATTCCCGATTCATCAAGTCAGCCCTCCCTCTCTCTCTCTCTCTCGCATAAATAGCCATATGAAAAAGGAACAAAGAGGAGAGAGAAATACATAATTTGGACCTTGCTAATTACTACATCATTTTGTATGAGGATTGAAGTAATGAAGAGCAAGAAATTGATAGAACTTAGGCCCAAAGAGGAAAAAGATCATGATAGACATCAAAAATCATTTTTTTAAATGAGAGGAAGAGGTGCAAAAAAAAATGTGACCCTCCCCATATCGTGTGGAATTTTTGAGTTATGGCCTTCTTTTAATCATATTTAAAGCATAACCTACAAAGCATCTAGTTGACTTTGGCTTTTTCACACTTGACCAATGTGATTTTATCCTGGATGAAGGGGCAAACGGCCTCAAAATCAAATTCAACTAGAGGGGCAACTTTTTGGCATCGAAATCTATCACCTGGCCTCCATCACATGCTTTTCAGCTTTTGAATCCAATAGCTGCTTCATAACGCCAAACCTTGATACCATTAAATGGGGGGTTAAACAGACTCCAATTAACGAACGGACACTTGCATTGGATTCCTAGCGTCGAAATGTATCTTAAAAAAACTCCAACTCATCGGTTCGTAATTGTTTCGTTTTGCACCAAAAATGCCTCTTTTATGGATCTCAGACTACTTTTGCACTTGAATTCTAGCTATAAAATCAAATCTTGGTGATAAAATCCATAGGGATATGTGCCCAATTCCCTTCAAGACTAGGCAGGGGCTGCAAGAGACCAATGGGTCTAAGTGTGCTGTCCTTATTTTTTTGGCATGGAACACAACTAGCCACAAAATCCTTGATATCCCTCCATAGGCCCTTCTAGTGAAAGCTCTTTGCAATCCAATCATATATTTTGAAAATACCCAAATGACCCGTGGTGTGGCAAGAATGCATCTCTTCCATGATCTTTTGTGTTGAAGGGAAAAGTGTGGGGGATGACAATCTTGCCATGGGACCAGATAATGTCATTTTTAAGCTAATATTGAGAGTTTTCATCCATGAACCCATGCTGCCATTAGGAAAAAATTGAACTCACAAATGGGCCTTTTAGTCCCCCCCTCTCTTCTCCTTAAAACAAGGAAAAGAAGAGAGAAGAATAGTAAAATAATCCTCTTCTCTCTCCACTTTTGCAATCTCATTTTACCTTTTTTATATTACCTACAAATTTATACTAAGATTCCTTCTCTCTCCTCATTCAAGAAGTCTTTTTCAACCAAATTTTATATTCAAAAAGAAGTTTGTTACAAGAGTGTGGTGCTTCATTTTCAATGCAAAATGATTAGTTGATACGAGGTAATTGATTTTTTAATTGAGAACAAGGAAAATAAAATTTCAAAAGTTTTTTTAAAGATATTTTGGGGATTTTTTATATTCTAGCTTTTGGTAAAAAAACAAACCAACTGGTCAAATTTCATGTTTTTCGAAAATGTTTTTAGAGGTAAAATAGAAATGTCTAAAATACGAAAAGTCTTGGGCATCCCTACCCTTTGAGCTATTTCCCCCAATATCTATACTCTCTCATTGCTCTATTGTGACCTCTTCTCTGTGTTTATGAAACCTTCATTAGCAGAGTGAATTACTTACACCCTCCTTTCCCTTGGCACCTTTGTGTGCCTCTCTGTGCATCTCCACTCTACCTCCTATGACAACCAAGTAGGCTCCCCATTTCTATTAATAGTAAATTGAATACAGGAAAGAAGGAGCTGCATATTGAGGTAGAGATTGAATATGCCCCATTATTCAAAAGAACCCAGCGTACCAGTGTCAACCCTCAGGTTTTGCAGAGTTACAAGCAAATGAGATTGAAATATGTGGATTTGTGGGTTGATAAGTGAATCTACCCAATTGACCCCTTACATAATAGACCTCCAACTTTCTCAGGAATCACAAATTTGCTTAAGTATGTGTGCGAGGGTGAAAATGGGTTGCTCGATTACACTAGGCGGATCAATGATCAAGCATTCAAAGTATTTACAACTTGTCAAGCAGCCATAAAAATTTGCCATGATGTGATCGTTGCACATCAACTTAAACAGCTCATAGGACAAGTGGTACAACTAAATGGCACTATAATTCAACAAAACAATCAAATTATTTCAATGCAAGACACTATCCGTGACATTGGTATCTCATATAAGGCAAAGGCACAATTGGACGACTTGAGAAAGATCAACAGCAAGCTAACACATGAGCGCAAACAAAAGAAGAAGCCAATCAATGAGTTAATTGTGAATAGCGGCTAGTGAAAGCGATGTATCAAAGCATGTAAGGTAGCTCAGAAAGAGAACCTAGGTGAGGGTGAGGTTGGACCGTGTATTAGTAGATTGTTGAAGGCAAGTACATTGGAAAATGCTTTGAGCAATCTTAAGTTTAAGGCTATGAAGGAAAAGGTGATTGAGTGCACATTAAAAGATGTGTCAAATGAGTTCTCAGCTGTGGATGCACAATCTATTTGTGACATGGCCAGTATTAGCACAACGACTTACTCAAAGATATTCAAAGGTGTGAAGGCTGGGTTTGGTCATGTACTGAAGAGAAATAGAATCATGCCTCTTCCTCAACCTTCAAAGTTAATAGAGACCCGATTACAACTTAATACAAAGGTTTTGGAACTAATAGGAGATCCCATGCATGTTCAATGCATGAAAACACTAAAGGTTGGGACTAAAAATGCATATGAGGTGAAGTTCACCGAACTCAACAATTACTATTTAGATTTGTACAAGGTGTAGTCGGCAATGGTAATATACTACAATATGTATGTTGAGGAATGTAATGGTAAATTGCAGTTTATTATAAAATTAGATGAAAGTGAGGTCATCAAAGGAGTAAAGCTTGAAAGAGTTAGTGTAACTCTGATGAATAAAGCTTTATAATTCGACAAGAACAAACACAAGGAACTTTAGTGTTCAATCTGAGTGCCATGTGTAGTGGCTCGCTGCATTTGAAGTTCCTAAGGAAACTTTTGAGGTGTTGCAATTGTTCTTTATGCACACAAGCATTCCAAGCATCACCAATCGTCAAGAAAATGGTGAGATGCTTTCAGTTGAAGGGTATGGTCAATACTTAGTTGAATGGCATCTTGCAAGAGACTTGAAAACTTTAAAATGCATGTGTGGAATCTCCAATGGTGCAAATACAAAAAATCCATGCCTATATTGCTTGATAGAGAGGGTGGAAGAAAAGGACGGAAAGTAGAACTGGCAAAGGTTGACAAGTCCTATACCGATGTGCAATATAGAGAAGATCCCACGTGGAAGCCCATCTTCAACATTCCATTGGATCGTATTCACATTTGTTCACTATATGCTTTTATCAGAATCATGGAGAAACTTATATATGAATACATTTGCTTTGCTTATAGGATGCAACCAGAAAAAGAATCCATTGCAACGTGTAGGAATGTGGAGCAAGTGCTATCAAAAATTGGGCTACACAAGCATCAAGTGACGATTGAAAAAGATAAGAAGAGATCAGGGAAATCTAGTAAATTGCCAAAAAAGCCTTACTTTGGCGGAGCAAAGGCTAGGAAGTTTTGTCAAGAATCGCGTGGTGGGGGGACTTGCTCAAGATGCTGCGCCGAACATACACAAAATGCACAAGGAGAAGCTCACTCAAGAGACAAGAAGAGAGATGGAGGCCAAAACGTTTTCTTGCTGGTTTCTTCTTCTTCTTCCACACACTTTACAATGTACACAAAGTATAGATAAGATACAACATAAAGGAAAGTGGCCTACTAAGTCAAACAATGCATAACCGACTACACTAATCGACTGGCATTATAACTATGCCAGCTATAAATAGCTGTAATAACCTGAATATAATAAGTAATGAGTCAGTGGCCATGTGAGAGTCATAATGACCACCGACGTGCTAAGTGTAGACGTGTGGACCCATCTAACCAAGCGGTCCATCATCAATGTCCGCATGTGTTGAGCTTGTCATCTCAACACTCCCCCTCAAGCTCAACTGCATCTCTGCAACTCCAAGTAAGCTTCGAAACTTTTGAAGCTTCTATGTACCCAATGCCTTCGTGAAGATGTCAGCTATCTGATCCTATGTGCTGACATACACCAAGTCAATCTCACCTGCTAGTACCTTCTCTCTCACAAAGTGGTAGTGTACCTCAATATGTTTTGTCTTGGCATGGAACACAGGGATCCTAGCCAACTATATACTGCTCATGTTGTCACAATGAATGACAACTAGACCTTCCACCTGCACATCCAAATCAGCCATTAACTTTTGTAGCCATACTACCTCACATACTGCAACAGCAGCACCTCTATACTCAGCCTCTATACTCGACAAAGCAACTGTAGATTGCTTTTTGCTGCTCCAAGCAACTGCTGCACTACCAAGAGAGAATATGTATCCGCTGGTAGATCTTCTATCAGACATACTACCAGCCCAATCTGTATCTGTGTATCCAAACACCTCTACATCTGTACCTGCCTCATAGAAAAGTCCATAATGTAATGTGGAATTCACATATCTCAATATGCGTCTGACTGCATCCAAATGTGGCTTTCTAGGTACTTGCATAAACTGACTCACAAGACCAACAGCGTAGCTCAAGTCTGGTCTTGTAATGGTCATGTAGATCAAACTCCCCACTATCCTCCTGAACATAGTAGGGTCTTCTATCTCATCTCCAACATCAGCACTCAACTTTACATTCTGCTCCAACGGGACTGAAAGTAGTTTGCATGCTGTCATACCATACTTGGACAACATATCCAAGCCATACTGTCTTTGGGACAGCCATATACCATCATCACATTTGATCACCTCAATGCCAAGGAAGTACCTTAGCTCACCTAAATCCTTCATCTCAAACTTCTTCTTCAAAAAGTCCTTGACTTCAGCAATCCCACTATCACTATCACCTGTAATAATCAAGTCATCCACATAGATGACTATGATGACCAAACCTGCATCTCCCTTTCTCACATAAAGTGAGTGATCAGCATCAGAAACATAAAAGCCAATATTGACAAGATACTCTCTAATCTTGTCAGATCATGCTCTAGGTACTTGCTTGAGCCCATAGAGCGCCTTCTTCAACCTGCACACATACATGGGATGCTCTAAATCTTCATAACCTGCTGGCTGATCCATATACACTTCTTTCTACAAATCACCATGCAAGAAGGCATTCTTCACATCCATTTGCTGCAACCTCCAACCTTTGGCTGCTGCCAAAGCAATCACACATCTGACAGTTGCCATCCTAGCAAATGGACTGAAGGTTTCATCATAATCTATGCCATATGTTTGGGCATAGCCTTTTGCAACCAGCCTAGCTTTGTACCTACTAATAGAACCATCTGCATTGTGCTTAATCTTATAAACCCACTTACGTCCAATAGCTTTCTTGCCCTTCGGCAATGATACTAGATCCCAAGTCTTATTGGCCTCTAATGCAGCCATCTCCTCATCCATTGCTGCATCCCAATGAGTATGACCAACAACATCCTCAAAAGAAGTGGGCTCAACATCCTCAACTAGTTTCACCATATAAGCATAATGGTGAGCTACATAACCTTCAAAACAAAATCTTGTAACAGGATATCTGACCCTGCTAGATCTGTGTACCACCGGATCACTCAATGGAGCCTTTACATTATTATGAGCTCTCTGTACACCTGGTGTCCTCACTGAAGGAATGTCGAGCTCATCATCCAAGCTCTCTGAGCCACTGGAGTCTCCATCAAGAACTGCATCAATACCTTCTGACACTTTACTCTTTCCTTTGTCTTTACCTGTAGTGCTACTACATGCACCTGAAGATGTAGAGCTACTCCTTAGTCTCCCAGACCAAGGACTACCAGATGATGTCTTTGGTCCACTAAGAGTCCGTGATTCTTGCTTTTCAACCTGCACATGAGTGTCATGATCATCATCACCATCTAATGCATCACCACTAGATGCATACCAACTGCTCATTTCATCAAAGATGACATCCCTGCTCACTCTGAACTTACATGTAACAGGGTTATAACAACGATACCCTTTCTACTCTAAAGAGTATCCAATAAAGACACACTTTTTAGCCTTTGGATCTAGTTTCTTCCGCAACTCATCTGGCACATGAACATACGCAATGCAGCCAAATACTTTCAAGTGTAAGACATCAGGCTTCTTACCTGTAAAACATTCTTCGGGGGTCATACCATGAACTGTAGCTGTGGGAGTTCTGTTCATAATATAAACAGCATTATGAACAGCCTCAGACCAAAAATGCTTAGGCATATTCTTTTCAGCCACCATCAAGGTGCGTGCAACTTCTGCAATATGCCTGTTTTTCCTTTCTGCAACCCCATTTTGCTGTGGGGTATATCTGCATGTGAACTGTCTCTTTATCCCATGAGACCTCAGAAAATCACTGAACTCATTCGAGAGGTACTCTCCCCCTCCATCTGACCTCAAGCACTTTACTTTCAAGCATGTTTCTCTTTCAATTGCAGCCTTGAAAGTTCTAAAGTGCTCAAATGCTTCACTCTTTTCCTTCATAAAATATACCCACATCTTTCTAGAACAATCATCAATGAATGTGACAAAGTATGAACTGCCTCCAAGAGATACATTTTGTGTAGGCCCCCAAATGTCTGTATGCACAACATCAAGGATATTTCTGCTTACATCTCTGTCATGTGAAAAGGGTTGTCTTGCCTGCTTACCAAACTGACATGCTTTGCATACCTTATGAAATTCTGCAACTCTAAATGTAGGCAAACCTATAACCAACCCTTTGGACTGCATTAATTTCAGCCTTTGTACATTTGCATGTACAATGCAATGCGTTTGTGCCTAATTTCAATATCTGCAACAACACATTTTCCTTTAGCGTACATAGCAGCATTCATAGTAGGAATTCCAGCATCCAGAGTAAACATACGTCTAACTCTACTTCCCTTTGCTACCAACCTGCACTTGTCATTGAAGTCTTCTACAAAGCAGCCCTTTGCATTAGATCTGGCTTGCAGCCCTTGCTCTACCATTTGACCGACTGACACCAAGTTCTTTATAATAGATGGCCCATGTAATACATCTGAAAGACTCTTTGTCTTACCATCATGCAAGGACAAGGGAACTTTTCCAATATGTGAAATTGGGTGGCATGAATCATCACCTGTCTACACATAACCTACATTTTGCAAATCCTGCATCTCTCCAAACCATTCTGCATGGATGGTCATATGATTAGATGCACCTGAATCTACATACCAAACATCATCATGTGTTCCCTTTCTTGTAACAGCATTCAGCATATGCTGCATAACAAACAGACGTTCATTTTTGTCTTCATTCTGTCGTGAAGATTATGCATAGTTTCCTTGCTACAACTTACCACTGCAAATATCATCTTTCTTAGCATAACATTGGGCTGCAATATGACCTGTTTTGCCACAGTAGTGGCACACAATACCAGAGTTGTTAGAGCCTCTGTTCTGCCATACACTTCTTCCTCTAAAGCTCCCTCTACCTCTAAAGTTACCACGACCTCCTAAAACCTACATATCGCCAAATTGCTGATTCAATCTATTTTGTTGATTGTCACTACCACGTCCTGTACCACGGCCTCTTGAAGAGAACCTGCCACGTCCCCTTCCTGAACTAGAGTAGAAAGCTTGGACCTGTTCACCACTTTTTTCAGATATCTCACTCTGCATGTTGATCTCTTCAGTGATCATAAGAGAGACCAACTCATCAAAATCTAGAAATGGCTTTCTGACATATACGGAAGTTACAAAAGACTTCCAAGCCTTTTCATTGTTAAGTCCACCCAAGGTAGACGGCACCAAATCATCATCATTAGGCATTGCATCAATCGCTGCCAATGCATCAGCAATGCTCCTTACCTTCAGTGCATACTCATTGATAGACATCTTCCCTTTCTTCAATGTATTCAACTCTTGCTTAAGTTGAATCTTTCGTGCCTTTGTATTTACGAAAAACATACTTTCAAGTATGGTCCAAGCTGCATATGAATTCTCTGCATTTCTAATATGTCCCAGCATATTATTGTCAATTACTGCAGACAGCCAATACATGATCTTCTTGTCTTTTGCATTCCATTCCTTCCGTGCCTTTGTCTCTTCTACAGTTGGAGGATCACTCACCTTCGGCTCCTTTTCTTTACCTGAAACAAACTCATAGAGACCTTTTCCAATAAAGAAGTTCGTAACATGAAACTTCCATGAAGGGAAGTTGTTCTTGTCGAGCTTCTCAATGATGGGGCTTCCATTGTTCTCTGCCATTATCACAAAACTAATACCAAACAGCAAGCAAATCTTCTACAACCCTCGACCTGTAGTGCACAGCAATACACCAGACGGCCTTTTTTCACTGTCTACTCAATAATACATGCAATCTGCAACCTATTTGCAGATAAACCTTATGTTTGCTTCCTGCATACACCTCAAGAATTACAAATTCGCAATCTGTAACCTGCGTACCCACTTTCGGTCAAAACAGTCGAAATCACAGTGTACCCTGAAACAGCTGTCCGCAACCTTGCGGCTCTAAAACGGGGCCTGAAACGGCCTCAGATGCTCAAAATAACTGCGAGAATGCCCTAAAGGGCTCATCTGCAGAATACACAGCACTCTTCGCGCACAACAAATCTCACTGTAATCCAAGATTTTTGCTCTGCCCTACTTTCGGTGCCTCCACAGGCACTATCCAAGAGAAAGAGTGGAAGGATAGGAGAGCTTCTTACCCGTGGCTTGCTTGCTCGAACCTTGCTTCTTCTCCTTCACTTCAACCTTCGAAATCAGCCTCTCTCAGTGGTGCGGCTCTGATACCATGTCAAGAATCGCGTGGTGGGGAGACTTGCTCAAGATGCTGCGCCGAACACACACAGAATACACAAGGAGAAGCTCACTCAAGAGACAAGAAGAGAGATGGAGGCCAAAACGTTTTCTTGCTGGTTTCTTCTTCTTCTTCCACACACTTTACAATGTACACAAAGTATAAATAAGATGCAACATAAAGGAAAGTGGCCTACTAAGTCAAACAATGCATAATCGACTATACTAGTTGACTGGCGCTATAACTATACCAGCTGTAAATAGGTGTAACAACCTGAATATAATAAGTAATGAGTCAGTGGCCATGTGAGAGTCATAATGACCACTGACGTGCTAAGTGTAGACGTGTGGACCCATCTAACCAGGCAGTCCATCATCAATGTCCACATGTGTTGAGCTTGTCATCTCAACAAGTTTCTCTCAACACCCATCAATGAGGAAGGGAATGTCATGGTTTGTAGGCCGCAAGACTACGATGGGTGGAAAAAGTTACATTTTGCAGTTCCTAATCAAAGTAATGGAGGAAAAACAAGGTTGGTCAAAGCTAAGGTTTGGATAAGTCTTAACAAATTGGCTCCCTTACTTCACAAGATGGTGTTTAACAATTAAGATAAGCAAGAATTTATCAATGATATGCATAGCTTCTATGAAAACATGGTGGAAGCATGGGGCAAAAGCTCTATCACACATTACATGGTGCGTACTAAGTTAATATTTTAAAATTGTATGAATTGTATAAACTGTTGAGCATAGTTTTACTCATATGTGATATGTATCTTTGTAGCATATCCTTGAGGCACATGGCCATACTTTGCAGAAAAGGAAAGCATCAGAATTTGGTCCACACAAGGGATGGAAATTTCACATTGGATAGCGCATGGTGTATACCAAAGAAAAACTAATCATGGTGGAGGTGTGAATGGTGGCAATCCAATGATCCAATTACTATCTTGGTGGTATAGGCCCTTATAGTAGCGAATGAAGCTAAACTCTCGCAAAAGAGAGCAAATGAAAGTGCTAATGAATCGGCTGTAGACATGATGGAATTACATTGTGTCACTAAAAGAGTGCGTTATGAAGCCTCAAACGCCAAAGAAAACCATGCCAAGTGGCTAGAAACAAGGCTCCGGTAAGGCAACAAATGGGTTCAAAGAGAGCTAAGATAGTAAGATGAACAATGTGTTCAGTGTGAATGTAATTCATGTAATTCATAGTTTAAGAGAGAAAGAGAGAGTGTACATCTATGTAAATGAGTGTTACAGTTTAGAGTTATATAAAAGGGGGTTTCACTTTCTATCTTATTCATTGAGTTCTTACATCTCTTGTGCAAGAAAGATGCCTAGGTCTAAGGTAGTTGCGAATAAGCTTCCGCTCAGAGCCCCATAACGTGTTCAACCCCTTGGAGCATCTACTAGATCATATGCATCCCCTTCTCAACCTAACACGCCTTCCTCAAGCCGCCCTCACAAGGGTCCTTCTCAACATCCCCAAAAGAAATGCAAGTGGAAGCTAGGTACAGTGGCCTTGAGAGAAATTATGAGGTATCAATGCTCTTTTGATCTCATCATTCCGAAGGTGAGCTTCTCAAAACTTGTTCACGAGATTGTGTAAGACCTCTACCAGAGGAGGTGGTTTTTGGCACAAGGTCAGGATAGACATGATCGCTTCACAAAAGAATGTATTCATGCTCTACAATGTGCTGCAGAGGCCTTTTTAGTTGACTTGATAACTGATACTCAACGTTGTGCAATACATGCGAAGCGCATCATTGTAACTCCCAAGGACTTCCAACTTGTAAGAAATCTTCAAGCAATGAAGGATGCATTCGTTCCAATAGAATGAGCACATTTTGTAATGTTATCTTTTTTGGCATAGTGTTATCCTCGTGTATTGGATATGACTATGTCCCACTGCAAAACTATTGTATGCGCCCTTAAAATATGAATTAAATTTTCACTCTTGTCCTTCGCTCTCAACTTTGATTGTGCATCTTTACTATATTTTCAATTCTTACTTACAATTTTTATTAGCACTATCAATTTCAATAGGAAAAACATGCAAAGATTTGCCATTTCTTGTTGCAGACTTTACTCTTGATGCCTCTGTATAGTCTATGTGGTGCAAAGTTTCTAAGCGCCAATAGTCACGATGTTGATTTCTCAATTATCAATCCATCCATAATTGTGGTGTGTGATAATTTTTAAAATACTGAACTTTATCGAAATGTGACGAAACTTCACACCTGCACTCGTTAAGTTTCCAAGAGCCCAATTTTTTTGCCTGCAGACTGGTAGGAAAGTGACTTTAGACGCCAGACTTCGAACCACAGGGGTCTGCAGGTTTTTTTTTTCTTGGCCAGCTAACAAGTGCACATATGAAGTTTCAAGCAAGAAAGTGGCTCCAAACGCCAGACTTTGGACCATGTGTCTGCATGCATTTTTTTCTTGGCCACCTAACGAGTGAGCGTGTGAAGTTTCAAGAAAGTGGCTCCAGACGCCAAACTTTGGACCAGGGGTCTGCATGCATTTTTTTTCAAAAAAAAATAATTTGGGCTCTTGGCCACCTAACGAGTGCGCTTGTGAAGATTCATCCCATTCCGATAAAAAGTTATGGATTTATGATCACATGATAAACAGCGCATATGAAGCTGCATTAACCCGGTTTTGGGATTTAAATGGGTTAAAAGTTCATTCTTCTTCTCATTTTCACATCTTGATTTCTTTGCTTCCTCCATTCTCACACTCCCAACCTCTGTCTCTTCTCCATCTTGCCGTTGTTTTGGCACGCACCAAGCAAGCATGTCGTTGTTTTGGCCCCGGGAAGACCTCACGCCAAGGCCCGCCACCTAGAGCACAAGATGGAGCCTCCTCTAGTGCAGCAACAGGTGCTCCCCATAGAGCACAAGGACCACCATAGAAGAAGAGGAGATGGAAACCAAGCACTGTAGTCCTTCGGGAGATAAGGAGAAGCCAACGTGGATACAATTTTCTCATCCCGAAAAGTTCTTTTCATAAGGTTGTTCAGGAAGTCATGCAAGACTTGGAGCTGAAAGGGATGGAAAGATTTTAGGTGCGAGTGCAGGATGGCCCGCCAGCAAGAAGGTGGACTGTTGCGGCTATGGAGGCCCTACAAACAGCTACAGAGGGGTTTCTCATAGACTTGTTCAATGATACACAGCTTGCGACCATCCATGCAAAGCATGTCACAATCACAGATAAAGACATAAATTTTATCATTCGGCTTTGACACGGCAAGGAGACTCCTCCATAGGTTATGAGATTAATGATGCAAGGTTTTGTAATGAGAGTTATAGCACCATACCATCTTGGAAGGCCAAAAAAATTGTGCACTTTTCCACATTAGAATATTTATTTATATATACATAATATCTCATGTGATGTGTACTGAATTCAAATAATTGAGTAAATTTGTTTTGTTTTGTTTCTTGAAATGCATGACTCTTAATTTTTGTTTAACGTATGAACACGTCGGGTAATACGTATGGATACGAGTTATGTTATTGTTTCACGTACCACGCATTGAATTATGCTAACGTATACAAATGCGTCATTCATGTACTACACATTATCGTCATACTTACACGAATCACACATTTATTCAATAAATATTTATTTATAGAGACAATGTAAAATATATTATATTCATCAAGAAAAATGCATGCGATGGCTAATAGTGATGGTAGATACAAAAAGCCGATAGCCAACAAGAACTCTCAATTGTTCCTTAGCTTTTTCATCAATGGAGAGGAGGGGCCAGCTTCCAATGAAAATATAAGTTTCTTCTTTGCTTCAAAAATGATGCGCTCCCCCTTCAGCTCTTTCTCCAGCGGATCTGGCACTTAAGCAAGGTCACCTAATGTAGCAAGCACACACATTGCTCCACCACGTGTTTCATCAAATAAGTAAAGAAGCTTTGATCGCTTGATTAGCACCACCTTCTCCAAGCTAGATGTCCCAAGTATCGCTCGAAAATGTCCAAAATTGGGCACAAAGCTCAAATTTTCATGATTATTTCTTGCCCTCCTAGTGAGCACTTCTTATGGAAGACCACAAAGTCTGCAACAAGGTTGCCAATGTACTCCTTTAGAGCTAAATCCTTCCGTTGATCTGCATGCTGAGCTCCTCCTTATCTTGATCCAAACTCATCTATATATAGTATGTCCTAAATGACAAATTCAAATCAAACAATATATTTAGCAACTAGCCTAGAGTTATCAGAAAGCGAACGATAGGGTGCGTCGAGTCCCCAGGAGTCCATCGGTGAAATCTTGGCCAAAAATGATGCATGCAGCTACCTTGTACAAAGTCTGGCATCTGGGGCCACTTTCTAGAGTCCATCGATGAAAACTTGGCCAAAAATAATACCTACAGAAAGTGGCCCCAGATGCCAGACTTTGAACAGGGCAGTTGCAGGCATAATTTTTTGCTAAGATTTCATCAGTGGACTTTGGGGGACCCGACGCATCCTATCGTCAAGTTTCACCACATAAAAATATATGGTAGTTAGAAATGTCACCTCCTCCAAATCATCTTGTATCTTCATTTCCTCGTGAGGCACCTCTTTGTGCAGTGGGATCTACAAACTCCTTGGTAGGAAGCTGGGACCTTGGTCCGAACAGATCATGATGTAGTGCTTCAAATTCAATATCGGGCACAAGGTAATCATCTTCTTCAACCAATGTAATATGATCTTGTGCTGTTATGATGGCACTCACTGTATCTAAGCTTGTGCCATCATATCTTCCAATCTCTGCCATCGTCGGATGCACATCCATGAAATTATAATTGATCAAGTCTTCCATCGAATCCCTAACTAGGATGGAAAACAATTCTTCTTCCTTCATTTCCAAGTATTGCAACACATCTGATAGAAGCAAGTATTGTACACCATCTACTTCAATGGGTGTCAAGGAGGCAAGGTTGGGTTTGTCGACTTGTGGTTGTTCTGAAGAAGATGGCACCATGATAGCCAACCCTTGCTCTGCCACCACTCGATGTTCCTCTTTAACATTTATGAGCTCTTCAATCGGTTCTTCTCCCATGTATGTGATAGCAATAACCTGTGGAGTTGTATCTTCATCGCTCTTCTCCTCTAGGGGTGTATCCAATGCAAGGAGGTAAATTTTCAATGCGCAATCACACTCCACGAGATCCAAAGGTGATGTACCTGGTGCACTGTCCATAGGAACAGTGTATACTCTTTGCAAAGGATCCACATGGGCCAGACACCTATTCACCACTTTTTGGTGATTCTTCCCTGCCTAAAATACCATGAGTTGTTCCAGAGGCACCCAAGTCATGTCAGATCCCTCGATGGAGTATGTGCAGGTAGCAATGGTGCTCACAAAGTCTTCCATTACCTAAAGGGGAGGATCCAGCGATGAAAGCACGCTTTCAAGGTTGAATTTCTTAGAGAAAACCTGAAATATCTCGTCATCCTGGTTGGAAAAGATAGTCTCGTGGATCCACTCATCAAAGTGTGCACGAGCATCCATTGTAGTAGGTAGGAGGGATGTAGTGGATATAAAGAGATGAAGAGGCAAAGTGTGAAATGAAACAATGAAACAAGAACTAAACTAGTTCTATCTTAAAAACCTTAAGTTTTAAACCATTAAGGGTTGTTCGCATACGATATTTAGTTATGGCTTTACTTACGTCTTTGTAAAGTTTACATGCATATGTAAATGTGTTGATGTGGAAAGTGTATAACAAATGTACGATTTTGCATAAATACCATAATTTTTAAACTTTACAAGTTTACAAGTGACAATATTCTATTGGCCAAAAAAATCTGAAAATTTATAGGTGTTGGATATTACAACTTGTGGTGTTGGGATTTTTAGGGAGACTCTACAATTTCTAAAATATGTGGAGCCACACACTTTCTGCTGGTAACCGTATCCCCAGCTCGGCTTCAAATTTTCCTACCATCTAGTTTAAAATAGAAGCTAACAGGTGGATTCTGCATTAACATTGTAATTTCCTGGCACATTATACTCAAGGGCCAATCACCCTCCATTGGCAACACTTGGGGCTCGCAACCCACTGTTGAGATGAGCTTGCACGTGTGGACATTGATGATGGACCACCTGGCTAGATGGGTCCGCACGTCTACATTTGGCATGTTGGTGGTCATTATGATACTCACATGGCCACTGACTTATCACTTATTATATTTATCTTGTTACACCTACGTACACTGGCAAAGATATAGCGCCAGTCAATTAGTGTAGTCTGTTATGCACTGTTTGACTTAGTAGGCCACTTTCCTTTATGTTGTATCTTATCAATACTTTGTATACATTTTATAGTGTGTGGAAGAAGAAGAAAAAATCAGCAAGAAAACGTTTTGGCCTCCATCTCTCTTCTTGTGTTCTTGAGTGAGCTTCCTCTTGCGTATACAGTGGGTGTTTGGCGCAGCAGCTCAAGCAACTCCCTCCACCACACGATTCTTGACATGGTATCAAAGCCGTGCCACTGATAGATGCTAATTTTGAAGACTGAAGTGAAGGAAAAGAAGCAAGGTTTGAGCAAGCAACCAATGGGTAAGAAGCTCTCCCATTCTTCCACTCTTTCTCTTGGATAGTGCCTGTGGAGGCACCGAAAGCAGGGTAGATTGAAAATCTCAAATTGCTGTGAGATTTGGTGTCCAAGCAGAGCACTATATATTCTGAAAATTGGTCATTCCCATAGTTTTTTTGGGCATCTGAGGCTATTTTAGGCTCCATTTTAGAGCCATAAGGTTGCAGAGAGAGTGGTTTCAGGGTACACTGTGATTTCGACTGTATTAACTGAAAGTGGGTGCACAAATTACAAATTTTGTTGAGATATTTGCAATCACACCTACTTTAGTCCCTTTGTGAGAAGGAGTGAGGGCTCAGGACTATAATCCCATATGCACAATAGGAGAAAGTACCACCACTCGATTCCTATAAAGCATTGTACTTGCGTTCTTTTTCTAATGCAATGATAGTACTCTTTTCTTTCTAGTAAAGTGTCAATGCCATTGTCCATACACAAGATTGTGTTTATGAGTCCAAGTCTCAATCTTGGAACCTAATTCACTTGTGTGACAATTTTTCTTTGTCAAGGTCAATGTATTCATGAGTTTCTTCTTCCTCTTTCAACCTCCATAGCTTTCGTATCTGCCATGTTCTAGATCCCGCACATCTCAACATGGTATCAAAGGGCATGGCACTGCTTCTCTAGCTCCATTGTACTCTCATCTAGCTCAGCTTGAGCTTAGTTCAGCTCAGGTTAAGTCTAGGAGCTCATCTTCTACTCCTTCTCCATTTGACCTTGTGGCAGCCATAGCCACCCTGCACCTATCCTGCTTCAAGCTCTTAGATCTCTTCAACCAGACAAGATCTTGACAAGCTTTCTTCTGGAGAACTGTAGCCTTGCTCCTGGAGCTCCTCTCTATCACCTCAGAGCTCGAGATTAGGCCATTTCAAGCTCAACACTGTGAGTCTACACAGCAATTGCCCTGTGTGTCTGCCATAGCCAGATAGACCCTGCCAACTTTGAGGAGTTCGATCTTGCAACAAAAGGCATAACTCTTCATGCTGTCTTCTACAAAGTTGTTCTTCAACTTCAGGTGCATCATCTTGGTACAACGCAACTTGACATTGCACACTCTATGCAACCGTATTGCTGAAATTCATCGCTGCTGTCAGAATTGTGCGTGTTGACGTTCGAGCTGCTACCGCCATCGCTACAGGTCGCAATGTTGACGACCACCATAGGGCATTGATAGCCCATCATTCAAGCTTCATTTTGATCAAAAAAGTTTTGAAAATGATCCACCGTAGCTCTTGCAATCAGCAAAAAACCAGGCTACCCCCAGAAACCCTAATGCAGAAGCCATAGCCAAAGCTTCAAATTTCTGACATTTTTCATTGTTTCTCTCATTGAAGTTATCAACATTGATTTTAATCATTGAGAAATACTCTCTGAAGTTCATTAAATTCCTGTCACTCAGATTTGAAGGTATCAGCATCAAATCAAGAAGGGAAAGATTAGACTTGGATTTAAAAAGAGTAAAGGACTTTGCAGATTTTGTGTTCATTGAAAGAAGCCTCGTGATGCGGATCTTGATGTAACTTGGCAAAAGAACGATGATAAGGCTCAGGCCATTATCAAACTGGAGCTAGATGATAGCTATATCCACCATGTGGATAACTGTGAGACCTCACACGATACATGGAAGAGACTTGACACCTTGTTCGGTGCACAATCTAAATCATCAAAATATGGTCTCCTGATTGAGTTTTTCAGGCTTGAAATGAAGTCCAGCACATCACTTGCCACACATCTAAATTACATGGAAGGACTTTTAACCCAACTTTCAGGAATCAACATTAAAATGGAAGAAGATGTTTGCATCGGTGTTCTACTTAAGAGTTTGTCTCCTGAATATAATAATGTATCAACAACTTTAATCAACATGCCAAATCCTAAACTTGTTGATATCCATGCATCACTGTTAGAAGAGGAAAAGAAGCTAAAAACTAAGGAAGAACCAAGTACCTCTAGAGATGAGCATGCATTATATGTTGGCAACAGGTACAAAGGCAAGAAGGATCAGCTCTTCTGTGACTTTTGCAAAAGGACCGGACACACTGAGAGGTTCTGTCACGCAAGAAAGAGGTCCCAAAAGGCCTATCTAGTTGCAATTAAAGAAGAAGAAGAAAATGGAGCTAAGGAAGAAGAAGAAGAAGAAGAAGACCACCAGGAGAAGGACAAACCTCATAGTCCTTCTATTCAGATAGACTTTTTTAGTTTTGTATTTCCTAGCCCTAATGCCTCAAACATAAACTTGTAAACTCCTTAGTTATCCTTGTACTACAGTCTCTGTACACTTTGTAAGGCCCCTGCTACAGCCTCTGGATGTCCATCATGTTTGTGGTACCCACACTTAGCCTTTTTTGCGACAGCCTCTGGTGTTTTGCCATGTTTATGGTGTGCCCACACTTTGCAGGTGTTGCTTTCACTAAAGCATCTACACACTTTGTATTTTTTGTTGTGATTGAGGAGGGGTGTTGAGATATTTGCAATCATGCCTACTTTAGTCCCTTCGTGAGAAGCAATGAAGGCTCAGGACCAGAATCCCATATGCACAGTAGGAGAAAGTACCACCACTCAATTCCTATAAAGTATTGTACTTGCACTCTTTTTCTAATGCAATGATAGTACTCTTTTCTTTCTAGTAAAGTGTCAATGTCACTGTCCATACACAAGATTGTGTTTATGAGTCCAAGTCTCAATCTTGGAACCTAATTCACTTGTGTGACAATTTGTCTTTGTCAAGGTCAATGTATTCATGAGTTTCTTCTTCCTCTTTCAACCTCCATAGCTTTCGCATCTGCCATGCTCTAGATCTCGCACATCTCAACAAATTTTGAATCTATATGTTTTCCAAGAAGAAAACATAAGTTTTATTTGCAAGCAGGTTGCAAATTACATATACTAATGAGCAATCAGTGAAAAAGGTTGCTTGGTGTATTGCTGTGCACTTGTTGTGAAAGGCTGCAAAAGACTAGCTACTATGTTGTATCCTTTTCTGTGATAATGGTAGAGAACTGTGGAAATCCCATTATTGAGAAGCTCGACAAGAACAACTACTCTTCATGGAAGTTCCGTGTGATGAACTTCCTCATTGGAAAGGGCCTTTATGAGTTTGTTTTAGGTGAAGAAAAAGAGCTAGAGCTCGATATCCCTCCGACTGCATATGAATTACAAGATGAATTAAAGGCATGGAAAGAGTGGAATACAAAAGACAAAAAGGTGATGTACTGGCTTTCTGTAGTCATTGATAATATTATGCTATGACATATTAGGAATACAGAAACTTCACATGCAGCTTGGACAATTTTAGAGAACATGTTTTCAGTAAATACAAAGGCACGAAAGATTTAACTCAAGCAAGAGTTGAATACATTGAAGAAAGGAAAAATATATGTCAATGAGTATATGTTGAAGGTGAGGAGCATTGCAGATACTTTAGCAGCGATTGATGCAATGCTTGATGATGATTATTTGGTTTCATCCACTTTGAGTGGACTCAATAATGAGAAGGCATGGAAATCATTTGTTACTTCAGTACACATACGGAAGCCATTTCCAAATTTTGATGAGTTGGTCTCTCTCATGATTACCGAAGAGATTAATATACAGGTGACTCATCTGAAAGATATTATGAGCAGGTCCAAGCATTTTACTCAAGTTCAGGAAGGGGGCGTGGTAGATCCTCTTCGAGAGGCCATGGTATGGGACGTGCTGGCGATAACCAGCAAAACAGGTTCAATCAGCAATTTGGTGAAATACAGGTTTCAGGAGGCTGAGAGGCAAGGGGAGCTCTAGAGGAAGAGGTGAATGGCACAATAGAGGTTCTGGAAATTTTTCTATTGCTTGCCATAATTGTGGCAAGACAAGTCATATTGCAGCCCATTATTATGCTAAGAAGGATGATATTCGCAGTGGTAAATTGCAATAAGAAAACTATACATCGTCTTCACGACAGAATGAAGACAAAAATGAGCGCTTGTTTGTTATGTAGCATATGATAAATGCAGTTACAGGAAAGGGGACACATGATGATGTATGTTATGTCAATTCAGGTGCATCTAATCATATGACCAATCATGTTGAATGGTTTGGAGAGATGCAGGACTTACAAAATCTAGGTTATGTGCAGATGGGTGATGATTCATGCCACCCAATTTCACACATTGAAAAGGTTCCCTTGTCCTTGCATGATGGCCAGACAAAGAGTCTGACAAGATGTATTACATGTGCCATCAATCACAAAGAATCTAGTGTCTATTGGCCAAATGGTAGAGCAGGGGTTGCAGGTCCGATTCAATGCAAAAGGTTGCTTTGTAGAAGACTTTAATGATAAGTGCATGTTGGTCGCAAAAGGAAGTAGAATTGGCCGCATGTTCACTTTAGATGTTGGAAGTCGTGCAATGGATGTTGCTATGTATGCTAAAGGAAAAGGAGTAGTTACAGATATTGAAATATGGCATAAACGTATTGGACATGCAAATGTGCAAAGGCTGAAATTAATGCAGTCCAAAGGATTGGTTACAGGGTTGCCTTCTTTTAGAGTTACAAATTTGCGTAAAGTTTGTGAAGCATGCCAGTTTGGTAAGCAGGCAAGACAACCCTTCTCGCATGATAGAGAAGTGAGCAGAAATATACTTGATGTAGTGCATACAGATGTTTGGGGGACCTACACAAAATTGATCTCTTGGTGGCAGTAAATACTTTGTCACATTTATTGATGATTGTTCAAGGAAGCAATGGATATATTTCATGAAGTAAAAGAGTGATGTATTTGAGCATTTCAAATCCTTCAAGGCAACTGTTGAAACAGAAACATGCTTGAAAGTAAAGTGCTTTAGATCAAATGGAGGGGGAGAGAACCTCTAATGAGTTTAGTGGCTTCTTGAGGACTCATGGGATAAAAATGCAATTTACTTGCAGGTATATCCCATAGCAAAATGGGGTTGCAGAAAGAAAAAATAAGCATATTGTAGAGGTTGCACGGGCATTAATGGTTGAAAAGAATATGCCAAAACATTTTTGGTCTGAATATGTCCATACTGCTGTCTATATTATGAATAGAACCCCCATAGTTGTAGTTTATGGGATGACCCTTGAAGAATGCTTTATTGGCAAGAAGCCTGACGTATCACACTTGAAGGTATTTGGATGTGTTGCATATGTTCATGTGCCAGATGAGCTACAGAAGAAGCTTGATCCAAAGGCTAAAAAATGTATTTTTATCGGATACTCTTTAGATTAGAAAGGATATCGTTGTTATAACCCTGTCATAGGTGAGTTCAGAGTGAGAAAGAATGTTATTTTTTATTAGGCAAACAGTTGCTATGCACCTGCTAGTGATATATTAGATGATGATAATGATCACGATAGCTATGTACAGAAAGAAAAGCAAGAATCATGGAGTCATGGACCAGAAACATCATCTGGTACTACACCTATAGTAAGCCCTTGGTCTAGGAGACTAAGGAGTAGCCCCACATCTTCATGTATATCTGTAATTCTTGCAATCAAAGACAAAGAAAAGAAGAAAGTACTAGATGGTAATGATGCATCTACTAGTCATTTGGGATTTGATGGAGATTCTAGTGGTTCAAAGAGTTTGGATGATGAGCTTGGTATTCCTTCAGTCATCAGGACACTAGGTTATAGAGAGCTCATAGTAATGTAAAGGCTCCATTGAGTGATCTAGTGGTACATAGGTCTAGCAAGGTCAAATATCCTGTTAAAAGATTTGGCTTTGAAGGTTATATAGCTCACCATTATGCTTATAACTACTTGAGGATGTTTAGCCCACTTGTTTTGAGGATCTTGTTGGTCATGCTCATTGGGATGTAGCAATGGATGAGGAGATGGGTACATTGGAAGCCAATAAGACTTGGGATTTGGTACCCTTTCCTAAGGGTAAGAAAGCTATTGGCTATAAGTGGGTTTACAAAGTCAAGCATAATGCAGACGGTTCAATTAGCAGGTATAAGGCTAGGCTAGTTGCAAAAGGCTATGCTCAAACATATGGCATAGATTATGAAGAGATATTCGGTCCAGTTGCTAGGATGGCAAATATTAGGTGTGTGATTGCCTTGGCAGCACCCAAAGGTTGGAGTTTACAACAAATGGATGTTAAGAATGCCTTCTTGCATGGTGAATTGCAAGAAAAGTGTATATGGAGCAACCAGCATGTTATGAGGATTTAGAGCATCCCACATATGTGTGCAGGTTAAAGAAGGTGCTCTATGGGCTAAAGCAAGCACCTAGAGCATGGTCTGACAAGATTGGAGAGTATCTTGTCAATATTGAATTTTGTATTTTTTATGTTGATCACTCACTTTATGTGAGAAAGGGAGATGCAAGTTTGGTCATCATAGTCATCTATGTGGATTACTTGATTATTACAGGTGACAGTGACAATGGGATTACTGAAGTTAAGGACTTCTTGAAGAAGAAGTTTGAGATGAAGGATTTGGGTGAGCTGAGATACTTTCTTGGTATTGAGGTGATCAGATGTGATGATGGTATATAGCTATCACAAAGTTAGTATGGCTTGGATATGTTATCCAAGTATGGTATGATAGCATGTAAGCCTCTTTCAGTAACATTGGAGAAAAATGTGAAGTTGATTGTCGACATTGGGGATGAGATAGAAGACCCTATTATGTTCAGGAGGATGGTAGGGACTTTGATTTACATGACTATCACAAGGCCAGACTTAAGATATGCTATTGGCCTTGTCAATCAATTTATGCAGATACCTAGAAAGCCTCATTTGGATGTAGTTAGATGTATATTGAGATATGTGAAGTTCACTTTACATTATGGACTTTTTTATGAGGCAAGTAAGGATGTATAAATCTTTAGATACACAGATGCAAAATGGACTGGTAGCATGTCAAACACAAGATCCACTAGTGGATTCATGTTTTCCCTTGGTAGTGCAGCAGTTACATGGAGCAGCAAAAAGCAACCTATTATTGCTTTATCAAGTACGGAGGCTGAGTATAGAGATACTGCTATGGCAGCATGTGAGGTGGTATGGCTACAAAAGTTATTAGGTGATTTGGATGTAAAGAGGGATGGTCCAGTTGTTATTCATTGTGACAACATGAGCAGCATACAATTAGCTAGGAATCCAGAGTTCCATGTTAGGACAAAACACATTGAGGTGCACTACCACTTTGTGAGAGAGAAGGTACTTGCATAAGAGATTGACTTGGTATATGTCAACACACAGGATCAGATAGTTGACATTTTCACAAAGGCATTGGGTGCAGAGAAACTTTGAAAGTTCCAAAGCTTACTTGGAGGTACAGAGATAAAGTTGAGCTTGAGGGGAACTGTTGAGATGGCAAGCTCAACACGTTTGACTTAGTAGGCCACTTTCCTTTATATTGTATCTTATCTATACTTTGTGTACATTGTATAGTGTGTGGAAGAAGAAGAAAAAATCAACAAGAAAACGTTTTGGCCTCCATCTCTCTTCTTGTGTTCTTGAGTGAGCTTCCTCTTGTGTATACAGTGGGTGTTTGGCGTAGCAGCTCAAGCAACTCCCTCCGCCATGTGATTCTTGACACTCACAAATGACAGTAACATCCACAGTTGCACTTTCACGCATGTCTTGATCAAGGCACAACCATTTGCCCTTGAGCATCCTCCATCTACAATACTTGAACACTAGGCATAAAGTCTATCGTGTGACAAAGTACCTATAATTGGAGAGGAAAGCTAGCCGATTCATCCCAAAGTAAGATAATAGTCAACTAAGAGAGAAAAATTTTAACTGAAAGTCACGTCCTTTGTTGTGACTCAACACTCCACTGTGTCAAGACTATGAGTCATTTTTTATATCCAAGTTTTGCCTAGAATCCTTGTTACGTAATCCTCTGATGCACATTTTATGATATACGTGCTTTTGGTACGTCTCAAACCCTTACATTCCTTGAACATGTGTGCAAAAATTGCAATCGGCATGAACCAGCTTAGATGTACATTCTTTGAGCCGGTGCTTGGCTTCATAGAATTCAATATGTCTACTGAAATTTTTGTGCTACACATGTGCACTACTACACAATGGCCATTCTATGCTATTGAGATTCGATATGTGCATAGACTCAGGGGTTCCTTATTCTCGACCCCCCTTGGGCAATATGTACTTGGAGTCATAGAAAAAAACAAGGTAATCTGCGAGCTGCTTAGCTATATGCCCCTCAAAGATCAATCTCCCAATTTCAAGGTGGTAACACTTAAAAGAACCTATGAACTCTCAACATTTTGCTACTCACAGCAATCATAAGGGTATACTTATGTAAATATGAGACAAGTTGTTACATAAATATCATGAAATTTCTCATTCTCAACGAGTTGCAAATACTTTGCAATGTTTCGTTGAAAGGGCACAGTGGGCGCAATATGTATTTGTTTTTGCATGAATACATGTTGTACAAACGTCTCTTTTACAAGGTGAGAATCAACATTCCTTTGTCTAATAGCTAAAATTTTACCCTTCCAGTGCTTTGATACATCTGCAATTGCAGATGCTTTCACCCTGAAAGCTTCCTTCATACTTGGATGCATATGTATCCAAGAGGAGCAATGATACGTATCAGTGATCTAATTCCCTTCTTCATCTTTTCTATTATATACTTCTATTGAGAGAATGCTTGTTCTTCTCTCAGGTGTTATAACCTACCCATTAGATGTAAAGAAGTATGTACTAACCCCTAAATAATAAGCATTTTAAGTTTGTCTAGTAATCACCAATATGCCATACAAATCAACATGGCATTAAGAGATGTTTACACTTTTATAAACAGACATAAATATCGATATCGAAACACATGTGGATATGTACATCAACACAAAGTATAGATTCAATTTCAAGGCATCACTTTAATTGTACCATTTACATGAAAAATAATGAAAATAATAGCACAAAAATACTCAAATAATTTTGCCAAAATAAATTTTATTATAATGAATAGGAATCTGATTTGACTCAATACATTATATGAAATGTGGGTATTATAGAGTAATTGTTATAAGGATAGCAGCCACATGGCATGCAAATCTTAATAGGCACATTGGATTGACACCTGAGATATTCTAAGACTCAACATATTGCGTTATATGGATGATATGATACAAGAGTTTCATGGATCATTGCTAATTGGCATGGAGATCCGAATGGACACATAGGACCAATAAAGCAGAGGATTTTTGAACCATCAACTTTCAGCAGATCCATATCATCCAGCACAAAGGAATCACTCACCACATCAAAATAGTCGATCAAGAATTATGTGCTTTAGCTAAACCTTGTACAATACCTGCATGTACAAAAAAATACCTACATGAATCCCTTTTAACAAAAATACTTGCATGAATCCCTTTTAGCAAAAAATATTTAGATAACAACATGAATAGAAGCAATACAAAAGAGGGCTCATTTACCTATAAGTTGATCTGCTGAAGATAAGATTGAATCGTTGCTGATTAAAACCCATTGCAAATGATGGACATAAGAAAACATCAATCCCATCAAACATAAAAGTCACTAATTACATGAATAAATCTTGGCACCACAAAATATGGCCGATTTACTTGTAAATTGAGCTACAAAATCTCTGCTCTACCTTGTGTTAAGTGTTGCAACAATAATTGATCCTTAAGTTAGAACTAGCATCAAACCCTATTGTAAAGATAGTAGAAAAGGGAAAATGTAGAGAGGAAGAAAGAGAGAGTGTGTGAGTACGCGGGAGAGAGAAAGAAATGAGCGTCTATCCAATCTTGCCCAAATTGATCTCTGCAAAAGACAATAGCAAGAGTTAGTATTTAAATGAAAGCATACTGAAAAAATAGTAGAAAAGAGGAAACAGATGGAGAGAAAAGGAGAGGAAAAGAGAGATGAGCACTTATGCAATGTCACCCAAAATTATCTCTGCAATAAAACAACAACAAGGTTTAGAACTAACATTACGTTGTATTGAAAATATATCAACAAAAAAAAAACAAAGAGAGAGATTAACATCTTTGCCTCTTGCTCCAAATTAACTCTGCAAGAAAACAACAATTAGAACCAACATCAAATTCTATTGAAAACACAACATAAAAGAGAAACAACACATAGAGAGAGGGGAGAGAGAGATATATATATATATATATATATATGAGGACCTCTGTCTCCTGCCCCAAACAACCTCTGTAATAAAACAACAATAACAATAAGAAATGACATCAAAACCCTATTGAAAAAATAGCAAACAAGAGAAAATGCAAAGAGAGATAGGCACCTATGTTTTGCTCAAAATCTGGATCTGCATGGAGAAGAAAGTGCAGAGGTAAGAAGAACGCTCAAAACCCTAATTACTCTCAGCAGGGAGCTTCAATGGAGATGAAAATTCAAGAGTATAGAGAAGAGAGAAAAGTGGTCTGTTGCTCAACTTTTGGGTCAAACTGATTTTGTGAGAGGAAAAAAAATCAAAATTGAAAATTCTCCAAAAAGGGGGGGAAATACAAGGTGAGAGAAACTCAAATTTTGTGTACTATTCATTCTCCCTTTTTTTAAATCCCCCACTACCCCTTTTTTTAATAGAAAACCCAAGATTTGGAGAGAGAATATTCACCCTCCATGGATATCAACATCTAGCCTTCCTATTGGACAATCCAAAAGGCCCACATCTTAAACTATATTATTTTTAAGGGCCCATTTGTGAGTTCATTTTTTTCCTAATGAATTTCTATAATATATGACTAAAGTCCTCATTCAACAAATAGGCCTCCTAAAGCTCCTCAATCCAATCACTATGCAACTCTAAAATGGAAGACACTCTATATGCTCAGATCCATGATAGTGAATTAGCCACTATATTGTCTTTTCTGCGAATGTGAGAGATGTCAAAATCATAATTTTGCAGAGTTGCCACTCATCTCCTCTACTTAAGAGTCAACGTAGGTTGAGTCTAGAAGTACTGAAGGACTCGATGGTCACTCTTCACTCTAAACCAGCTACCATATAGGTGATGGTGCCAATTCTTAACAACATGAAGGATGGCCAACATCCCCTGGTCATAAACATTCATTTACATCTCCTTTTCATCAAGCTTACGGCTCTCAAAAGCAATCACACCATTCTTTTGCAAAGCAAGATAGCACCAATATCTCAACCACTAGTATCACACTAAATGGTAAACTCTTTTGAGACGTTAAGGTATACAAGGATGGAGGCTAAAGTAAGCATATCCTTCAATTGGTTAAAGCTATGATCAACAATAACATCCCAAAAGAATGATTCCTTCTTTAACTAATCAATCAAAGGGGCTACAATGGTGGCATAATGTTTGATGAAACATCTATAGAATGAAGAGAGACCAAGGAAGCCACATAATGAGGTGGTGTTGGATGGTGTGGGCTAGCGCTTAACACATTGCACCTTTAAAGGATTAGCATATATGTTATTTTCACTGACAATGTGCCCCAAGTACTCCATTGATGTGTGTCTGCATGAAGATGCACCTACTTTCCTTAGCAAATAGCCTATGCTCTTTGAAGACATCCAATACCCTTTTGACATGTGCCAAGTGCTCCTCTTGTGATTTGTTGTAAATGAGAATGTCATCAAAGTACACAAGCACAAACTTGAATAGAAAGGGATGTAAGATTTTATTCATGATGCTCTAAAATGGGTTGGGGGCATTAATCAATCCAAAAGGCACCATTAGAAAATGATAAAGCCCATGAATAGTCCTGAAAGCCATTTTGATCTCATCACCCTCTTGCATGCATATTTGACGGTAGCTAGAGTGCTCTAAATCGAGTGGGTGGCCCACTTACCTCTTAGGGAGAAGGGTTGTAGAAATCTAAAACAAATCATCATACTCCTCTAGTAAGGCTTTCAAGATTGAATTCTTAGATGCATTGGGAGGCTGATCTAATTTTTTCTTACTCAAGTATAAGATAAAAATTTGTGAGCATTTTTTAAACTCCCTTTTGAGTTTATTTACTATAATTAGGTGAGAATTAGCATTATTAAGAACTCTCTTTAATCATATGAGTTGTCCATGCATCATAAACTCCATGTAGGGCTAAGAGAAGTCCATAGCAATTTTACCCAATTGTTTTAGCCAATCACAACCCAAGACAACATCAGTGGGGCCCATGTCTAGTATAATTAGATCAATTGATTCCACATAATTTTCTACCAAGCATAGGGAAACCTTAGAGCATACATATGTGCTATTTTCTTCTTCACCATTTGCTACTTTAGCTTTTAGGGGGTGTTTTAATTCCATTTCAATTTATCAATGGCTAATTTATTGACAAAATTGTGTACTAATACTATCCACTAGGATAAATACATGCTTTTCACATTAATGCTTCCTTGAATGCTGACAACACCTAGAAACAATGCCTACTCTTGCAAAAAATTTAGCAAAATTGTACACAATTGGCACATTTTATCAACTTTTTACATTAATTTAATGCAGATGTGGTGCTTGTTGTTGCTATTTTTGGAGGTCATATCTCGGCACTCTGGTAAGGAGATGTCAGTACAAGGAAGTTCTTGTATGAGAGAAAGTTAGTGCTATAGATTAAATCTAATAGGTTTCCTTGGTGAATCCACAATGAAAAAGCAACTGTTTTGTAACCCAATTCTTCTAGCTCCATGGGAATTAAGATAAAGGTTTTCCACCACTCTCCAACATGGCCATGGTTATTAAACTCTCAAATTTGCCATTTTGGGTAGGCCCATAACTACATTACCAAAAAAAACCTTCATCTTATCTTTTCAACAAAGAGCATCAAACAAAAACACATTTACCCTAAAATCATTGAGCTACTCTTAAAATACACTACAAGTCCAATAAGGTCTTCATTATCAATGTAACATGTATCAGAGGGACTATGTGTTTCTAGCATGATGATGATGAGTGTATTCTCTGAGAGATCTAGCAGAGGCCGTCTTTCTTTTAAGTTATGGCTACAAGCATGAAGGAGAGGAGAAGATTAGTGAGTATGAATAGGCGTGTCTTGCATGTTGATGGGCTCTCTGTGTGTGATCTTGGAACCAAACTGATTGAGTTAGGAGGATGTTTACCATCGCTACGAGCCAAGAGGGAACTCCTAGGGGCAATGTTCAATTGACATAAGAACCATAATAATGGTTTTAATTAAGGGATAGAAAGGAGGGAAAAGGAAATGCATTGCAAGAGGAAAATTTAAAAAAATAGCAAGAAGAAAAGGACGTTATGGGAGAGGAGGGGTCGTGAAGATGAAGGAGGGCACCATCATGCTAAGTGGAAAATGGAAAGAGAGACATAGGGAAGAGGCTACGATTGTTGGTAGAGTATTCGGAAAGGGGAAGGAAGTCGATAGATGGGCAATTGGAGAAGAGGGAGAGAGAGAGAGATCATTGAAATCTCAAGGAGGGAGACATCATCTTCTTGGGCGCCAACAATTAGAGAGAGAGAGAGCATTTACGTTGCAATGGAGAGATTGCCCTATCCTTGAATGTACTCCAAGTATAATAGTGTACTTTACATTCATCAAACAGAGAGAGAGAGAGAGAGAGAGAGAGAGAGAGAGAGAACAAACATGATGAAGAAGAGGGTGTCATATTCTTGAACACCATCATTTAAGAGAGGAAGAGGCTTTCCAAGCCAATCAAAACAAGAATATTACAATAGAAATGTAATTGGGGAAGAGCAAGAGAGGAGCATTGAAGCCAATGGCTTGAAGAAAACCATCGCCATGTCTTCTCCTCCAATCTCAAATTTGGAGCTTCAATGTACCCCCTTCATCTGAAGTGATAGGGTAGGAGAATAATATGTTGCCTTCTTCCAATCGCTCCAGTTTGCTCTTGATTTCGTGGAAGCATGCTAGAGATATTGAATTACTCTCTTCTCCCCTCTTAGTTGTCAACATGAAACTATGGAGGCTAAGCTCTTAAGCTTAAAATTAATCAAGATTTAAATCTTAAGAGAGTTACAAGTGGATATTCCTATGGGAACAAGGCAATTTGAAAATGAAAACTCAAGGAAGCAGGAAACGATGAACTTGTTGTTTGGAATGACTTGATAGACTTCCCTTGGCTGGACTACAAAGGACATGGCTCCCAAAGACGCAATTACGATTCTCGTACTTTACGTACGTATCTTAACTCGTTTAACAGAAATAAGTGATTCAGCATAAATATTTCTTTGGTTTATAATTTTTATAAAAAGTCCTTGAACCTCATTTTCAACTTTGAATAGTTGTTAGAATTTATGTAGGTTTGATTTTATATTTTAAAAATAAAAAATAGTCAAAATACTTTAAAATGGCTCAAATGATATAGATAAATTTTAAATATTTCGCTAAAAAAGTATGAGATATATTTTTTTAAATGAATTATATACTACTAAAAATATTTTAATTTTTTTTAGAATTTTCAAATTATATCTTTAAAATAAAAAATAATTAATTTAGATTAAAGTTATAGTATTTTTTATAAAAACATATTTTTAACTCAACAAAAAATTTAAGGTATTTTATAGAAAACCAGAGAATATAGTTTTGGATGTTTGGGATTAGAGAAAAAGAAAATTAATTCGATGTTATTACTTTGAAGATTATTAATATAAAATATGGTGTGTCTAATCTTATGCAAATTAAAAGTGTTGACAATGTATTAAGTTATACCATATTGGACAAGGAAAATGTTTTTAAAAGAAAATTAGAGTTTATGGGTTTGTGGAATGTTAGTTGATTTGATAATAAAAAGAATTAGATAGAACTATTGGATTTATGCTCTGAAATTTACTCCCTAGTGAGGGATAAAAATCCTAGGTTTAGTATTTTAATTTCCAGTACAAAGATAGAGACAAAGTGAGAGAATATACAAGTTTATTGAGTTCTCGATATTAGATTAATTATCAATATTAATTATTCAATACAAAACTCCTAAGAGTTGGCTTGACAACCTGGTTAAAAGTGGCTTGAGTCATTTTTTTGTGCGTTTTTTGGGAGCCAAGTGCACTCGAATGGGTGATCAATCTCCCTAGGATATTGAAATCCTAGGTATTTATGAGTGAATACAAGACCTCTTTTCTAAGGGACTATTTTTCTAATTTGTCCCAAAATTGCCAAAGTAGAATATTAGATTGGGCAAGAGACGCAAACTTAGTAGAGGGGGACAAATATTTTGGCCTGAATTTAACTATAGACATAGAAAATTTTTCTTCTTAGAGTTGGGGTTATAATGATTGCGTGCAAACCATAGTTTTATTAGTAGTGCACTTTGGTCTAATAGATGCAGTGGAAATAAATACAATCAGTATATCGTACCACTTTGATTGGTATTATTGTAACGCTTTATCGAACTTTTAAAAGAGTGGTATGGGATGATGTGTTGCCTTGGATACGTGTATCCAAAGGTTTAAAAGTCACTTTCGACAAAAAAAATATTAGAGAGATCAATGACGTAGTGGAAATAAGTACAATCAGTGTATCATACCACTTTGATTGGTATTATCATAACGCTTATCGAACTTTTAGAAGAGTGGTATGGGATGATGTGTTGCCTTGGATACGTGTATCCAGAGGTTTAAAAGTTACTTTCAACACAAAAGACATTAGAGAGATGACTAAAATTTTAGGCCTAATTCTTGAGCAAGAAGAAAGTTTGCCTTATGGAGAAATAGACCTAGAGTTACCAATCATTCTAAACCTTCTAAGTGTGCATGCATGCAAAAATTTAACTTTATAGCTTCAAAAAAAACATGCAAATTTTTGGAATATGATAGTAATAGCTATTTCATTAATAGTGCTCGAGATCAATGAGCTAGAGAACGCACAGCATGACAGGAGACTTGGCTATTAGAAAGGCTTGAGAGGGTGAATGCATTATTGAATCTAGGGATAGATGCTATGTCTAACTCAAACGTAGAACCTTTTAGGCCTAGTATATCATTCGATAGAACACCGTCAAAGGGAAGTGAAATAGACTCATATCAATGGGATCGAGTGGCCTCAAGCACCAGTAGTGTCACTGGGGAGAGGAGTAGACAAAGTAGCGAAAGTAGATAGAGTAGACAAAGTAGCGAAAGTAGAGAGAGTGAAGCTAATGCTACAGTAGCAAAAGTAGAGTCGAATTTTGGATTGCGCCAACTATTTAAGGAGCCTAAGGAACCTGCATGGTTGGATATTACCCAAGATTTAGGGTTAGAGATATTATTTAGAGAAACAATGGCTTGTAATCCAATGAGATTAGCTGACTTCACACAATTTGTGGGACTATGGGGTGAGGATCCTAATGCACATTTGCAAAGATTTGAGGTGACCTGTGTCGCCAATGAGATAGTAGACGATGACCAAAAGCTTCATATCTTCCCTGAAACATTAAAAGATAAAGCAGCAAGGTGGTATGGGAACCTAGCAAGGAGCGTTCCAGGAAAAATTTCAACGGTAAGGTTTCCAAGACAGACTAGCCCTTCAATTGGATTATTTGTCCCAAGGAACAATTGAAAGTGTTGAACATTACATTGAACATATGGAGACAATTATTTGAAAGATGAATCCAACTCCTGATGAACCTATGCAAAAGCGTAAATTTATTGATGGGCTTAATCCTAAAGTTCATCAACATGTTAGTCTACAATGGCAAGCTACACTGGCTGATGCTAAAACACATGCTAAATGGTGGGAAGAAGTGCAACTCAGTCAACAACAACGGAGGGACTTATTTAAAGAACCTCGAATGGAATATCCAAGCAATTCAAGCGGGATATCTAAGAACGTGTCTTATGTTACCATTCCTTTAAATCCATCGGTAACAACAAGTCCAAATGTATCAAGTGTACCTTTAAATATGTACGCGTCTATTCCAGTCTATATGATGCAATCGGAATGCCTTCTATGCCGCAATCTCAGTCCCCTCATGAAGAAGCAAAAGTAGCTGATATTATTGCAAAATCCCTAGGAACGTTGAAGGAGGAAATCATGGGTGCAATGGAAGCACCTTTGAAAGAAAGTTATTCAATAACAACACAATTTTCTAGTGCACAACAATTCTCGAGTAGCTCAACTCCAAACCCACCTAGATCCAATATTTGGTGTGGTAAGTATCATGGGTATGTCCATGTGGCTACAGAGTGTCCAACGCCTTCAAGACTAATGCCTAACCATCCACCGTTCTGCACCTTTTACCTTAAGACAAGGCATCTAGATACAAATTATTGGCATAAGATAGGTCAAGAGCAACAACAAGCTCATTCAACACAAACGAATTACAATTACATTGATCGTAATAATACAACTTATTCGATTGGACCACCTAATCAACCTTTTAGGCCAAGAAGATTGCCAACCCAAGGTAGACCCACAGTACCCCAAAATAATTACAATAATGATGGAAACAGAGGGAGAAATTCTCCTTTTTGGAGAAATAATGGTACTTTTCGTAATCCAATGGGGCAAGGGGGACAACAAAGGCCTAAGGGGCCGGTAATTTGTAATCGATGCCAACAGGAAGGTCATATAGCTACATATTGTTCAAATGCACATACAAATTAGGACTATACTTCTCTATGTAGGAGGTGTAGTGGCAAAGGGCATCATGAAGAGGATTTCCCTAAGCGAGAATATAACCAACCTAATGACAAGGGTAAGCAATTTTTTAGCAAACCCTCAACCTCATTTGCAAATTTAGTTGAAGTAGAAACAAAAAGGCAAGAAAATGGAGTTAAATCTAGATTCATACCCCGTAGGGTAACCTTTAAGGCTAACCCCATGATTGGCGTGGTTACTAGATCGCAAAAGCAACAACAAGAGGAGCAAGGTCTGGAAGAAGAGAGTCCACACTTAAAAGGAGCAATGAAGGATAAACCTAAGGATATAGATCCTAATGTAGAGCTACCTGAGTCAGATTCTCCACAACATTCCTCTGACCATCCATTATTGCATGTGCCTTTAGCAAATCCTAAGATTCAAGTAGGGGTAGCTCCTTTTCTCGAAAGATTGATACCTCCTAAGGAAGTAAAGAGCAAGCAGAAATAGTAAACAAGACCTATGATCTTTGGGCTACATTAGAATAGGTATCTTTGACTGTTAACCTTCAGTAATTGCTAGAAATAGCGTCTACATGTCGAAAGCAGCTTTATCATAAATTAGTTAGGTGTCGAAGGAAGAGGATTGAAATTAACATCCCTAAAGTAACCGTAAATTCTTCCAAAAGAAAAGTAATTAAGGATGTGAAAATACCATATTTGTTTGTGGATCTAGGATCTCCAATTATAGATACTACTATTAATGGCCACTTTTCTGAATGAAGTGCAGTTAGATGGTGGCTCAGTAGCAGTCAATTTGATGATAGAACAAACAATGCAAGAATTAGGGTTGAAGAAGTGGCAATCAAAGGAAAGTGATTCCTTTGGGGTTACTTTGAAATGTGAGATCTGTAATTGTTGGCCTAGAATTTCATGTGAATTACTTAGCAGTTCTCTCATTGTCAAATATCTCTTCATATTCTGTGTTGATGGGTCGACCTTGGTTATACCCAAGCAAAGTGCACTCAGGATTGGTATAAATGTTTAATTGTGATTGGTCCTCGAAATGATTGAGTTAAAATACAACTTATTTCGAAAGGATTTTTGAAAGAGTCAGGAGATGAGATGGTTAGTGAAATGGACGAGAAATCCAACATTGAGTTTTATGATTCAAAAATGGAGAAGACTGATAATGAAGGGCCTTATGCATGGTTATTTTGAACACAACGCCCAGCAGGAGCAAAAAAAGTGGAGGTAAATACAGTACATCAGCCTCATAAGGTAGAACAGATGGGTATTGGTGAATATGTTGTAACATTTTCATCAGACAATGATTCGAATAGTGATATTACTCATTGGTTGTCTACTTTTGAAGATACAACCCTAGAAATCCATTGTGTCTTGTATGTCTCAACTCATAGAGGTTGATACTACAGCCGATGCTTTGTTGTTGGGAAGGATTCGGGCTTCCTAGAGAGGGGAGAAGCTGAATAAAAGGTTATTTAAGGCCGAGAAAAGGAAAAGATATGAAAATCAGCCCGAAAAGAGGCCAAAACAGCAAAGAAAGGGCTCAAAAATATTGGTGCAAATGTAGGGAATTGATGGCTGCAAATGAAGGCTTCATTTGTGAACAGAGGGTCGCATTGCAAGAGACTGTCCCAATCGGTAGCAAGTTGGAAAATCAAAAATTCAAGGAGATCCTAAGGGAAAGAAGCGCAATTCTCTTGAAATATATTCTCGATTATCCATGGATCTAGAGGAAAATGATCAAGAAGATGTGTTTTTTTACGTATAGCAAGGCAGAAGCAATTTCTATGTATGAATTAGAAGAGGAAGAGATGCCTGTGACATTTAATGTAGATGACATCTCAATAACCTTTTTGGAGGATATAGACGAATTTGACGTTACTGAGAATAATAATGGCATGCCTGAGAGTAGGGTTTTTACTGTTTCCCCTTATTAGAAAAATGTTCTACCCTTTGGATTTGAACAATTGCTAGATATAGCTAGAAGAACTTATTGTCACCAGTTAGAAAGAAAGGAAAGAGAACGGAGGAGTAGGAATAGGTACAAACTGTTACAAAGACCAATATCACAGGATGATGAGGATGACTCAGCTTTGGTCTTACATAGGTTTGCACAAACATCTAGTGAATGTCATGGTAATTATGTTTAGAGAATTAAATGAGGCTTTGGAAATAGAATGTGAGGCAGCAGTGACTGTTGTAAATGAAGCAATGAAGAAAATTACTTAGTTACAAAAAGAAAAGGCAGAATTTCAATTTAGAGAAAGGCGATATCTAGATGAAATTTCACTTCTAGAATTGTGTTTAGAGGAACAGAGGTCGGAATTTAATAGTGGGGAGTTATAGATGAAACAAGCCTTACATATAGATAAGAACTATTGGGACAAATATGAAAGGACTAATCAGTTTTGGGAAAAAGATACGTCTAAGTGTCCTTTTGAACTAGAAACTCGAGGGGAAAACCCTACTAGTGCTCCTTGGTTGTATCATCCCTTTAAGCGCTTCAATGGAATTACGCAGAAGATCTATCATTGTTCTAAGGGACCACTAGTTGGTTATCAATGTGTCCAATCTAATTTCGCTAAGATCAATATGCAAAATATGCCAGAGATTGTATTACCTCATCCCAAAGAAAGGGTGATGAATTTTACTATCTATGGGGATGGAAAGGAACCACAACTTAGATGGTTTGAACCTGCGACACCTAGGGATTTTGTAGAACTTAAACAAGTCATACATTATTTGTTGTCGAATTCAAGGTGAGGAAAATGAGGATCTACATTCATTAATTCTTAAGCTTAAGAGTAACCAATGGTCTTGGAGTTTAGATGATCAAGAATGTTTAGAAAGGAACAATAAAATCTTATGTCAATATCATCGTAAGTTACATGATCAATATCCATGTGATCAAGAGCAGATTTTTCAGATGATGGGTTCTATAGATACCATGTTCACGACAAAGTACAATATAAATTTGAAGCCTATTTTGTATGGCTGGAGTAAAGGACAAGGGAGTCATACCGGTAAGCTATTTCTAGATCTATTAGATGCCCATATGATAGAAATGACTAAGGGTATTCAGAATGATCTCGCTATTGTTTCTCATACGGATGTACCCTTGGTACATTCTATGAATGCGAGGGAAGAAGAACCAGAATCAAGTGCCAGGAATAGTTTGCTTGAAAATGTATCAATGGGGATATCTGAGGATGTACCTACAATCAACCCTTGGAAAATAGCCTCCTTGTTTCCTGAAGAGCTTGAAGTGGAAGTAGTTAAAATAGAAATGGCAGAAGGGAAATATTTGAATCTAGGGTCAATTGGAATCCCAAGATCGAGAAAGGTTTGAGGAGGTATTATGAGCACATGTTGGGGAATTTGCTTGGTCTTATATTGACCTTAAAGGTATTAAAGCTTAACTTTGTCAGCATTATATTGATCTAAAACCAAGTACAAAACCCGTATGTCAATGCCAACGACGAACAAATCTTGTGTATGCATAACTAGTCAAAATTGAAATTACTAATCTCTTAGATGCGGGATTTATTTATCATATTACATATAGTGAGTGCGTTTCCCCTATTGTAGTAGTGCCCAAGAAGAACAGTAAGAAGATTTGCATTTGCATTTATTATAGAAAGCTAAATAGAAAAACACGTAAAGATCACTTTTCTTTGCCATTTACAGATCAGGTACCTGATAAAGTTGCAGGGCCATAAGCTATATTCTTTCATGGATGGGTTTAGCGGCTACAATCAAGTGTTGATTCATCCTAAAGATCAATCCACCAAAACTACCTTTACTACTGAATGGGGTACATTCACTTATAAAGTAATGCCTTTTGGCTTATGTAATGCACCTATGACATTTCAAAGAGTTACGATTGCGGCCTATCAAGATTTTCTTCAACAATGGATGGAAGTTTTTCTAGACGATTTTTGTGTCTATGGGATGGCAAAAGAAATGCCTAATCAATTGGTACAAGTGTTTGAACGTAGTGATGAAGTAGGTATCTCCTTGAACCCTGATAAATGTGTTTTTGGAGTGCCAAAAGGAACATTGTTAGGGCATATAATTTCTAAAGAAGGCATTACTATGGATCCGGCTAAAATTTCTAAGATTTTTGCACTTCCAGCTCCAACAAACCTTAAGCAATTGCATGGATTTTTGGGGCATCTAAATTATTATCGACGATTCATTTCTTTTTTCGCAAAAGTGGCCTCATCTTTGGCAAATTTGCTACGAAAGGATACTCCTTTTAATTGGGTTGTCGCTTGTCAAGAAGCATTTGAATTTCTTAAGCAAAAGTTAATTGAAGGACTAGTATTGGCACCCCCGTATTGGACGAAAGAACTCCATATTCATGCCGATGCATCTATGTATGCTATAGGAGCAGTTTTATGCCAAGCAGATGATAATAAGGTGGATCATCCAATTTATTATGCAAGCCATACTTTAAGTGATGCGAAAAGAAATTATTCTAGCACTGAGAAAGAATGCTTATCAATGATATTTACAGTGAAAAATTTTCATCATTATTTATTAGGGAATAAATTTACCATTTATGTGGATCATAAGGCATTAAAGTATTCGCTTAATAAAGCAAAACTTTCGGGATGTGTAATTTGTTGGATGTTTTTATTTCAAGAGTTTGATTTTCAAATTGTTACTCGTCCTGGTAGAGCTCATGTTCTAGCATATCATCTTATTGTTACTCATCCTGTTAGAGCTCATGTTCTAACAGATCATCTTTCACAATTATTAACATTTGATAAGGAAGAAGGTGTGGAGAATGATTTACCAGATGCCTCACTTTTTACTATGGAAACGCAAGTTCCATGGTATGCTGATATTGCAAATTTTCTTAGTACCGCTTGTTATCCATCTAGTGCTGATAAACGACGAAAGTTACAAATTTTAATGCAAGCACGCTCCTATGGATTATTAGGGGGTTACCTATATAAATTCTTTCCACACGAGGGTATCTATCAACAATGCGTAAGAGAAGAGGGAGTCCCAATGGTTCTTAAGACATTGCATGATGAGCCGTGTGGTGGCCATTTTGCCAATGAATTGATTGCAAGGAAAGTTCTATTAACTGGTTATTGGTGGCCTACCCTTTTTAAAGATGCATATTATTATTGTCAAAAATTTGATGTCTATCAAAGGACTAGTCATCACAGTTTTGCTACACCTTTGACACCTATATTGGCATTAGCACCTTTTGAGAAGTGGGGAATTGACTTTGTGGGCCCAATTGATCCACCTACCAGATATAGATCTAATCATTATATCTTGGTTTGTACTGACTATATTACCAAGTGGATGGAAGCGCAAGCGCTTAAGACGGATAAAGCCAATGATGTAGCTAAGTTTATGTATGAGAATATCATTACACGTTTTGGTTGCCCACTGGAATTAGTAAGTGACCAAGGTTCCCATTTCTTGAATGATCTTATTAGCAAGCTAATGGAAATATACAAAATTAAGCATCGCAAATCAACACCTTATTATCCTCGAGCTAACGGGCAAGTTGAAGTAACCAATCGCATTATTTGCGAGATTTTAAATAAAATGGTTGCTTCTCACCGAAGAGATTGGGATGAACGTTTGTATGAGGCATTATGGACCTATAGAACCACTTATAAAGTGACAGTGCAAAATACACCTTTCAATTTAGTTTATGGAACTAATGCTATTTTTCCAATTGAGCAAGAGTTTCTTTTCGCCCTCTCGTTACGATTAGGTGAGGCTAAACCATTGAAGAAAATAATTTTACAATTGGTGAGGTTAGATGAGGAAAGATTGTTAGCTTTACAGAGCTTAGAAGCAATGCAGAAACGTTGTAAAGCTTGGCATGATCAGAATATCAAAATACGAGAGTTTAAAGAAGACGATTTAGTTTTATTATATGATAGTCGCTATTACAAATTTTCTAGGAAGCTAAAAATTCGTTGGTCAGGACCTTTTAAGGTTATTAAAGTTTATGATAATGGTTCTCTTGATGTACAAGGTATTAATGCTAAAAGTGAGATATTTAGAGTTAATGGCCTCTGTCTTAAACATTTTGTGGCTTAGTTTAGTTAGGTATACGTAGGTAAATGGTTAGAATGACCCCTTAACTGATCTATATTCGGGTTTATTTTCTCTTTTGGGGCTTTTAACGGGATGCAGGTATGGCTTTTTTGTGGATGGATGCACTTTACCCCCGTCTTAATGTTGATAGTTCTGATCCTACTCATGTTGGGACTTATAGTATTCCACGTTTTCAAATGCATGATACTTATATGCATCGAGAGGAGAGGCCTATTGCGGTTCTTCTTTTGTGATCATTTTTTGTTTGCAATACCATCCACTATTTGGTTGTAGACAGTGTCAGCGACATCTTTCCGTGCATGCTCGGCTCCTGTGTTGGTAGTGTCGCGCACATACTTTCGATGCTATGGTACCACTGCCATGCAGGATGCTATAGGCTACACTTATCAGCGCCATGATTATGATAGTGTATTCTCACCTAAGCATGTTGTTGTTCAGTCTAGGGTGGGTAGAGAGCAGCAAGAATTTTCCCAATATCAAGCTGTTGTTTATCATTTTACTCCATCATATCTCGATGATCAAGTGATTGTCCCTGTTGGGCTTATGGAGGTTTTTAGTGATGCACCTGATAGCTGATCTATGACCTCTAATGTCTCCACATTGGAGGCTATTTATGAGCATGGTTTCGTTGATAGGTTTGACTTAGATAGTGTGGATGATTTTGGATTAGGGTTATTGTTTGCAGTAGAAGATCTTAGGGAGTTTGAAGATTTTAGTTTAGCTCTTTTGTTTTCTTAGAGTCTTTTGGGGTTTTTACTTTATTCTACATATTTTTTAATTTAAAAAACACATAAAAAACAAATAATCCTTTAAAACAGAAAGAAGAAAACTTTTAGTTTGATTGATACATTTACATTTTAGGTTTTAGCGCACTTTCATTTTGTTAGTCTCCACGTGGTTAAGTAGTTAGTTGCACGCATAGTTGGGATACTCCTTCAATGTTAGGAGCTCATTACAAGGCAGTTTGACTAGATGGCTGATTTTCTAAAGGAGTTTCACTCTTAATTGATCTAACATATTAATGGGTTAGTGGTTAGTGGTTGAGTTCTATGTAGGTTTGATGATTTTTGCAATTTACGAACCACTACGTAATTGCCTTCACATTATTTTGGAGTTGCAATATCCATGTACATAACTAGTTGTTTCATATCTAATTTATCTATTTATATTCATTTGAAATAAGGGAAAGTTAAAAATATAACTTGATTGAAATCACTTTCGTTTTCCAAACCTAAATACCTATTGAAGACACACAAAACTCAAATTTTTTAAAAAAAAAAACACAATACACCGAAAGCTTTATAACCAATTTAATCTATATAAGAGTCCACCTACATGGGATGGGGCTTTAGCACCAGGAAGGGGGTGATGTGTGTGCATGACCTAGTGAATTTCATTGTATGGACATCTGATTGGGAATCCTAGAATTTTTTTCCTATCTTTTTGTCGCTTTTCTAGTGATATGTGGGGGTAGCTGAATAACAAGGTTTTCTCCATGAAATTTTGACTAGGAGTAGCATGGACGAGAGATGCTAAGCTAATGAGTATCTTTGCTTATCATTTTCCTAGCTAGAGTGACTAATATTATATGCTACATTAGATTCCTCGAGCGAAGTTGTTGAGCTGAAATGTTTGATCGCTCAATTAAGTGATGCGTTCTTAGTCTTCTAGTGGATCCTTTATTTTTTTAAAACACTTCAATTCCAATCCAAATAATAAAAATTCAGAAGATTCTATATATTTATTTTTTGGAAAGAAAGAAAGAAAGAAAGGAAGAAAGGAAAAAAAAACACCTTGAGACTGCAAGGTTAAAGGAAGGGGAAAAAAAACACCAAAAGAAGATAACCATCGCCTCTGAGGTCCTAGTAGGCTGTAGGGATTCCTTGACAGGTGGCCTACGTCCGATGCTTTGCATCTCTTTGGGGTGGGGCCTTTTGGGAAGGAGAATCAATGTATATACTCTTTTAGCATTGAAAGAAAGCCACTACTATTTTAAAAAATAAAGAAACAAAACTCTAGACCGTTGGAAGTTAGGGACCATTGACTGGTTGTTCTAGTAGAACATGGAGGGTTAGCAACTGAACCATAGGATTCCTATTTGGTGTCATAATGTTAGCTTGCTTTGTTTGGGTTCTTTGTTAGGCATGGACCTTATTAGTGAGGCTATTTTGGAAGCAATATTCCTAGGAGGATAGATTATTGTAGTTTAGCGGCTCTAGAAAGCTTCCTAGTTGGTATATTCTATGCACTAGATGAAGCTATGAAATGCATTTAAGTGGGGAGAGTGAGTAAGGGAATGTGAGTATGCACAAGTTTTTATATAACTTAACCGAATTATTTGTTTAATATAACACTAGTAAATATTTTCCAATCTTTTCAGTGTCTACTAGTTTTCTATGTGCGCTTTTGCAATTCTTGTAGCTGTGCTCGTGAGGACGCTTCGCAATTAAGTGCGGGAGAGTATATTTCTCTTCTGAAGTTGTGTCACAGTGCTCGTGGTAGCTGTGTTCGCGATGCTAGATGTTTGTGATGTAACTATGCTCGTGAGGACACTTTGCAATTAAGTGGGGGAGAATGATAACACCTAGAAACAATGCCTACTATTGCAAAATTTTTAGCAAAATTGTACACAATTGGCACATTGTTACCAACTTTTTACATTAATTTAATGTAGATGTGGTGCTCGTTGTTGCTATTGTAGGCCATGTCTCTGCAGTCTGGTCAGGAGATGTTAGTACAAGGAAGTTCTTGTATGAGAGAAAGGTAGTGCTATAGAAGAAATCTGATAGGTTTCCTTGGTGAATCCACAATAGAAAAGCAACTATTTTGTAACCCAATTCTTCTAGCTCCATGGGAATTAAGATAAAGGTTCTCCACCACTCTCCAACATGGCCATAGTTATTAAACTCTCAAATTTGCCATTTTGGGTAGGCCCACAACTACATTACCAAAAAAACCCTCACCTTATCTTTTCAATAAAGAGCATCAAAGAAAAACACATTTACCCTAAAATCATTGAGCTACTCTCAAAATACACTACAAGTCCAATAAGGTCTTCATTATCAATGCAACATGTATTAGAGGGCCTACGTGTTTCTAGCATGACGACGATGAGTGTATTCTCTAGGAGATCTAGCAGAGCCCATCTTTCTTTTAAGTTATGGCTACAAGCATGAAGGAGAGGAGAAGATTAATGAGTATGAATAGGCGTGTCTTGCATGTTGATGGGCTCTATGTGTGTGATCTTGGAACCAAACTGATTGAGTTAGGAGGATGTTTACCATGGCTAGGAGCCAGGAGGGAACTCCTAGGGACGATGCTCAATTGACATAAGAACCATAATAATAGTTTTAATTAAGGGATAGAAAGGAGGGGAAAGGAAATGAATTACAAGAGGAAAATTAAAAAATTTAGCAAGAAGGAAAGGATGTTATGGGAAAGGAGGGGTCGTGAAGATGAAGGAGGGAGCCATCACACTAAGTGGAAGATGGAAAGAGGGAGATGGGGAAGAGGCTACGATTGTTGGAAGAGTATTCAGAAAGGGGAAGGAAGTCGATACATGGGCAATTGGAGAAGAGAGAGAGAGAGAGATCATTGAAATCTCAAGGAGGGCGTCATCATCCTCTTGGGCGCCAACAATGAGAGAGAGAGAGAGAGAGAGAGAGAGAGAGAGAGAGAGAGCATTTATGTTGCAATGGAGGGATTGCCCTATCCTTGAATGTACTCCAAGTATAATAGTCTACTTTCCATTCATCAAAGAGAGAGAGAGAGAGAGAGAGAGCAAACATGATGAAGAAGAGGGTGCCATATTCTTGAACGCCATCATTTAAGAGAGGAAGAGGCTTTCCAAGCTAATCAAAACAAGAAGATTGCAAAAGAAATGTAATTGGGGAAGAGCAAGAGAGGAGCATTGAAGCTAATGGCTTGAAGAAAACCATCGCCATGTCTTCTCCTCCAATCTCAAATTTGGAGCTTCAATGTACCCCCTTCATCTGAAGTGATAGGGTAAGAGAATAATATGTTGCCTTCTTCCAATCGCTCCAATTCACTCTTGATTTCGTGGAAGCATGCTAGAGATATTGAATTACTCTCTTCTCCTCTCTTAGTCGTCAACATGAAACTATGGAGGCTAAGCTCTTAAGCTTGAAATTAATCAATATTTAAATCTTAAGAGAGTTACAAGTGGCTATTCCTATGGGAACAAGGCAATTTGGAAATGAAAACTCAAGGAAGCGGGAAATGATGAACTTGCTATTTGGAATGACTTGATAGACTTCCCTTGGTTGGACTACAAAGGACACAGCTCCCAAAGACGCAATTACAATTCTCGTACTTTACATAAGTGCATTAACTCGTTTAACAGAAATAAGTAATTCAACATAAATATTTCTTTGGTTTATAATTTTTATAAAATGACTTTGAATCTCATTTTCAACTTTGAATAGTTGTTAGAATTTTTGTAAGTTTGGTTTTATATTTTAAAAATCAAAAATAGTTTTAAATGCTTTAAAATAGCTTAAATTTTGTATAGATAAATTTTAATAAAATATTTGGCTAAATAATTATGAGATATATTATTTTCTAAATTAATTATATATTATTAAAAATATTTTATTTTTCTAAATTTTTAGAAGATGTTTAATATATCTCAAAAATAAAAAACAATTATTTTAGATAAAAAATTCGATATTTTTTTATAAAAATCATGTTTTTAACTCAACAAAAAAATTAGAATATTTTATAGAAAACAAGAGAATATAGTTTTGGATGTTTGGGGTTAGAGAAAAAGAAAATTAATTCGATATTATTACTTTGAACATTATTAATATTAAATATGGTGTGTTTAACCTTATGTAAATTAAAAGTGTTGATAATGTATTAAGTTATACCATATTGGACAAGGAAAATGTTTTTAAAAGAAAATTAGAGTTTATGGGTTTGTGGAATGTTAGTTGATTTGATAATAAAAAGAATTAGATAGAACTATTGGATTTATGCTCTGAAATTTACTCCCTAAGGGATAAAAATCCTAGCTTTAGTATTTTAGTGTCCATTACAGAGATAGAGACGAAGTGTGAGAATATGCAAGTTTATTGAGTTATCGATATTAGATTAGTTGGACTACTACCAACGAGTGTTGTAACTATTGAGGAAGACTAGAATAAATCATAGAAATTAGTTATCAATATCACCTATCCAGTGCAACAATTCCTAGAAGTTGGCTTGACAACCTAGTTAAAAGTGGCTTGGTCTTTGGCTAGTCAAATGCACAGTGTGTTGGGGCTTCTAGAGCCGGTCCATGCGTCCATGGAGATGGAGGAAAGGGAAGTGGTAGCTAGGTGGGGTGTAGTAGCGGTGATCAAACTTAGATCATGAGATAGGGGTGTAGTAGGGGTGATCAAATGAAGATCATGAGATAGGCAGCCACCTGGGTCCAAGGAAAACCCATCCTCCAAATCATAGGTCTAAGTCCTCTACATACTCCTCACTTTTAGCATGTGTAACATTATTTGCAGCATGTAAGGCATGTGATTTCTCCTCATCATTGTGTCAATCTTCCATTACATACATGCTATGAACTTTGACCTTTGTTGTCTTGTAGGGGCATTTCAAGACATGGTCTGCCATGTACTTCTCACTGCACTGAAAATAGAGGCCTTTTTCTTTTTGCTCCTTTATAACATTTGGGGAGATGAATTTTTTACCACTTGGACCATTTGGGGCTAATGTAGTTCGGGGTTTATTTTTAACATATTTACCCTCACCATTGGAGCTATGCTGTCCCAAAGTGCCCTCTTTTCTTTTAGCATGGAAGGGGGTATGTAGGTATTTTGGGGCTATTACTAGCCATAGGTTGGCCTCTAAAAACACTGCCATAGGGGTCTAGTCTTAGTGGGGTGCATGGCTATCCAAAACCTTGCTAAACATTGTCATTTTTTCCATACTTCATTGCATGTCTTTCACAACCAATTCAATTGCATTGAGTAAGATAGAAAGCTTTTGAGTCATAACATTAATCGACAAGCTAGGTTCTAACCCATAGATGTACTTGTGCAATTTTGCATCATCACTCACTCTCAACAGACATGGTCAAGTTCATGAACTGATTTGTATACTCTTGCACTGTGAGATTACATTGGTCAAGCCGATATTATTGTCTTGCCAATCGTTATTTTTCTACTGGGGATATAAAGACTTAAATCATATGCATCTTAAAGTTTTTCCAATCAATAAACTAATGATTCTCATGGCTAATGTAGCACCACCATGTGTGGGAAAATCCCTCTATATGAAGAGAGGCAAATAGAATTTTCTGATCATTAGTGCATGGGTAAATATTTAAGTATGACTCCAATTTGCAAGTCCATTCTTCCCAGTCCAATGGGAATGGTAATTACCCATTGTACTTGGTAAGAATGATTTTGTTATAGGTCTCATTGGGGCCTTGCTGCCCATAATAGCCTTACTATCCATGTATGCCATACTGCCCATATATACCATGCTTTCCATACATGCCATGTTATGCAGTAAACCCATGCTCCCCCTAATAACCATGCTGTCCATTACTGCCATATTGGCCATTAATACCATATTGTCTATTATGGGGGTGAGCTAGGAAGAGTGGGGGAGCTTCTGTTGTGTGTGGGTAAGGGCCTCGTAGGGGAATTAGCTACATGGATGCTGGGAGAGCTCAAGTTAGGCTCATCATGACTATGGGAGGGCTCACCAATCTCAAATGTGGAAGGAGGGGGAATGCCCTTGGCTCTAAGAATACCTTGTGGGCCATGAAGCAGGTCCAATGATGGAGGCTGTCGTGATTCATGCTTGGACTCGTTTGCCTTATCTTGTGCCAAGGTAGTGGCTAATTAGGCTATAAGATTAGTGAGGTGTTCCAAGGTCTGTTGAGTCTAAGAGTTGGATAGGACCATTTGCTTGATCGTCGCAAGGTTGATTTTTGAGAGCATTTGATGATGATTGGCAACCATATCATTGTGCCTTTCCATGTGATAGATCACATACTGACAAGGGTGTGATTAAGCATGCTATAAGGGTCCATATCATGCACTTTCTCTTCATCTCATCATTATAATCTTGTGCTAAGATGGGTTTGGTTTTGTAGATCTTGTAGCTATGATCAAGCAAACAATTTGTATTTACTAACATATTGTCACATTATTTTTCAATTAATTTTATACAGTTGCAATGGTAGTTGATATCTTTAAAGGATGTGTCTCTATGGTTTGAGAAAAGGAAATTTTGAGTTCAAGGGAGCTTCCATGTAATATGAGAGAGCAGTGGACTCGGAGACAAAATGCGATAGAATTTTTAAGGTGGTAAAACAATAGAGCTTTTGCCAAAAGGGAATAGTATGCATTGCAATGGTGTAGTGCTACAAAAGATAGTTAAGGAGTTTTGCCTATAAGAAAATGAGATATTTTTGGATTGATGTTTATTCATGTAGGTAGTCCTAAATTGTCTCTCATATAAAATGATTCTACTTCTTGACAGAGTAAAGGTGTGTGCCTAACATCTAAGGTCTCTATTACTTTGTATGGGAATATTGCAAAGGTTTAAAAAACCTTGGTAGGAAAAAGAGGAGAAAAGAAAAAGGAAGTCATTGCAAGCTGACAGATTGGAGGAAAAGGATGGGAGATGACCTGAAGAAAAAAAACCATGAGGATAGGCAAGATGGGAGAGGGCGCCATCAACAAGGCCACCATGTGGAGAGAGAGAGAGAGAGAGAGAGAGAGAGAGAGAGAGAGAGAGAGAGAGAGAGAGAGAGAGAGAGAAAGAGAACCATCTGCTTGATTGTGCATACAAAAGGGTGTGCAAATAGTCAATCAAAGAAAGGGAGAGAGGGTGCCATCAGTTACTAGCAAGGAGGAGGGGAAGCAAAGGCAATGCATCCATCTTCTTCCATCATCTCCTAATCATGCACCTATTCCTCCTCTTATCAAATTGATCATTCTCAATTGCCTAATCATAATTGTCATTATTACTCTCTCTCTCTTTCCCTCTTCATTCGTAAAGAAAACAAGATCTTTTAATGCTCATAGTGGCTGTTCTCTTTCTATCGTTTCCATTTTCAAAACTTGCAACCATTCTCTTTGATACATAAAGCGATTGGTAGCATATTTTTTCTTGATCATAGAGCCACACTTTTGTTGAAAAGAAGATGCTCCGTTGTGATCTTCCATGTTGTCCATTAAGATGCCTTCGTAGTTATGAGCAAGAAGATACTCTCTTTTCTTTCCAAACTTTTGGAATTAAACTTTGATTAAATGATATCTAAAGCCTAATTCACCCAAACTAGTTAGGAATCATTTTTATGGAGTTCGGGACTAGGTTTGAACTAGAGACAAAAAAGGATCTGTGATCTGAGCACTAGTAGATTGAATTCTGTTGTTGGATTGCGGAGACACAAATTCCAAAAATGTGACTATGACCCATGAGAAATTTTCAAGTAAGTGTATTGTTGTTTTATCAAATAACAATATGATTTTTTTAAATTTATTATGCTTAATATTTTTAACCTATGCATTCAATCTTGGTTGTGCACATTCAATATTCCATATGAATTCTTAACCATGTTAGACAATTTTAAAAATGATAAAATGATAAAAACTCATCAAATTGATCATAAATCGACATTTGAAAAATCATTAAAATTTACAAAAAGCATACTACTATAAAATGATATTTTAAATGAATTATACATTATGATGAATCTTTTTTTTATTTTAATAATAAGGATTAATTTATTTTACATTTAAAAAAGTCATCAATTTGAGTGAAAATAATGGTTTTATTGGTGAAAATTTATGTATGTTGATCAAAAAATTATGATATTTTATGAAAAAGTAAATAATGCCATTTTTTAATTTCAATAAATTTTTAGATATTTTAGAGAAATAGAGACTAATATAAATGCATTTTCAAAAGAGGAATTTACATAAGAATGGCATGTTTTTAACTGTATGTAAAATGAAATTATATGTGTTATGCCGATTTGTGACACATGGGAATAGGGGGAGTGTATAAGTACCTCTTAATAGTATTAGAATTGATAAGTTTTTTAATTATCTATGAGAATACAAAATTAATAGTATTAGACTACAATCTCAAAATTAAATATAGTACCTCACAAACAAAATGTGAGTTTACATTTAATTAATGTGATGGCATGAGGGTAAACTCAACATCAATGCTAAAATTTTATATTTTATCTATATAAATGTCACTTGGTTGATCAAGTAAAAGAAGAGAGGAGGGCCAATAGAGTAATTTTTTAATTTAGGAGGGGCATTCCAGGTTTTAAAAATGAACTCTGTATGTGTACACTAGAGAGTGAGAAAGGAATTTGGATTTACCTTGTTTGTTATTTAGTTGAAAGGAAGGAAAGAAGGACCTCTCTTTTGACAACTCAAAATAAATTAATTATTTAAACATTTAAAGAGCAATGATGAATCGTATTTCATAGAGAGGGCGACATTTTTAAAAGGGAAATTAAGATTTATGAGTTTTTGGAACATTAGTTGACTTCTTTGAATGTTTATTGTTAACTAACTAAAAGGAATTAATTTATAAAAGGTGGAGAAAGACACAATAAGAAGGAATTTAAACAAAGATACACTGATAGATCAAGAAGATCTAAAACAACTCCCTTAAAGTCAAACAAAACAAACCATTGGATAAACTGCCACAAGTATGGTAGGAGCAAATTATGAGGAGTTGCCCTTGCAATATGCAGGGGGGGGGGGGGGGAGTTAGAGAAAACTTAGGATTAGAATTTTAGTGCCTAACTTAGATACCTACTAGCCATGAGTCATCATTAAAAAATTAGAGTAAGTGAAATTGAGTAAGCTTACTTAGTTTCTAGACATTATGCATTATTGGTTGGACTACTACAACAAAAGAGTGACATAAATACTTGAAAGGGTAATTCAAATCATAGAAATTAACGATGAATCCCACCTATCTTATGCAACAACTCTTAGGAGTTGGCTTGACAACCTAGCTTAAATTGGCTGGCTGGTCAGAAGGAGAGACTTCTATCATGCTAAGAATCTGATCCTAGGATTGTAGGATATCTTGTGTACTATCATGACTCTCAACTTTGGTTATGGCATGTGTTCTTACTAAATCGAAGGCTAATAGTTCCCCAAGTGTGACATAGTTTCTTGTTGCTGACCTCCAAAAGATCCATAAGCATGCAGGCATATGGCATTCATCCACCTAGCATCTACTAAGGAACTTAGCTTGAAGAGCATGAATTTCTTTCAATGTTTTGGGAAGATTGAGACCCCCATCTAGTAGAGGAAGCTTGAGCTTGTTTAAAGCTATGGGTGCCATGAAGTGTGACCTACCTTACTTGCCCCAAAGCAGCCTGTTGACCAAAGAGTCCCATTGCTTTTGATACTATTTGCCCCACTTGAGAAAAGGCAGACAAAATGAGAGCATGCGGAAAATGAAGAAATATAGAATCTTAAGTCTCACATGAAGTGGCCAATTAATTGTAGCCTAGCTATTGGCTTCTTCACAAACATTATTAAGCACCTAGTATGATGTATTGGTTTCAAGTGTATCTACCCCTAATGGGAACCCCAGATATCTGAACACATTGCCCCTTCCTACTATGCCACCTCTCCATTGAAGGTTGAGAAGATCCTCTTCTAAGACATAATTAATTTAGATTGTTTATGTTGATGACAAACCCTATTGCTTGCTCATATATCCTTAGGATTTCTATCGCCTTCTTGATGTTCTCTTGCTAGGCTCTAAGTGCCATTAGCAAATCATTAGCAAAACCTTGTCCAAGCAGTTGCTTCCCTCTGTAATGTATACTATGGAGCTCTCGATTTTCAGCAAGCCTATCCAATGTGTAGAATAAGGGTTGATTAGTGGCTATAAATAATAGAGGGCTTAGTGGGCATCCTTGCTTGACCCCATAGGAAATTGAAAATGGGTCTAGTAGTTGACCATTAAGGGAAATTCTAGCTTGTGCTTGACTAGCCACCAACCGTGGGAGACTAGCAATTTTGTTGTCAAAACTCCATCCTTTCTAGTACTCTTTCAATATAGTGTCAGCTCACTTGATCAAAAGCTTTTTCAATATCAAGTTGGAGGAACACTAGCTCTTGTCTTGAGGCTTTCACCCATTCAATCACAACCATTGCATTAAGAACATTGTTTGCTAGGTGTCTTCCCTTTATGAAGCCAAATTGAAGTTTGTGAATATATTTGCTCATTAGAGGCATTAACCTATTTGCCATGGATTTAGCAAAAATCTTGTAAATTGTATTTAACAAGGATATTGGTTTCCAATCCTTAAGCTACACACTTTGCATGTGTTATGGAATCAGAGTGATGGTACTCTCCACCCATGACAAAGAATGTTCCCCCACCTGCTAGTAATTATTTATCATGGTACAAATGCTTTGCTCTAATGCCTCCTAGCTGAAGCATAGGAATTCAATAGTCATCCCATCAAGACCAAGTGTTTTTTTACTACCCAATCCCTTGAGTGCCTTTGCTTGTTTTGCCATGGTGAAAGGACATGTTAAGTTATTGTTGTCAACCTCCATGATGACCTTAGGAACAACATCAATAAGCTTCTGAATTTCGACTCTACTTGCGATATCCTGATACTATTTAGCAAACTGAGCTCGACATGTGTCAGCTATTTGCTACTTTGGAGACCCAATGCTCATTATCCAGTTGGAGGACGGCCAAGTACTCCCTCATTTTCCATGTCTAGAGACTACTAATAAGTTGTAGAGAGATGAAATCTACATCAAGCATCAGTTGTTTGCCAAACAACAAGATGAGCTTCTCAGTCTCCCTTTCTAGAGCTACACTCCAAATATTTAGAGTAGTAGAGAGGGCTTCAATTTCCTCCTTCAATAGGGATCTAACACCTACCACCCTTGAGAGGTATTCCATTATATGGTTTGCCCATTCTTCCTCTTTCCTTTCCTTGGATGTGAGTCAAATACCTTGAAGGTTGATGGCATGTTGAATTGTGGTAACAAAAGTCCCCAAAGGGTTGATTACTCTACTACCCAGGTCATCTTGGAGTTTTGAAACAACCTTTAGAAGCATGTATTGAAAAGTGACCTGGCTAAAATGCGTATGATTGACAATTAGCCTCTTGTGTTCCCCTACCTCCCTTGATGGCTCAAACATTTGCATTTCCAAAATGATAAGAAGATGATGTGAGAGAAGATGGTTGGCATTGGTCATCATCTAAACTACATTTGGAAGCCACTCTCCTACTAGGGAATAACACCACTTGTCAAGTCTAGCCCAATATTCATTGTGTGAAAGAGAGTTGTAAGTGAAGGAGACTTACGTAATGCCTAGGTATTCAACCACATTTATCAGGCCCCCACACTCTACCATCAAATTCCAAGCCTCTAGTTCCCCCCATGTGCCACCAAAGAGTTTGATTCTGCATCCTTATAGTGTACCACCATATTGAAGTCTCCCCCCCCCCCCCCCCCCCCCCCCATAATGCAATTACCCTCCATGATATCCACAAGTTGGGACCATTGGTGCTTTCTGATTCTCCTATCATTTGATCATTATACATTGATGATTGAGAGAAGTTCATTATCCAAGGTAATGCCAAACATTAGGATACTCTCCTCTAGAGACTAGTGCAGCAGGGTCAGATTCGACTTGCTCTTGATTTCTATCATGCACCTAGAGTGGCTCCCATGGTGACCCTCAATAAAGCAAACATAGTCCTTTAAATGAAGCATCAAACCCCTCCATTTATGAAGTTTGTGCTCTTGCACCAACATGACATCCAAGTCTTGTTTATACACCCAGTCCTAGAACAAGTGCATTTTAGCTCCTCCATTGAGTCCCTTGCAATTAATGGTTGTTGCTTTAATCATTTCTCTGTTTGTCTCCATGAGCATGAATAGGTTGGTTAGTGAGCTCCTATCCCATTGGCCCTGCACGCTCCAATTAAACCTCCATTGAAGGCTAAATATCACCATCAACCTCCCTCTTGCTCCCTGGTGAGAATGAAGTTTAGCCAATAACCAATCATTATGATGATTGGCCAATTGATCTCTATACCCATCCCCTAAGGCTGCTCGATTTTTGGCATCCACATTCAAGTATTCCTTTGCCAACTCGTCTAAAGGAATCTTATTAAGCTATGTGAATGAGCTTCCCTTGCTTCTAGAGTTTTTGGGAATGGTCACCTTGGACAAGAACCCTTTGACAAATTGATGAGGCTCATTGACCATTCCATTATACTATGCACTTGCTTGTTGCAAAATAGCTTTCCCTTGTCTTCCTTTGACCTATTGCCAACCTTCTCCATCATTTCCTCCCTGGCCCATTTTAGCCTTGGGTTTGTCCATCAATGCATTGCTCTTTGCTACCTCCACCCAGACAAGGTTGCCTACAAGCGGGCTCCCTTCCTCCTTGCCTACCAACTCGATGAATTCTTTGATGTAATGACCCCACTTAACATAATTATGACAAGCAACCTTGCTCAAAGCCAGATGAAGCCAAAGTCCCTTAGAAATATCTGGTAGCATGCGCCATAGGTATATAGGTAGTTTGGTATTTCCACCCAAACCAAGCAACTTCTATTTAGAGATTCTTTGCCCAACTCCATTGGCTTTCATGTCATGATATACACCAAGTCCATGCCCCAAAAATACACACCTTGGTCCAAGATTTTGCATGCAACTATTTTGCTAGCAAATAACACTTCATAAAATATTTTTTCTCCATAGAAGGCTTTGTAGAGTTTATTCTTACAATATTATAGTTACAATGTTGATATATTTATTAATGTATGACTGTGTCTAGTGCCTCATAAAAATATAAAGGCCAATGTGAACAATCACTAATAGTGTGTGTATGTGTGTGATACTAGTGCCCAACATAACAGCCCTCAAGGTGACACATCAAAGACAAGCATTTTCCATAATTGCAAGTGTTTTTCCTCAAGATGATAGATTTGTAGAGAGAAACTCTTGGAGAGTCTAGTAGCACCATTACTATTAGCATACAATTAGATGTTATAAACTCACCAAACTTTGAAGCAAAGTACAATGATCATCATCAATAATTGTGTAAAGAATGGTCACTTTCTTGAGTTTCCCATTCTATCCTCCATAATAGGTTTTCCACTTATTACATCAATATGAGGCCCACTTTAAAACATACAAGTTTCTTGACAATGGTGAGCATATTAGCTTTTTATGGAATAGTAACTCTATGAAGAACTATAACAATAGCAATAGTTGCTAAGTATGCAGATCATTATACGTGAGAAACGACTTTGATAGGAAACAAAATGAGGACCAATTAGTGCTATAACAAGTGTATAAAAAAGATATTCTCATTGGCATTTCTTAAGACTATAGGGACACACCTGAATCTACACCAAACATCTTCAACTACACACTACATGAACAAGAGGACACCTACTATTGCATGGTTTGTGTAGGCCTATCATTATGAGCAATGCTCTCAAAGTTAGTGTTTATCGAATATGAGGGTGTTGAAGCTCTATTAAAAGGCATTTCACTAATATTCTACTTGAAATTACATCTATCAAGGTTTCTTCTACATGATTTTAAGGTTAATTCCTACTTTCCAGATCTTGCAAGGTCATTGTAAGTAAGTTTGTCTCCTCAAAGTGGGGTGGTGTGTCATTATTCAATATTGTTGGGATTAGCTTGCATAACATTTGAGGATATCAAAGTTGGATCGAAGCTACTACAAGCTAACTTGTTTAGAATAACATGTTTCAAGATACATTCTAGTGCTTATTTTTATGCATAGTTCCTACCTACTTAACCTCAAGAGGCTAATAACACCATTGGATGATGATGATGTCAACTTCATAGGAATAACTTGGAATTGTGTTCAAATTTGCTTCTAAGGAGCTTGTTCGCATGTTTGAAAGCACTATTCATTCCATTCCAATCCATATTCAAGTATTACATAGTGCTTCCAAGCTACTTGTTATGATTATTCGAGCTACTAATTATTATGTTTCTACTCATACATTTTGGTTCTCGAGTAAGTTACTTATGAACATATGTGTGCATCATGTGGGTTCAAAATAAGGTATTTTTAAAATATCATTTTTTTAGATATAGAAGGGTATAATATAAAGGGTTTATTTATAAATTGAATAGAAAAGGGTTATGTTTTATTCAAGAAAAATTCATAGATAAGGATATTTATAGATAGGCCTTGAACGCAAGTGATGTAGAGGATATACATATAGTAACTTCCTTGAGATAGAACATTGCTCTTGTTTGTAATATTGGCAAACTACTTACTATTGTTCTTCCAACTATCAACTGATTTATGTGCATCCATGTCCACACTGAGCTTATTCCCATCCTTCAAAGGCCTATCTACACATTTCCATCCACACTTAGCTCTCTATGCCACTTACCAGCATCTTGTTAAGATTTCTCAAGCTAGCAAATTGTTCCATTTCTATCCACACATTTTTAATTACAAAACTATGACTCTAATTGATATAGAAAAACTATTTGCTACAATTCTTCAAGTTACCAAGTCATCCATATGTAGCCACATGGTTTGTTTTTTGAAATTTTGGCTCATTCCTTCTCTTGTAATGATGTTTTTTATTGTCATACATTGTGCTAGCATTCTACAATAACTCTCTTATAATAGGATGATCTTCTACATTCCCAAGCATAAGAAGACAAACACAATAAACTTGTAGAGGTATAAGAAAATAAATAATTGGAATTGCTTAGACTTTCGAGAAACATTTCCATATATGATATTGTAGAGGCTTTACTATTTTTTTTTACATAACTAACATGCTACTCTTTTCACTTTTTGAAAATAATAACTTTATCATTTGGCATGCTACTAGCCTCAAATATGGATATTTCTTGGAATAGGTTTTCTAGATCCTCCAAACCATTCATATAAGAGCCTTCTACAATCTTGATTGTTGATGTACTGTACAACACATCTTGACAAACATTATTTGAGGATGGAGAAAATCTTTCTTGAAAAGTGATTCTAGCCAACACATGATAACCTTGAGCTATAATGTGGCCAACTAGACTTGTAATCTCACCAAAATAGTAAACTTTTCATAAACTACAGCCAGGAGAGTAAAATGACATGGTCTCCAAGATGCTATCCTATAAGATTTTAAAACCTTTTGAGATCTACAAATGGACACATAAAAAAATATGAGGATCATTCGGGCACCAAAAATTGCATGTATTCTTCTATATGACCATGCATTGAAAGGTTGATTGTAGTAGAGACAAACCTTTCTATTAAAGAAAATGTTATGTATATTCATATATGTAGTTTCAGCAACATGAATATATGTATCTTGTTCTTGTGATTCTATATTGTACCATGTAATATAGCTTGACACAATAAATTAAACAATTCTAATATAATATAAGATAGAGAATGACCAAAGTATAGTCTTTATTAGATCATAAAATATATATGAGCATGTATAAAGCTTTGGAAGCTAGATTTGGCTTGCATACAAGATGGAAGAACTCAAAGTTGCCAAATAATATTGTTTGTTGCAATACAAACAACCCTCAATGTACATAAAACTTTGAAAACCAAAATTCGCTTGCACTACAAAGTTAGAACAACTACAACATAAGATGATGTGTCTCATGCACTAACATACCCCCCCTCAGCTCCACTATTGTTAGTTCCATTATCATGTAACCATTAGACTTGTTTGATCATGTTTCCTCCTCTCCCTCTTCATTGACTTGTGCTTGTACAAATGAGACATCTTACATATAAGCAATAAGAAAAGGATTGGAATACTTAATATTAGAAACACACAAGCTTAATGAATCAAAGCTTAGATGCATACAAACTCTACTTCCCATTACGCTCATATTATTTCATCTGAATTTGTGGCATTCAAACATAATGCTAAATATAAACCCATTTTTCCACATGCTTCCTTGCTTCATCATATATAGTCTCATGCCTTGAATTGGGTTTGGTTCATATGGAGATGTGTTGACCTCAAGAAGCTATGTATCTATGGTTCTAATTGTACTTCATATAGCATTATGGATTGCCATATTGAAACCTACATACTCAATTGCTTAACTTGTGTGCCAAGACCTCAAGAAGTTGTGTACCTATGGTTCTAATTATGCTTCCTCTCGCATAATGGACTACATACTGAAACCTACTTACTTAGTTACTTAGCTTGTTCCAAACCATACCTCAAAGCTCTACACCTTAATTGTGTGTAGAACACTAATATTAAGAAAGATGCTCAAGTTAAGGTATAGGATGAATAACTTCTTGAGTTCTACACATAATTGGATAAGCTAAAAGTATTGCCATAGCCATAGATGCACATCTTTTCAAGGTCTATGCAGCATTGTATAAGTTACACTCAACCCAAGGTACTTAACATACTTAAAGATAGTTAATATTATTGAATACTATCATATACCTACAATGATGTGTCCTTAAGAATATGTAAGGATCATTGTGAGGAGAAAAGGAGAAGACATTTGTAGCTAACACTCTGGAGACCAAGGAGAGGTAAGAAAGGGTAGGGCACTCATTGATTCTTTACAATTGAACACTAATAGCACCACCTCCACACCCTCCTCCAACCCTATAGTAATATGATTTTGTTACTCTATTAAATGATTTTTTGGTCAACAAGATGCATGCAATGCTTTCCAACTAACAACCTAGATTAGGAAAACCAAAATGATCAAGAACTGGATGGCCAAGTAGAGTCAATGACATCACACCCATAATATCTCAATGGCTTATAGCTCCCAAAGCAATTAATGTCATAGCTCAAATCAATCAAGGAGAAGATAAAGACACCAGGAGTTCAATCACCCAGAATATATACCAAATCTGTAGGAACAAAAATCTTTCTATTTAAATGACTTGTCTCAAAACTGAAGCAATCTAAGAGTTTTAATGCAATGTTTCAAGGCAATTCTAACACCAAGAGTATGAAAGTCATATATATAACCAAGATTGTGTATTTGTATAAGCAAGACTATGTATCCATTGAATAGAAGAACTTTCTTTCAAATTTGAGCTTCCTAATTTATCTCACCTATTTCGTATACTTCATGAGGTCTAACATTTCAAGATTTTCTCAACCATATCAAAAATTCCCTCATGGCCATCTTTCTCACATCAAGAAGCTCCATTCTAGCACTTCAAATCATGAGATTGCATTTGTATAGCTTTAATATTGCTATTTTTCTCAAAATTTATCTAGATTTGCATTGGTTTTTCTCTTTTCCTAAATCTCATCTATCTACCTTTGGGATTTTTATTGTTGCTATTAGTCGCTCATCCTCACCTTAAAAATTTTCAAAGTTATTCCTTTACAACTTTATGGAAATGATTTTCTAAAACATTGTCAAAGCTCCCATAGCTAGGGTTTTGAGAAAGCTTCATTTTTACAATCATCATTTTCTTATAATCTTCTATCTTCTCACAATTGGTGGACTTTTCCACCCTTATCAATGGATCTTTCCACTACACAAGTGGCTCTTCCCACTAGGCTGAGTTTCATTTCAAACTTTGATTTTTTGGGAAGGATCAGCATGGAGAAACAAAAGGATCATATTGTGAAGTTGAATGGAGTTGACTATCATACATGACCTTTGAAGGAAATTTTACTAGTTATAGGTGGTGGAATGTAATGAACAAAAAGTACAAATGTCCAAGAGCATTAGATGAAAAGGCTACTTTTGCTTTGTTTTCTTCCCGTTGCTGGTGTGCTAATATGTGTAGACTAGGGATCATGAACTTGATGAGTACCATTAATCAATTTGAACTATATCTGACCCATGGCTATATTGTACATTGTTTTATAAATCCAAAATGTAGCCATTAGCTTATTGTTCCAATCTTCTTACAATCTCAAAATTGTATTTGTCAATGTGTTAATCAACATTTCATTTCTCAATTTTACTTGGCTCTTTGCTTATGGGTAATGAGGAGTTGATTTCCTATGGATCCTAAGTTCCAATTATTAGATTTTAATTCATCTCCTATGGATCCTAAGTTTCAACTAGTAGCATTTAGTATCATAGGGACTATCTCTATTATGGTGGAAAAGGGGGGCTAGGTTCTATGGAACCAATCTAGTATCTCTAGTGTTTTTCCAAGTGATGATTTACTCGGTAGTTGGTTTGGCTCTCTATACGATTATAGCTTCCCATAAGAAAGGCTTTAACCCATGAATAAAAAAGCATTCTATGTCTATAAAATTTGTTCTCATTGTCTCTCATTATACTTGGAAGATTTGTTCATTTTGGCTCATGATTAAGCTCTACTTGTATGTAGTATGTGTGCCTTTAAATTTTACTTCATTAGGTTATTGAGTAATAGATACTTTGGACAAGCCAATAGCTACAAGCTATATGGATACAAAATTATAGAAGGAAATGGTGAGTATATTTTGTTAATATTTAGCATGTTTTTGGAAGTTAAAAAGGGTGAATAGTTTGATTTGGCATGATACAAAAACAAATATAACAAGGGCACTAGAGGATCAATATGTGTCATATCCTTTTAGGTTTTTGTACGTGAGTGTGTGTGGGGCAAGGGGGGGGGATGTACACATTCATTGTGTATGGAAACTAATATGATAAATGCTTGTGTAGACATGTAAATATAGATTATATTACATTAGATAGATTCCAATTACAAAATCAACTATACAAGTTACTTGGAAACTAATATGATGCATTAAATGGATGCCAATTACAAAATCAACTATATAAGTTACCCAATAAATGTTAGTGTTTTGGCTTATTCCCTTCCATCCAATTCACCAATCATATAAGATACACTCCAAAACTACCTAACTTCCATACCACCATTAACCAACTGGCCTCTATGTTACTACCTTCAAACAACACTTTTACTATAACTTCCTAGATGGCCTAGAGTTAGAGCATTAATGGAGTGGAGCCATGCACCTTTGTCTTGTCAAACTAATTGTCCAATCTAAAATATAGAAATTGGTACTTGTCTTGCCCTACCCTTGGAATCCCTTGCAAGGAAGGATAACTCACCAAGCATCATTGGAGGACACTCATCTAAAAAAAGATTCCTTAAAGATTTATCCATGCCACATAAGCATTGTCCATCAAACAAACCTCTCCTCATTAATTTCTCAACAGTCAAGAATACCCCCATTTCTACCTTCCAAGGAAAAATATTTTCCTTCAATGGAAGCTTCAAGGACCCTATCTTTATAAGTACATTTGTTAAATGATCTTGAGAAAAATCAACCTCCCATTCCTTACATACCATGCGTGCTTAAAATTCCCAATTATCCAAATGCACTCTAATTGTCTTTGGTCTAAGAACTTCTACCATTTATTTTCTTATAGTATGTAATTGGGAAATGCTAGTCACTGACCAATGCTATAGCAAGCATGTAAAATTTTGAACAAGCAGTAAATATAGGCTAGCTTGTATGCTTTAGAAATATGCCCTCTTCTTTTGGAAATGTCATGCCCATCAATCATGATCTAGTGACAAACTTTGTAAGCACCTTGTTTGGCAAGAAATTTCCCTCTCCTCCTCACTATAATTGCAAGAGGAGTAAAGGGCCAAGACCAATAAGCATTTATATTTCCATCCAATAGTGCATTGCTAAACCCCCATTGCTAAACCCCCAAGTGGTGGTATCCATGCACCAAGCTGCCATCATGCTTGCACTAAGACCTTGGGATTTAGTTACTTTCATTGTTTATGTGGTTATGATTTTTGTACTATTTAGAACCCATGCTTCACAAAAATTCATGTTCTTTAAATAAATCATATTCACCATCCCTTTTTCCCATTACAATTCCTACTCTCAAAACGTTCTAAGGAGTTTTTTCCTCAACAAGATTGTTTCTTCTTTGAGGTTTATCATCACTATTGTAGGCCTCCAGAATCACCTTCCTTCTTTAGGCATTTTAAAGCTATGGATGTGAGATATCTATTTTAATCATGTTTCCCAAAGGAATATCCCTATCATAGAATCTTAGGATTTTTGCAACCCTACACTCTAAGATTTCAAAGTCAAATAAAACCTTACTACTAGGAAAATCAAAAGCTTTAAAATCTTGAGCTTAACATGGAAGTGCTTTAAAATCTTCAGCTTAACATTGAAGAGCTACATCAAATGAAGCAAGAGAGCCACAAAGAGAGAGGGACAATATGGGGGAACTCCAACAGTCACAATATGTGATCAACCTTCACTTATTCAATAGTCATTGAAAGAATAAAGAATACGGTGATAGTGATGGGTGCCCGCCACCACCTACAATGTATAGGTGTGCAGTCACATTGTGTGAAGTAAATACAAGGTGATATAGGCACATGCACCTTTATCCCCAACATTCCTTTGCTCAATGCATACACAATCACTCATTTGTGATAAGTAAGATGCATCTACATCTCACTAGTAATATTATAGATTTATTCAAGTAACAAGACTTTGACTTTTGCATTTTGCATTTTTATGTTGTTTTTGAGTTTTTGACTTCCTTCAGATTTAGCCTACCTGAACTAGCCATGAGTGTTTCAAAGTGAGCAAATTGTGAGTGCAGATAATTGATTCCTCATTGTTCCACTCCACACTCACTCAATGGATAAGCCTCCTATTCTATCATAGAACAGGAGTGTGAGAATCTTGGCAGTTGATTCTATCCTTGGTCCCATTTAATGAAACCAAAATGAGAACCTTGGCATTTGATTTCATCCTTGGTCCTATTAATGGAACCAAAATGTTGGGCCAAATGCACAATAGCCATGACATTGGATAAACTTTTATTCTTTTAAAAACTCTAATCTCCTTGATTAGCTACCTCTCATATAGTCATCTCAACATTTCAACTTTAACCAACTATGTGCTTTTCCTTTCTACCTAAGAAAGCAAAAAACACAAGACTAGCTTTTGAGGTATAGTGAATTGACCAACTTACCTTCTCATGTTATAGTTTGAAGAGACTTGAAAATTATTCCACAATCTAAGCAATACACTTCAAAAGTAAAACACCTCAACTCCTTTGCATCCACCATCAAGTATGCGCATCTTGGAGAGAAGAAGAATAAGAATAAGAATAAGAGCTTCACCTCATCCAATTCCTCTCTCACACAACTCAATCCTCGTATACAAAAGGATAGACCCAACCTCTTACTAAAATGGGAAGAAAGAGGAAGAAAAGAATGAGATGGAAAAGAGCTTCACTATTACAAGTCCCTCGCTTATGTGTACACTCTCACTTGCTTGCTCACTCACTCACTTGCTCATTCTCTCCAATCAATGGTTGCATAAGATGAAAAATTGAAGAAAAAGAGTAGTTGCTTGAATTCGACACCATGGAGGCACCAACATGAATTCAGCAACCTGGAGACACCAATATGGATACAATAGCATGAAGGCCCCAAGATGGATGATTACATCTATAGACTCCCACCCTTACACACACAAAAACTAGGGTTAGGATTAGTCGCTCTATGAATTAGGGTTAGGGTTTCCACCATTATGCATTTTAGGATTTCCACCACTTTTTGGGTTTCCTACCCACTTTGTTGACCCTTGGCTAGTGCTCCTTGAATTAATACTTTTTCCTAAGGTTGATTGGACCTAGCCTAGACTATAGCAATTAGATTTTCATGGCTGTAACATCCACAATCTATTGCAGGTTGGTAAATACACTTGTAGCAAATATTACAATGTGCATAAGTGTGAGCTTGGCCCTCGCAAAATAATGCTAAAATACGAATGATGTGTCCATGATAAAAATGCAAGTTTCCAAAATAATCCAGTAAAGCCCAAAAAATAATTCATCTCTAAAAATAATTTTTGATACTTGTGCTTTGGCCTTGCTTTGCACTCCTCGGACTTTGCCCTTTACAACTTGTTTGTTAACAAAATCTATGTCCAACTAGCTACTACTTGCTTCTATAATTCACACACTCTCATCCACCATTTATGCTTAGCTTTTCCTCAAACAAAACAAGCGGTGTGTAGCTATATCAAACATCAAAGGGCTTAGAGGTCTCCCTTGCCTAACCCCTCTTCTTACATGTAGTAAGTCAAGAAGTGATCCATTTACAAAAAATAAAGGCATGTGCATTACTACCCATCGTGAGAGGTAGATTTGTGGACCTCCCTTTCATGAAGCTTTATTACTACTTATTAATACTCTTTTGCAAAATTGGTGACCAGTTGAGTGCATGAGCTTTTGTAAAGTTTTTATGAACATTTTCCATTAGATATATGGGGATGTAGTGGTCCATTTCAATACATTGGCTTTGCTTAGGCAATAGACTAATCATACTTCGAATACATGACTTAGGCAACCTTCTCAAAGCTCAATATTCACTACCAAGCATAAAGAACTTGTTCTTTGAGGTGTGATTAGAAATGCGTAACCATTTTCATGGTTATGCCATCATATTTAGGGTACTTCTTTGTGCCCAAAATCTTCAATTCTCTATATAGCTATTCTTTAAAGACCTTTGTCAATGGAGAAGTATTATTCTCTCTCATCACTACTTTGCTACCTGGTTTCACTAATGTCTCCAATAATTGGTGATCACTACTACCCTCCTATCCATAAAGATTATCAAAATAACTCATGCATGTGACCATAACTTCTTATTTCTTTGTTATCTAATGGCCATCGTGCTTTTGTAAGATAACTAAGCTCTCCTTAAGTCTTCTTTTTCTTAGAACTCTTATAAATTTAGGTGAGATAAAGTGCAGATCCAAAATAAACCTTCGATATTTTATGATTTTTGAGGCTCAAGCTACATTTTTAAAGCCCAAAACATTCAAAACTCTAAAGCTACGATGGAGCTCCATTCGGAATTGTTGGTAGTAGAGAGGTTCATCACATGTTAAAGAGCATGAAAATTTTCACATTTGTATGCACTTTATTTACCAAAGTCACCCTAGTGTATGTGAAAGGTGAGGAGCATGATTTAAATAGAACTAGGTGATCTGCACCCAGCCTAGATTCTCCTTGCTTATTGTTTTCCTAATGCTTCACACTAGGGTTTGAAAGCACATTTGGCAAGATGATATAAGAAACATAATCCAAACTTTGAAAGCTTTGGCAACTTAGACTAATACAATGTTGAATGCATGAAAATGCAACATGTGGGGGTGTGGCATTCACTAATGTATATGGAGTGAAAGACCAACATTAATGGCTTATATCTCCAACAAAAACTTATGACAATCCCTCAAAGTTTCTCAAAGACAAAACACATTTAATGGTGATTTCTATTTACAATGTTGAATGCATGAAAATGCAACATATGGGGATGTAGCATTCACTAATGTATATGGAGTGACAGAAAAACATTAATGGGATTAAGCCTAAACTATATGTCCAACAAAAGCTTACGATAATTTCTCAAAGTTTCTCAAAGACAAAACACATTTAATGGTAATTTCTATTCAGATTGAGCTTATCACATGGCATGCATATTATCCTCACACATAGAGCCAATAACATCATGTAAATTTGAGAACCTGCATATGATTATACATATACATATGCATACATACATACATACATACATATAATTATTAATTAATTGATATTTTAATAATTAATGATTAATAGCAAATCAATTATACAATATTATTACAAATTATAATATTAATATTATAATAAAATTTAATATAAATAATACATGAAAGATAAGTATACATAACAATTATTAGTTGAAATAATAATATGTTAATCAATATGATAGATATAGTTATATATTAATGTATATACATAACCCCTCATACATATATACTTTAATTTATTTATTAAATATTACGTGTATATATAATACATATTTTATTAATAATTGATTAAAATGTTAATAATTATTAACTAATATATAATTATGTATATAATTAAATTAATATATAAATATATCATATGTATCATTATAATTATACATATTATATTTGTAAATATAATATATAAAATAAAGTTTAAAATTTAAAATATATTAGTTTATATATATAAATAAATAATTAAGTCTTAATGTGTAATATAAATATTAACTATACATATACATATTGATTATAGGCTAAGTATAATTTACATAATAACAATTAATAGTTAATGGTTAATACATAATCAATGTATGGATGTGTATATGGGTGTGTTTGTGCATGTATATGAATAATACACATGCGCACACACATTTTCTTCCTTTTGCCTATTCTTGTTTTTCCTATGCTTTGTATGTGTGTATTTAATACGTGTGTCTTTGAGTTATTTTGTGCGCTGTACGCCTTTGGTTATGCTGTGCTCGCACAACCTGTCGAAGCAGGCGCGACCCTCTCTTCCGGTGAACATACTAATACTGATGATGATGATGATGATATAGCGATCGAGAGATTCTCTCTCTCTATCTCGAGTAACCCGAATGCTGTGTGAGGCTATCTTCCTCCCCTATTGCTACATGCTCGCTCACCTTCGTGCGCATCCCTGCTTACTTGCAGAGCCGTACACCCCCCCAAGCTTGCAAGTAGGTCTCTCTCAAGGTCCGAAGTTGCATGCTTTCGATCAATTCCGCGCAGTACTTAAAGTATAGAGCAGGGACTAATGTGTAGCTCCTTGGATTAATGCATGCCCATGTACTCTGGTATGCATCATTCATCCATTTCCCATTATCTTCTTTACCTGAATGGCGCTTTCATATTCGCATTGATGCCCGAATTTCGAAATGCATTTGGTCGTCACCATCAACGCCTATCATAAGCTGTAAAATCATATCAGGCATCAGTGGTAATGCAAAGTAAAATCATGCACGTCAGGCATAAAATGACAGGCCCAGCTACTGCACGTAGCAGCGTCTTTTGTAAAACTGCAGAGGTTGGATTGTGAGTTCTGCGTTTGTTTGCAACAAGTGGCTGTCAGACTGCTGTATCCTTAATCCCTTGCTTTTTGGACTCAAAGATGTTATCGTGTGTTATGTTTATAGACTATGCTGTGTTCTCTATGAATTCAACCTTATGTCTATGTCGGCTGGCTGGTTGTGTCATACTATTTATTCATGTTTGCTATTAATTATCTTGACTTGCATTTGGACTTATTCACCTTCGGTGTTGCCTAGGCTATTTGGACTGAACTTCCTTTTTAAATTTTGGAGATGGGGCTGGGACTGGGGCAGGATGAGAGCAGATGCATAGAGTCTCCCTAATGGAGAACTTCTCCTCAAGCATCAACCAATGCTCTGGATCCTTGCCCTGCTGAACTTGAACTTGACTGAGTCTGAATTGAAGTTGGCTCTAGTTGAAAGGCATCTAGGTAAAGCTACAACAATTGAGGATGATTTGCTCAAGTTATTCTCTTCCATCCATTTGGCATCCATTGGTAAATAATTTTAAAAATTTACCAAGTATCTCCTCGAAACTTTACCTTTGACATTTCTTTATTTATGTGCCAAAATTTGCTCTGATATCAAAATCTCATTCAACTTCTCAATCTTAGGTTGAATTTCAGCAGAGATATTCTCTGGCACATCACTACGAAAAGACCTCAATAAACTTGTATGGAAAGCATTGTGTATCGGCAAATGTGGAGGTAATTTTAGCCGATATACCATATTGTTGATATTTTCCAACACTTAGAAGGGCCCATAGTATCTCATACTCAACTTCGAATACAATTTCTCTTTTTCTTTCATCTTTTTTGCCTTGCTTTTTCAAAATGCAATAATACATAATCACCTTTAGCAAACTATAAAGTATGTCTATAGTGATTAGCTGCTCTCTTTTGCTTTTTCTGTAATCTTTGAAGTGCATACTTTATCTTTGAATAGACTGCAACCAAGTTTCCCACATAACTATCAGCATCAAAGATCTTATCTTTAGTTTGCAATATAGGTGTTATCTTCTTGCCACCCTCAACCGCCTTAAATGGAGCTTTGCCAATGAAACTATGCACTATGTTATTATAAGCAAACTCAACTAAGGGCAAATATTGCTTCCGCTGTGTCTTGTGGCTTAAAACTTAGCATCTCAAAAGCTCTAACACTGTGAGATTTGCTTCCTCAAACAGACCGTTTGTTTGTATAGATGGGAGGATGATGAGAATTTCAGCTTGGTATCCATATTTTTAAACAACCCCTTTCAAAATAAATTGGCCATCCGAGGATCTCGAAACTGACAACGACTCTGGCATACTATGATACTTAAAGACGTGTTGAAAAAATAATCGTATCATATAATCAACCTTTTTTTTTCTCACTAAATGAAATAGACTCGTTTGCTAAACGTGCAAATGATAGTCCATATCTCATCATTCCCTTAGTTATCTTAGGAAGCTAAAAAATAAAATCCATTGCAATGCTCTGCCAAGGCTATTTAGAATAGGCAAGGGTTGCAACAAACTTGACATGTTTTGTTAATCATGCTTTATCTTTTGATGTACAATACATGTCTTGACAAATTGCTCTACATCATGTCTCAAAGCTGGTCAATTAAAAAAAAGGCTCCATTGCTTTGATTGTGGCATCAACATATCTGTGTTTTGTATACGGAGGAGCATGACTTTCAGTGATAACTCTGGGTCTTAACTGCTTTGTGACACACAGTTGTCCATGCATTATTAGAAATTCATCTTTTAATACCTCTGGCCATTGCAAAGATAATCATAAATATTAGCAAAGTTTGAATTAGCAACATATTGCTTTCATGGCATCCAATCCAGTGTGAAACCATATTGATGGTTGAAATTTGTGGCGTATGTTATGTCCATGAACTACAACATTCTTTTTACCATCAATATAATATATACAATCTGAAAGTAAAATATAGAGAGAAAATTTGCCCATATCATATATTGTTCTGATAACTTTGTCTTTGTCAAAAAGTATCTCAAAGTTTGATAGTCTATCTGCACTGTAAAATCAACCCCCAACAAATAATGTTTTCGTGTAGATAGTGCATGAATTTCAACTAGGAGCTCTTTCTTATAGACCTGGAATTCTTTTTTATACCTTGGAGAAATGGTCTCCCATAAGCCACAACTCGGTCATCTTGCATAAGAATAGTTTCAATGCTGTTACCACATGCGTTACACTGAACCATGAATGACTTCCTTAGATCGGGCAATATAAGCACTGGATCTTAAGTCATCTTTTCCTTTAACTTTTCAAATGCTGAAGTTTCTACTATTGTCCTGTAACGTGTCCGCTTGTTCACTTGTGGGACACGTCTTAGCAGCCCATCGAGAGGGGAGTCTAGAAAGCGCCACTGTTGGCACTCGCAAGGAATGTCACAGGGTTTGCGATCTAGGTCTTCCTGAGTCTGCCCCGAAGCAGAAATATCCGGCCGTTCCCACTTAGGACCGACCTGAAGTCAGGGTTTCTTTCCTATCAGTCAAGTCTCTAGGAAGTAGCTAGCGTCGAGCTTGAGATGAAACACTTTGCATAGGAACAACATAGTCGAAGCAGATTTATGCTGCACTTGGTTCATGGAGAATGGGAAACGAGAGGGATGCGAAGCTCAACCTCTCTGCCCATAAGGCAAAGTCCCATTCCGCTTCCCTAAAACAACATAAATCGGGATTCTAACTCTACTGACTCTAGGTCTTTACAGTTTCGTTATTACGTCTTTTGAGAAAAGTTCCCAGCTAACCGGGACCACCCTTTCGTAGGACGGACCCAAGTCACGTCCACCGCACTTTCCTTGATAGCTTTAGTTGTCTAATTAGGTCCTACCACATTTATGTGCGACATTTAAAATCAACTTCATTAATTAAGCCTTTTAGGGCATAGAGTTCGTTCACGTAATTTACAACACATGCACAAAAATAAAACAGGCAATCCTTTTATCAAACAAGTTCCTTAACTTATCTTTAAGTGAATCTTTGTCTCCTGTCCATACAGGAGAGTTATGTATCCCTTTTGTCCAACAGAAGTACTCGATCCAAATCACATGGCACTGAAATTTCCATCCTTTATCTAGAATAGGATCTTCCAACGTCCCAGACATTGGGCTCACGGGGATCTCCAACTTCATTCTGGACAGGCAAGGGGTGTCCAGAGCTCCACATGATCCACAAGCGGTCTAGGAGTGAGATGCCATTTCTGTGGTTGGCTTTTTCACCACTCGACCATTGGCCTGTGAATCGAGCAATGCCCTCTTGGGTTAATCCGTGATGTGATCTTGGAGATGATCCACGTGTGCAAAATATCCATCCTTAATTAATCCAATTAAAATTCAAGCACAATCAAAGCAATTAGTTCTAATATCATATTCTAAAAAAACCTTCCTTTATTCCCATGGCAACTTGTCATTACAGACCCCTGCCATGCATTTTCCATCAACACAAGCCTTGGAATATTTATCCAAATCACAATGCAACAATCCCTTGATTGAAAGAAAAACATTTAGGGTATTGTTCAATCAACCAACAAAACTAATTGTATTTTTTCCAAACAATACAATAATAGACGCGACAATAATTCCATCACATATTCGCTCTCCCCCTTGGGGCCAAAGAGTAGAATTTACTTAATATTCCCTCCTTTAGCTTAAGGCATATGCTAAAGGTTCCAATACTATACATGACGTAAGTCCTATCATTCCAATGCAAATTAATCAATCTAGCAAGAGCATTTATGCCTCTTCTCTAAGTGACAATTATCTTTTAGCATTTTCCTACTATGCAACATTTTTTTCTTGGCTTCATCTCCCTTTCTCCTAAGGCAAGGAGTCGCATGTCATCGATGTAAAGTTTATATAATCTCTTCCATGTATGTACTGTGTATATACATTTGCGAATTTTAAACAATATTATCCTCGGTAAAGATTAATCAAAGACTCATCGATGCTCAATACTTTAGTGTCCCATATGTTGCTTAAGCTATGCTTGGATTTATCACATAGCAACGAGGTGTAATTTAACTCCCTTTGATACAAGCATTTCACAAACTTCATCTTTGAATATTTGAGATGCGATTTATCATTTTCAATGACCTATTCTGGCACCACAAGGTACGGAGCCTAAAGCATCTCTTGCGAGCATTAAAACAAGCATCTATCAATTTGAAAATACATTACTTACGACCGGTACCGCAATTGGATTGATAGTGATGCCTTCGTCCGAAGCTCTGTTGCTAGTTGTAGGATTGTCATCCGCACGCGACATCCTTCGCTTGGAGGCCATCGTTCGCAAGTAGACTCAAGAGATTAAGAAGGTGGAATAGATTCATGGTTAAATCGAGGATCGAGATAGAGGAAAATTGTGGAGCCTCTCGGGGTAACTCTTCTCTCTCTCTCTCTCTCTCTCTTTCTCAAGCTCTCTCTCACAATCTCTTGGAGGGGTATATTCTCTCTTTCCCTCTCTCTTGCAGCCTTTCGGGGCCTCCTTATGCTCCCTTGTGCCTCCCCATGCCTCCTATTATAATGAATTAGAGAGGAGGGGATAAGCTTGAGAACAAGAGTGGAGGGGCTCTTAGAAGACTCAGCGATCTGATGCTCAGATCATAAATCTGATGGTTGCATTGGCTCCAAAAGGGAGGTAAAACCCCAAGACACTTGTTTCTAACCAAGACACTTGGTTAGAAAGCTCTTAGTTCACTCCTCCTTATTTTCTCTGTTCGAAGTGCTATCTACTGTCTGTAGACTGCGATCGCGGCGTGCGCGATTTTGCCAGTCACTTTTCTTTATTTCTCTTTTTATAAAATCTCCAAAACTAACTAAAACATCACTTGTCTTTTCTTTTAAATGACTTTTAGTTCTATCTTTTTAGGATAATATCTAAAATATAATAAAAAATCCCCCCCTCTCCCCCCCCCCCTCCCCCCCCCTCCCCCTCCCCCTCCCCCCCCCCCCCAAGAATCTAATATTTTTGGACCATTCAAACTATACATATTAATACCAGTGATTAATATGGCTCATAAGTCCTGTTCACATTGTACTTTTCGTGAAGGGGTGACTACGGTCCTTATCAATCCGAGAAAAATGTCAGATTTATGACTCTCGATTTTTTAAAATATATTTTTAATTGAATGAAAATTATTAGCTATTGATGCTAGTCAGTTTTTACCTTAGTTAGTCTTTAGTTAGTAATCTTACTAACTTATTAATTGACTAACTAACTTTTGAACTAACTAACTAACTTTTATTGTGTAGAAATATTACATGTCCATCTAAATGACACGTCCTTCTTTTGCAAGGCATGCAATGGAGATGCAATTTTAGCAAACCCATGTATATACTTCCTATAATAGAAACATAAATCCAAGGAGCTATGGATCTTATGCATATTTCTCAAAGGTGGCCATGATTATATTGCCTCAAGCTTTGCAAGGTCTATGCGAATACCATCAACCAATACAATATGCTCCCAAAAATGGATTTTATATAAAAAGAATTCACTTTTTTTGTCATTGATAACCAACTTATGCTCATGCAATTCATTAAACACAATATCCAAGTGTCTTCTATGCTTTGCCTCATTCCTTGAATAGACAATTATGTCATCAAAGAAAGTGTCTACAAATCCTCTATGTGGTTTGAAAATGCGATCCATCATTCGATTGAAAGTGACTGGTGTCAAAAGATAACGTACTAGCAAAACAGTAGGTTTTGCGGGGAGGAACACGGAGTGAACTCGGCAAACATGGAGAGGAGAAGAGAAGAGAGAAGAAACTCTGATGAATGGAATGTTGAAGTTCTGAATCATGGAGTGAATGTGATACAAGGGAACAAGGGTGCTGTAGCACAAGGAAGATGATGAAGACAACCACGAACCACGAACCGCAATGTCCTCCTGAAGGGGAGTGAGGATAGTGGAGAGACTGGAGAGAAGAGGTGACAGATTGAATGAATCAGCCGTGAGGAATGAATGAGAGAGTGGCCTATAAATAGGCAGAGTCAGTCTAGGATGGCGCGCCTTTTTAGGGCTGCAAACCCTAAACACAAAACACAGAAACGCAAAAACGCAAACTGCAGGTGAAGGGTGAAGGGTTTCTCAATAGCTAGAGCATTTGTAAGCCCAAAAGGCATGACAAGAAACTCATATAGTCCAAAAGATGTTTTGAAAGGAGTCTTAGGTATCCACTTTTCAAATCTATACAGTTGAATATGGCTGCCCCCTGCAATCTATCTATAACATCATTGATTTGAGGAATCAAAAAGCAATTCTTTATCGTGATCTTGTTCAGAGCATGATAATCAATGCACATACACCATGAACTATCCTTTTTCTACACCAAAAGCACTAGAGAACCAAAAGAAAATGAGATGGGCTGAATCTGTTCTTTTTCTAATATCTCATTCACCTGATTCGTAATCTCCTTGTGCTAGGTTACACTGACTTTGTAGGGTGGCTTATAGATGGGCTATTTCTAGGGATAAGATCTATGCCATGATCTTTCGGCTTTTCAAGCGGTAGGTGCCTTCTGCCTTGGAAGTGATTGACAAAAGCAATTAGTATACATTTTCAGAAATGACATGCAATCTTTCTCTAACTTAGACATATTTCCAACATTCTCACTATCATCTTTATCCTTAGTAAAATCCAAATATGTTGAAAGATGATTTTTCATCACTTTAGAAATAACAGTTGTAGATACAAAAGGGATAAATTTTCCTTTCAACTTTACATCAAGTGTGAGTATCTTTCCCTTATGCTGGATAGTGATTTCTTTTGCACGAGAATCAATCACTGTATGCATACGGTGACACCTTGGCATACCAAGCAATACATCACAACCCTTAAGTGGAGCAATGAAGAACTTTTCGTTGTCCACATATCCTTGTATATGCAATTGAAGCTTTTTAATGAGTGGTGTGACGGGCTTTGTATGACCTTTATATGCCATTTCAACTTCCTCTATGGGTCCCATTTTATCCTCTCTGATGTCTAGATGGGTTGCTATGTCTATAGAGATAAAGTTGGCTCATACCATTATCAACCATTATCAAAGAAAATCAATGCATGCTGATCTCTAATTTTGCTCCATACTTTGTATAACTCAGTAGCATCATCATTGAGCTGATCACTAATAACATGGGGCACCAATCCCACTGATGTTTTGGGTTTCTTTCCTTTAGAATCTCCCTGATTTTTTGATTTTTCAGCTGGTGTCTATTGGGACAATCCCTTGCAATGTGACTCTCTTGTTCACAAATAAAACATTTATTCATAGCTAGCAATTCCCTACGTCGTGCCAATGTTTTCGAGCGCTTTCTTTGCTATTTTGGCCTCTTTTCAGGTTGATTTTCAGATCTACCCCTTTTCTTAACCTTAAACAACTTTTTATTCGGCTTCTCCCTACTCTCTAGGAAGCGCGAATCCTTCCCACGCAGTAAAGCATATGCTATTGTAGTAGTCTCTATGAGTTGAGATATGCTAGAGATGATGGATTTAATGCAAAAATCCCTGATTCCTTTAGGTAGCCCACAAATATATTTTTCCACTTGCTCATGAAGGGGTACGGAGTGATAAGAAGTGATGGGCAGCAATGCATCCCAAAACTTCTTATTATATTGCTTCAAATTCTTACATTCCTTAGCATCCAACTTATTCCAAGTTGTCACGATGTCCACCTCAAAGGTACTTGCAAACCAATTCAATGCAAACATTTGCTTGAATTGTGCCCATGTTGATGGTGCTTTACCTTGCATCAAAAGAGTGGAGCACTACTGCAATGCATTCCCCTTTAAGAAAGTGGTTTCCTTTTGAATCTCCGAGGGCTAGGTGAAGTTTTTCCCTCAATAGGTTGCATCAAACTGTTGAATAAAAGTCAAAGCTTTCAGCCTATCTTATGCACCACTGAAGGACTCAAACTTCATTACTTTTCCACCCTCATCAGTGTCTTTTGCTGTCCCATAGTCTTTTGCTGTCCCTTTGGATGTCAACTTGTCATACACTGGCTGCTAGAAAAAGAGTGTGGAATGTAGACACCTTTTTAGCCCCACAACTAGCATCCCTTTCGGTATTTCTTTAACTTTGATTACTAATGAGATGAGTACAAGTTGAGATTCCACAATCTCCTTTGCTGTTCCAAAAGCCCCTTGCTGTAATAACAATCACCAAGCAATTCGGGCCATTTGCCCCTTGACTTTTTATCCAAGACTTGCATAATTGGAACCACCAACTTGTCAAATGCTGTCCAACTTTATAGTGAATGGATTGGTATCTCAACTCCTTGACTGTTACTCAAATTTTAGGTGCTAAATTCAGTGTACGATGCCTTCTTCCTTTGGTACAGCTCTCGAGGTGGTTGTCAAATCTTAATTTCTACAGAAATTGGCTAGGTCATTTGCAACGTGGAGTGATCCCTAACCTCAGTTGACCCTTAGACTAGCACGCTAGTTCCTAGTGTCATCATTGATACTTATTGGCCGAACAATTGTTCTAGGGTCAAATCTGATACCAATTGACCGCCAAATCCCAGTCGGCATAACTTATCACAACTTTTGCCTTTGACACCACTGCATCCTCGGGATCCTTGGCTTGTTACTATGAAATAATTGCCATGTGTATCACATGTGCTAAACAACCTTGTACATTTGATTAATAACTTAATGAAATGTTATTAGCAAGATTAAAGCATCTCAAAATTTCAGGTCTCCATGATATAAACCAAGACGAGACAATATAGGAACAACAGTGAGTCATTGGTTGTGTGGGCACCAGCTCTCGCTCCCTCTCTCCACCAGAAACATGTAAATATGCTATATACATAATGACTGAGGAGGAGGGAGCACTGGCCAATAAATAGGCCATGAGTATAAATAGGTCAGATAGCATTAATGAGATATCAATAATGTAGTTGGTCAACAACAAAGAATGCGCCAAGTGGCCAAAACAAATCCTATATATTAGGCGACCATATTATACTCTAGAAGAAATGTGCCTGCCCACTGCAACATACATAGAATCACTCATAAACTGACAATATTTGCTAATAGTCTTAGACCCAAGTAGCCAAGGTAAGCTTTTCCCTTGGTGGATTAGGCTTATCCTTACTGTGACTCGAGTGAGTTAGGCAAGTTTGCTTCCAAGTATAAATAGACAAGCAACCTCAATGAGTTAGATAAGCAAGCTTAGTTTTGTAGTGAGAAATAACAAATGATGTATGCTCTAGGAAGAGATGTCCTGAATCCCATATGCACAGTGAGGAGAGTAGAACAACCCAACTACTATAAAGCATTGTACTTGCAATATGAGTAATGCAATATGATGATACTTTTGTCCTTTCAGTTGAGAGTTTGAGTCATTGTTCAACCACACAAGACTGTGTTTATGAGTCGAAGTCTCAATCTTGGAACCTAATTCACTTGTGTGACATTTTATCTTTAACTCTATGTCTTCATGAGTTCACTCTATCTCTTTAAGCCACCATAGCCATGCTCTAGATCCGTTCTTTTGACATGGTATTAGAGCTCAGCTGAGCATGGCCCAACTCAATCTAGCTTTCCTCTCTGCTCTCTCAAGCTATCTTAACTTCAGTCCAGCTCAATGTTAGTTTATGACCTCATTTTCACCTCTACCTTCATTCCAGCTCTCATGGTTGTCATAGCCAAATTGCACATGCCCTACTTGGAGCTTTTGGATCTTCCCAACTAAAGCCTATCTCAGCTAGCTTTCTTCTAGAGATTTGTTCCCTTGCTCAGGACGCATCACTGGATCACATCAAAGGTCGACATTACACGCTCCCTGCTCCACCATTTTGAAAAAACCCAGCTCACTGAAATTCTGTGCCTGTTGCTGTTTGTATTGTCGATTCAGCTTCTGCACGCCGCAGCTCACTTTGCAGCTATAGGGCTTTCAAAGCTCCATATCTAAGCTCTCTCCCCATAAAATATTTTCAAGAAATTATTCTTCTAAAGCTGCAACAAACAAAAAACCATTCAGCCAAAAAACCCTAAACTAGAGACTCCATAGTCTTGAATTTCAAGCTCAAAATTTCTTCATTTTTTCATCCTTCTTAGTCAAGTGGAGCTTCTGTCATTTAGATTTGATCAGTTCCAGCAAGTGCGAACTTTAAGAAGAAGATTTGGAGCAACTCACCTGAATTCAAGCAGTCACCTGAAGATTAAGAAGACCACCTGAAATCAGGAAACATCAAGCTTGAAATCAAGCTAGTATCTCTTGATACTAATATAGTGCTTCTTGGCACCTGTGTTTCTTGACACATCCAAGAATAATTCAATTGCTGATTTTACTTCAGTCTTGCAATGACAAACACGAATAATTTTAATGTGGAATGGCCAACTGATTAAATCTCTTGTAAGCTTCAATCTCATTGTAAAAGGATAGACACTGCCCGAGTACACTCATGGTAAGACCTCCTTTAGAATGTCTGAACTTCAGCAAATAGTCAAGTTCAATGGAGAAAGCTTTCATGCCTGGAAGGAGAAGACTATGTATCACCTTATGCGAAAGGACTTGTGGGACCTATTTGAGGATGATGCAGATAACAAGAATGAAGATAATGAAGACAAGTTCATTGAAGAAGACCAACTCAAGACAAAGGAGTGGAAAAAGATGAATAACAAGACTCTACACATCATTGCTTGGGGACTAAGTGATGATGTGCTATGTAACCAACCCTCCTTCCGTGGATGGGTGGTAAATCCTTGATTACAACTTGATTACAGCAGAAAACAATTAATGTAAAATCTGAAAATGCAAATTTACCTACTGATCTTGGACAATGCACACTCGATTGGCCCCAAAATTGGCACCTCTTTCGGTATTTCTTTAGCTTTATTGAAGAAAAAGTTGATTTACAATGGGATTCTCCCAATCCCCTTTGCAATCCAAACTTCCCTTTCTGTCCAAAGTGACCAACAAGTCTTCAATCTATTTTGCCTCTTGATTTGGGCACTTAATTGGCCTTCACCCACTTCATAGACGATGAAAATGAACCAAATTCAATGGCTGGCTAGTCCTCCACTTGAATTTAGCTGAAATTCACCTTCAACCCTATTGAATCCAAGTTTTGGAGCTTTCAATTTTTGGCACGCTTTCCAAGGTTGCTGCTAAACCCTAATTTTTTGCTGTAAATTAGGGTTTATAGTAGAGAAATTTGCAATTTCTCAGTCTCCAAGGGTCCAAATACTGAGATCTTCAAAGCAAGGTTGTGAAATGGCTGGGAGATGAGAGAAAAAGTTGTAGAGAGAGAAAAATTAGAGTTTTGTTGCGAAGAATGACTGGAAATCAGTCAAATGCAGTTGTTGCCTTGTCACAGCAGCTTGTAGCTGCAAAGAACTAAAGAAAATCAATCATTTACTGCTGTTGTCCTGTCTCAATAGCTTGTAGATGCTGTGACCTGCTGTTGATTGGTCTTCTCTAGCTCCTAACTGCCTCATAAGGTCCTCCAATGGCTGCAAATCAGACCAGCAGCATCTCCTCTCTCTCTCTTGCAGGGTGAATACACTAAAAATGCATCTCTCCAGCCTCTAAAGACGTTTTTCAGTCTTGCATGGGCATTTTTGACAAGTGGCAGCCTTTCAAATGGCTTTTCGAGCATTAGTCAGAATTATATATTAATTTTCAGTCTTCAAATATTGAAAATTAATCTAATAATTATTTCGGTGTCCTGAAAAATGATATGATTGGCCAATAATTAAATTGGCTAGGCAACTTTCATTTCCGAGTATTTCTGCGCCATCTTTGACTATCAGATTGGCGTTAGGTACCATTAAACGCCACTTCTCTAGTGCCACCAACTGACACTTATGGCCAAATGAATGATCTAGGCCATGAGTTATGCAAGTCCACTATTGTATTATCTCTCACAGAATAGGTTCATTACAATGTATTTGAGGAAGAATAGAGTGCATGGCAGTTGTGGGATAAAATCAAGAATCTCTATGACAAGAAAAGTCCAGCGAGTCAGATGTATTGGCTGAAGCAGCTTATGGATCTGTGCATGAAGGAGAATGTGACCATGTCTGCTCACTTGAGCAAGTTCCATGCTATACTCAAGAACTTGACTTCGCAGGACATCACTTTTGCAAAGGATGTCACTCCTCTTTTCTTGATTGGTACTCTTAATGAGTCATGGGATGTATTTCGCACTACCAAGTACTTGTGCGGAATAACTTATAGTAACTTTTGCCTTGACATCTCGTAATTTCTTTGGGTCCCGGGTTCGTAAATTTACTCTAACCCCAGTTACACCTCACATGTGTAACATTTACTTAACCATGCAATTAAAAATTAATCCACATGCTAAGTAAGGTTTCAAAAATACATGTCCTCATGACAGCCCTCTCCCATGAAATGCTTGCAATCGTCTTGGATTGCACTGCCAGATGCATCGAAAGCAAAGTACTACACTAGAATTTTCATAGGGCATCATAGTCAACACAACATTGCGCACTGTTGTTCAACCATTCCATATGCCCAACATATGCTGAAAATTACCAGCCAACATAACATAGCATAAGACTCATAAAGAATCTCAAAAACATTGCCAGATTATCATGTGACATGTCCATTTTTCATGAGCTCACATCTGGCAAAACCAAACCATAGTATAGTGAAAACCAAGCATAAACCATGGCTAAAACATCAATGGCATCATAACATATGCTGTTGTCCATGAAACTAGATGTAAACCATTGAAAACTGAGCATAATGTGATCATAAACTGATCACTTGCTGATCTGAGAACTGATCACAAACTGTTGGAAATGTGACCCCAAATTGATCACAAACTCATTGCAAAAACTGACCAGCAATCAGTGCAAAAACTGATGCACAATTGATCCAAAAAGTGACCATAAACGGTTCTTAAGCTGATCAAAAAATGAGCTGAAACTGATCAGAATTATTGTTTCAAAATTGAGGCAAAATTCATGCCAAATTGATCATAAGCTGATGCAAAAGTATAGTTCTAGTGCCCATGTGAAACTCATACTCATCTGCATATATCTCATAGTGACTAGGACACTAAATAGTGATCTCATGGCAAACATATTGTTAGCGTAGTACCTTGGATGCTGTTAGAGACGTCATTCCTTAGACAGTGCAGCAGGCAGGACATGTCATCACCACGTCAGCAGTCAGCGCAGGTGCCACGTGGCGAACAGTTCAGGCTGTGCAGTTGGACAGATTTATGTTAGTCGGCTGCATGCAGCCGATCTGGTCATTTTTGGCCTTTTCTTTTTTGCTATTTATAGCAGTTCTGTCAAGCACTTGATCACTTGTATTTGACAGAGACAGCCTTTTGGTGACAGACAACACGCGGGCTAATGGAGAGGGAGGTCCTCAAGGCGGAGACATACGCAGATATTCTCTCTGCACCCGTGTATTTCTGCATTCCTATACAACATTCTTCACTGCAGATTTTTTGCGTTTCACTGTCTCCTCTCTCTCTCTCCTCTCCGTGCTTACTCTCTCTCAATCTTGGTCCCATGCTTCCGCATTGCTGCACTCTGACATGGTATCAGAGCGGTGAAATCGGACTGACTGAATCAAGAACCTACCTGAAGAGGAGATTTCAGCGCGACACAAGGTTGCGTTTCCAGCATTCGAGGTCAAGCGGGAGGGCTACGCATCAAAACAAGGCTGAAGCGAGCGTGGGCATGCGGGAAAGGAGTCCAGTTGGTGAATTTGCTGCAGGTTGTTGCTGTTCGAAGGTCAAGAAGGCTGGGTTTTCGGCCTTTCATTGCAGATTTTACCTTTTCATCGCCTTCGACGGCTGTAAAAGGTTTAAGAAGCGGAGAAAAGAGCCCTAGCAGGCTGCGCCTTCACAGTCAGAGGGGGATGCTTTTACGTTCGTGTAGGCATTGCAGGTGAAAATGTCTACAAAGACCGACTTGGAGTTCCAAGCGATCATGGACCTGTCCTTTCGGCTCTTCCATCGGATCAAAAGCTTAACGGTGACAATTACCGCATCTGACGCGTGATGATGTTGGCCATTTTGGAGTCTTATGATTTGGCAGAGCTTGTGATGGAGGAGATTAACCGGCCCTCAGTGAGAGACGAGTCCAAACTCTCTTTCAATGCTCGTGCGGAGTTGACCAAGGCCGAGTCTCATTGGGACAACTGAATGCCCGGATTGGTTTTTTTCTTTTTCTGTCTTGTACTACAGCCGTGATAGCTCACATCAGGTACTTGACGGTGGCTCAAGAGATATGGCTGGAGCTCGACCATATGTATAATCAGATGGCCCTAATGAAGGGGGTTTCTTTGGAGGTGCAGATGCAGACCTTGTTCGTGAATAAGTCTTCTTCGCTTCAGGAACACACCAAAAAGCTTCGACAGCTTCAGATGCAGGTTCAAAATGCAGGGAAGCCTATTTCCTCCGAAGACATGGTGATCACTTTATTGTCCCAGTTGCCGCCGCGATTCGGTACTTTTTATTATGCTCTTATTGCATCAAGGCGGGAGTCCACTCTTCGATGGTAAGAGCTGGTTTCTATGGTCTTGGACCAAGAGGAACAGTTGAAGGGACAAAATGCTTCCAAATCGGAGACATTGGTTGGTCAAGTCTCTTAGAAGAAGGGGAAGGACCAAAAGAAGAAGAATAAGGACAACAAATCCAAGGACCAGGAGAAAGAATCGACATGGCATATTTGTGATAAGATCGGTCATTGGAAGAAGGATTGCCCCGACAAGGACAAGGACACCAAGAAGGACTTGAAGGATTGTGGAGTGGTGGCTACACCCTCATTAATTGCTTTTCTACACTTAGCAGTCATTAATGACCCTACAACGAAGACTTCTGATGCTACGATGACAGCTTTTCAAGCTCGAGAGTGGATCATGGACAGTGGTGCCTCATCGCACATAACTCCTTCTGCCGTTGGTGTTGCCCAATTGCGACCTTCGCGTGGGTAGATTCTCATTGGAGATAGCTATTCTATGTCTATTGCTGCACGGGGTGAGATGCAGCTGATTCCAGATGGACGTGGTGGTACTTGCACTTCCGAGGTGTTGCATGTGCTAGGTTTAGGGTATCATTTGCTTTCGGCCCATAAGATTTGTTCTCTTGGCCTCTTGGTGGGGTTTGACAGTGATGCTGTTCGGGTTCTTGATCGTGAATCGAGGAAGGTTCCCTCTTTAGGGTATGAGGAGAACGGCATTTACAAATTGAAGTCTTCTACAGCTTTTACCTCCCTTCTTCTTACCTCTCACACAGTCTGAGCTATGGTATGCTCAGTTTGGCCACTTGAACTATGAGTACCTTCGGAAGGCGTCGCAAGGATCGTTTGTTTGAGTTTTGCTAGATATAGTGGTGAGCCAACAGCCATGTGTCTCCTGCATTCGTGGGAAACTGCATCGGGATGTGATTTCCAACAAAGCTTTGAGGCGGTCTACTCCACCTCTAGAGCTTGTATCTACGGATCTTTGTGGCCCGATGAGGACCGAGTCCCTGAAGGGGAGCTTGTACTTCATGTTGATCGTAGATGACTACAGCAGGATGACATGGGCCTATTTCTTGACGTTGAAGTCGGAGGCTTTCTCTCACTTCAAGGATTGGCTTCTCTTTGAGGAGAACCGATTTGGCCGGAGACTGAAGACCTTGGGATCATACAAGGGTGGTGAATTTGTGTCTAATGAGTTTGCTCGTTTTTGTGTAGATAGGGGCATTCACCAGGAGTTTGCTAAAACCAACACTCCTCAAGAGAATGGCATTTTGGAGTGAAAGAACTGAAGTGTGCTTGAGATGGCATGCACCATGATGGAGCACCGACAGACACCTCAGTTTCTGTGGGCCGAGGCAGTGGCTACGGCAGTTCACATCCTCAATTGATCTCCCACTTCGGCCATTGATAGGATGACACCTTTTGAGGCTTACTTTGGGACTAAGCCTGATGTCTCTTATTTCAGGATCTTTGGGTGTGATGCCTATATGCACATCCCAAAGACGCAGCGTGACAAGTTTGAGGCGGCTTCCCGATGATAGGTTTTTGTTGGTTACAGCTCCCAGTCCCAAGGTTATCGGTTGTTTGATCCCATCAAGCGGGATGTCTACACGAGCCGAGATGTGTGGTTCATGGAAGTTTTGGCCATAGAGGAGGGTGAGAAGCACCCCGTCCTTGGAGATCCAGGGGAGAGTTGGGCTCCCGAGACAGTTCATTTGGAGCCAAAGCCTCTTGATGGAGATTCTTCTTTTGATTCAGAGTCTTCCCTTCCACCGACCACCCAAGTGGAGCTTCCGCCGGTGGATGTATCCGAGTCTTCAGTAGATGGAGAGTGCCGAGGAGAGATCCGGCCTCCTCCTCGTTGGGCCCGTGACACGCTCCGAGATTCAGGGATCGAGGGGTCCTTGAGGAGTGGGAACTGCAGGATGGACCGCGGAGGTCATGGAGAAACCAGGCACATTCTACGGAGCTTGTTTTCTCTAACTATTGTTTGATGACCTGTGTTACATAGGATCGAGAGCCCACTTTCGTGGAGGGGGCTTTGTAGTTTGACTATTGGCGGAAAGCTATGGAAGCTGAGTTGGAGGCTATTGAGAGGAATGGCACTTGGTACCTTGTGCCTCGTCCCTCTCACAAGAAGGTGATTGGCGTCAAGTGGGTCTTCAAGACCAAGTATCTTAGCGATGGTTCTTTGGCCAAGCACAAGGCTCGCCTTGTTGCTAAAGGTTTTGCTCAGCACCCAAGCATTGACTTCCATGATACTTTTGCTCCCACTGCTGGTATGGTGACTATTCGAGCTGTTCTTCCCTGAAGATTAACTCGTTCCTTCAGTTGAAGTTGGGGAAAGTATATAGGTTGAAGAAGACCTTGTATGGCCTCAAGCAAGCTCTGCGCACATGGAACGAGAAGATTAACTCGTTCCTTCAGTTGACTATTCGAGTTGTTCTTGCCTTGGCTGCCCCCAGACTCGTCCTACTCTTCTGCTGTGTGACAATGAGAGTTGCATTGCCTTGGTACTGAATCTTGTATTCCATGCTCGGACGAAGCACATTGAGATCCAATACTACTTCATTTGGGAGAAGCTTCTGGATGGGACCATTGATGTGGAGTACTGCAAGACAAAGGATAATCTTGCAAATTTGTTCACGAAGGCGCTTCCCTAGGCTCTTCTTTGGAGACATGCCAGATCCCTCAGTCTTTTGACCTTTCTAGGATTTGAGAGGGGGTGTTAGAGATGTCATTCCCTGGACAGTGCAGTAGGTAGGACACGTCTTGGTCACATCAGGAGGACACGTCAGCAGTTAGCACAGGTGCCATGTGGCAGCCTGCAGTCGGACAGATTATGTCAGTCAGCTGCATTTAATGCAGCCGACCTGGTCATTTTTGGCCTTTTCTTTTCTGCTATTTATAGCAGTCCAGCACTTGATCACTCGTATTTGACAGAGACAGCCTACTGGTGACAGATAGCACGCGGGCTGACAGAGATTGAGGTCCATAAGGCGGAGACATACGTAGATATTTTCTCTGCACCCATGTATTTCTGCATTTCTATACAGCATTCTTCACTGCAGATTTTCTGCAATTCACTGTCTCCTCTCTCTCTTTTCTCTCTGTGTTTACTCTCTCTCAGTCTTGGTCCCATGCTTCCGCATCGCTGCACTCTGACAGATGCATGCTGAATACATCCGAGATCCACTACATACGAGAGCTGTCCATAACTGGAGGAGGGGAAGTGCTATCTCCCCCTTAAGCATCAAGTAATACTCTTGACCCTTGCTCTACTGAACTTGAGGGAGCCTGAACTAAAGTCTGCTCTAACTGAAAGGCATCTAGGTAAAGCTGCAACAACTGAAGATGGTCTGCCAAGTCATCCTCTTCCATCCATTTGGCATCCATTGGTGAATAATTATGAAATTTCACCAAGTATCTCTTGGAAACTTTACCTTTGACATTTCTTTCCTTATGTGCCAAAATCTGCTCAAGTACCAAAATCTCATCTAGCTCCTCAACCTCAGGCTGAATTTCAGTAGACATATCCTCTGGTACATCGCCATGAAAAGGCCTCAACAAACTGACATGAAAGGCATTGTGTATCCGCCAATGTGGAGGTAATTTCAGCCGATATGCCACATTGCTGAACTTCTCCAACACTTGGAAGGGCCCATAGTATCTAATACTCAACTTTGGATACAATCTTTCTCTTCCTTTCATCTTTTTCAGCCTTGCCTTTTCAAATCGCAGCAATACATAATTACCATCTACAAATTGCAAAGCACGTCCGTGGTGATCAGCTGGCCTCTTTTACTTTTCTTGCGATCTCTGAAGTGCATATTTTATATTTGCGTAGGCCACATCCAAGTTTTCCACATAACGATCAACCTCAAAGATCTTATCCTTAGTTTGCAGAATAGGTGATACCTTTTTGCCACCCTCAACCACCTCAAATGGAGCTTTGCTCGTAGAACTATGCACTGTGTTGTTATAAAGCAAACTCAACCAAGGGCAAATATTGCTTCCACTGTGTCTTGTGGTCTGAAACATAGCACCTCAAAAGATCTAACACTGTGGAATTTGCTTCCTCAGACTGACTATGTGTCTGCGGATGAAAGGATGATGAGAATTTCAGCGTGGTACCCATATTCTCAAACAAGCCCTTCCAAAATAATCTGGTCATCCGGGGGTCTCGATCACTAATGATCAACTTTGGCATACCATGATACTTAAAGATGTGATGCAAAAACAATCGTGCCATATGATCAGCCTTTATTTTCTTCCTCACCGGAATGAAATGGGCTTATTTGCTAAACTTGCAAATGATAGTCCATATCCTATCTTTCCTTGTAGGTGTCTTTGGAAGCTCAAAAATAAAGTCCATTGCAATGCTCTGCCAAGGCTTATTTGGAATAGGCAAGGGCTACAATAAACCCGGCATCTTTTGCCTATCATACTTTACCTTCTTGCATGAAATCCACTTTTTGGGGCATATTGTATTGGCTAATGGTATTCGCATGGACCCTGCAAAGGTTGAAGCAATATAATCATGGCCACCTTTGAGGAATGTGCATGAGATCCGTAGCTTCTTAGGTTTATGTTCTTACTACAAGAATTATGTATGCAGGTTTGTTGAAATTGCATCTCCATTGCATGCCTTGTAGAAGAAGGATATGGCATTTAGATGGACAACAATGGAAATTTTTGTTAGCAGTCATGTTTGTCATGACCTGTCATCTCCTGCCTGTGAGCTTCAGTCTGAGTCAGACGAGGACTTTAGGAGCTTTGACTTGTCTATCACTTGTTTTGATGGAGGAGGTAGCTCATCCTAGAGCACTCAGTTTATTGCATTTCAGTGCATTTTTTCCTCCAGTCGGGATTTTATGTGCATTTCCCGGGGCAATTTCTGCATTCTTCAACCTGCCTTACCTGCCGAACATTGTCCACCCTTTCTGGGATTTTTCTGAGCATTCCTGGCATTTTTACCAGCATTAAATGCTGGTCAGATCAGCATTAAATGCTGGTCGGACATATTTATGGCCTCAAATTTCAGGTCAGCCAGTTTTTGGGTTTTTTGGCTATTTATAGCCATTTCCCACTTGGCAGTCAGTTGTATTATCATCTTCCCTCCTTCCTTGGCAGGTGCACACTCCGACTCCATCATCTTCCTCCGTCTTCGGTGCTGCCGTCATCATCAGCCTGATCTGGTGTCCTCATTGACGCTTCGCGCTGCGTGCAGGGACTGATCAGTCCATTTCAGTGTATTCAGCATTCATTTCAGTCAGTGCAGATTTTCTTTCTTCATTTTCTGCTTTCTCTTTCTCTCTCCCTCTGTGTTCGTGTTTCTTCCGTTGCGCACTCTCACATCGTATCATCGCCTAACTGAGAGCACATAGGAGAGCTTCCATTGCAGAGGAGGACACCATCAAGTGCAGCCTTTCTTCCCTCCTTTCCAGCCCTTGGCGGTGCTGTCCAGGCTGAAACGCAGCCTTCCATACCTGCGTTTTGTTGTTTTCCAGCATCAGGAGGAGTAGACGACAGTTTTCTAGGTGTTTGCAGCCTGCGTTTGCATCAAACGTAGTCAACAGGAGGTGGTTAACCTCAGCAGAGGAGAAGGCGTCATCATCTGGAGGATAGGCGGCAGTTTTTTTCTCTCCTCTTGTAGGCGACAACATCTTCTGGGTCTTTTCTGACATAGGCGGTTCCATCTTGACTGTCTGTTGGTTGCAGATTGTTTGGTGATTGCAGATATATGTAAAGATGTCTTATCACCAGTTCTTTGCTGATTCAGAGGATGAGGTCTCTATTCCTTCCTCTGAGAGACGGAGAGACTTTCGTGCTAGTTCACGTGACGACCGGAGGTCACCTAGCCTATTTGACCGAGATCCCTCTATTCCCCATTCTCTCCATGTTTCACAGAAGGCTCGTTCTGCTGGCCTTCATATGCCTTCCATGGCACCCTCTATACAGGTGCCCGTACTCCCTTCTTTTCCCAAAGAAGACCGGCTTGATGGTTCCAACTACTCGCTTTGGTCGTGTAAGGTGGAGTGTATCCTTGATACCTTCGATTTTTGGCAGTTTGTTACCCACCCTATTTCCCGTCCAGTGGAGGATCCCACCGTTGGATCATCGATGGATCGTGCGGCCTTATGGGATCGGCTCAACTCACGAGCTCGATCTTTTCTCTTTATGAGCTTACAGGATTCTGTCCTAGTGCATGTGCACAGGTTGCGGAAAGCAGCGGAAGTGTGAACAAAGCTTGCTTCTTTGTACCATCAGAAGACTTTTGCCCATCGGATTACTCTCGAGAAGAAATTACGGATGCTCCTTGTTAATGATTCTTCTTCCATGAAGGATCATATCCACAGGTTGGAGGACATGAGGGATGAGCTTGCGTCCCTTGACAGGATGATATCTTCCGAGGATATGGCCATGATTCTTTTGACTCAGTTGCCATCTCCCCGTTTTGATGTCTTCTACACCAGCCTTCTTACATCGAGGACCCGTGAGAAGCTTCTATGGGAGGAGCTTGTCCTGCTTGTTTTGGAGCATGACGAGCCCGCCAAAGAGGTAGCCAGTGGATCCACCTCCATCAAAGCTTTTGTTGCAGGTTCGAGAGGGGGGACACAAAAGAAAGGGAAGTCACAGGCTAAAAGACAGGAGAGTTCTTCAGGTTCTGACTCTGACTCGGAGAAGCCTAAATGCCCACTATGGGAAGGGGACACATCCAAAGGAGAAATGTTGGAAGAAGTACCCTCACCTTCGTCCAGGAGTGAAGGATGGCGCTAAAACATCTGAGCCTTCTACCTCTACTCCAGCGGTTACCCATGAGTCAGTGTTCCTTCATATTGTTGACTTGGAGGAGCCTTCTTCAGTGGTTGCCTCATCTTCTGAGAGACCTTGGCTGGTTGATAGTGGAGCTTCTAGTCATATGACTCCCCGAGGTGATTTGTTGCAGGATCTATGTCCTTCTGAGGGTTCAGTCACTGTTGGTGACATTGTTTCGGTGCCTATTTGTGGTATTGGCACTTTGCCTTTGTTTCCCGACCACGCGTCGAGCTCCCTTTCCCAGGCTTTTTATGTTCCTGACTTGGGCTTTCCACTCCTCTCAGTCTATGGCCTTACTAGGCTTGGTACCCGGGTTGTCTTCACCGAGCAGGCCGTTTGTATTGAGGATTCTTCTACAGGGGCTGTTATTGCGACAGGTTGGTAGGAGAGCGGGCTTTATAGGCTCCATTCCCCTTCTCTTATGCAGGGACCTCCGAGGCAGTTGTCTATTGCTACACCCGTTTCCACTTGTGCACCCTCTTTTCCACAGGTTCCTTCCCATCCCCCACCCTCTCCTTCGGTGGTTCCCTCGTACCCCCCATGCCTTTCAGAGGGGGACGATCTCGGTGATGCGGCTATGGATTTCCTGGCCCCTACTGTTTTAGAGGGGGCTTCCCAGGATCACGAGGAGTTTCTTCATCGGCAATCTTCATGGACGGACTTCATCGATCTTGGCATTTCTCTTGCCACCCTAGGCTCCGTTTCTCCCTTCGCCTTCCGCCACATCCAGGATCTGAGAGGGGGTGTTAGCAGTCATGTTTGTCATGACCTGTCATCTCCTGCCTGTGAGCCTCAGTCTAAGTCAGACGAGGACTTTAGGAGCTTTGACTTGTCTATCACTTGTTTTGACGGAGGAGGTAGCTCATCCTAGAGCACTCAGTTTATTGCATTTCAGTGCATTTTTTCCTCCAGTCGGGATTTTATGTGCATTTCCCGGGGCGGTTTCTGCATTCTTCAGCCTGCCTCACCTGTCGGACATTGTCCACCCTTTCCGGGATTTTTCTGAGCATTCTTGGCATTTTTACCAGCATTAAATGCTGGTCGGATCAGCATTAAATGTTGGTTGGACATATTTATGGCCTCAAATTTCAGGTCGGCCAGTTTTTGGGTTTTTTGGCTATTTATAGCCATTTCCCACTTGGCAGTCAGTTGTATTATCATCTTCCCTCCTTCCTTGGCAGGTGCACACTCTGACTCCGTCATCCTCCTCCGTCTTCGGTGCTGCCGTCATCATCAGCCTGATCTAGTGCCCTCACTGACGCTCGGGCTGCGTGCAGGGACTGATCAGTCCATTTCAGTGTATTCAGCATTCATTTCAGTTAGTGCAGATTTTCTTCCTTCATTTTCTGCTCTCTCTCTCTCCCTCTGTGTTCGTGTTTCTTCTTTCGTTGCGCACTCTCACAATTTCAGCATTTGAAAAGTTGAAGAAAAAGATTACTTCAGATCCTATGCTTGTGTTGCCTGATCTAAGGAAGTCATTCATAGCTCAATGTGATGCATATGGTAACAACATTGGGGCTGTTCTTATGCAAGACGGCCGAGTTGTGGCTTATGAGAGCTGAATTCTCCACGGTGCAAAAAAGAATTTGCAGGTCTATGAGAAAGAGCTCTTTGCTGTAATTCATGCACTGTCTACATGGAAACATTATTTGTTGGGGGCTGATTTTACAGTGCAGACAGACCATCAAACTTTGAGGTACTTTCTGATGTAGACAAAGTTGTCAGAGAAGCGTATGAGATGGGCAAATTTTCTCTCTATGTTTCATTTTCAGATTGTACATATTGATGGTAGAAAGAATGCTGTGGCTGATGCACTGTCATGTCAGCCACAAATTTCAGTTGTCAGCATGGTTTATCACAGTGAGTTGGATGCTATGAAAGAGCAGTATGTTGCTGATTCAGACTTTGCTAATATTTATGATCAGCTTTGCAATGGCCAAAGGCATGGACACTTTGTGCTAAGAGATGGATTTCTGATGATGCATGGATGACTGTGTGTCACAAAGCAGTTAAGGCCTAGAGTTATCACTGAAAGTCATGCTCCTCTGTATGTAGGACACAGAGGTATTGGTGCCACAGTCAAGGCAGTGGAACATTTCTTTTATTGGCGAGCTTTGAGGCATGATGTAGAACAACTTGTTAAGACATGCATCGTTCTATAGTTCGTACCTCTTGCCTTGACATTCCAGTTTAGACAAGCCTGCACAGCTCGGAAGGCGAGGCAAGACTCGGCAGCCAGAGCGCGAATAGTTTGTTGCCGCGGGGTGGAAGGGTTTACCCTTCCCTCCCAATATAACCAGCCTTCCTTCCGTGGATGGGTGGTAAATCCTTGATTACAAGTTAATTACAACAGAAAACAATTAATGCAAATCTTAAAATACAAATTTATCTACTGATCTTGGACAATGTACACCCGATTGGCCCCAAAATTGGCGCTCCTTTTGGTATTTCTTTAGCTTTGTTGAAGAAAAAGTTGATTTACAATGGGATTCTCCCGATCCCCTTCGCAATCGTGGATAGGTGGTAAATCCCTGATTACAACTTAATTACAACAGAAAACAATTAATGCAAATCTGAAAATGCAAATTTACCTACTGATCTTGGACAATGCACACCCGATTGGCCCCAAAATTGGCACCCCTTTTGGTATTTCTTTAGCTTTATTGAAGAAAAAGTGATTTACAATGGGATTCTCCCAATCCCCTTTGCAATCCAAACTCCCCTTGCTGTCCAAAGTGACTAGTAAGTCTTTAATCTATTTTGCCCCTTGATTCGGTCACTTAATTGGTCTTCACCCACTTCGTAGACGATAGAAATGTCCCAAATTCAATGACTGCTAGTTCTCCACTTGAATTTAGTTGAAATTCACCTTCAGCCCTATTGAATCTAAGTCTTGGAGCTTTCAATTTCTGGCACGCTTCCCAAGGCTATTGCTAAATCCTAATTTTTGCTGTAAATTAGGGTTTACAGCAGAGAAATTTGCAATTTCTCAGTCTCCAAGGGTCCAAATGGCTAGGAGATGAGAGAGAAAGCTGTAGAGAGAGAAAAATCAGAGTTTTGTTGCGAAGAATGATTGAAAATCAGTCAAATGCAGCTGCTATCTTGCCACAACAGCTTGTAGCTACAAAGAACTGAAGAAAATCAGTCATTTTGTCAGGAGGATGTGAAAATTTGATGCTTTGCTTATGTTTAGTTGACATTTGATTAAATGATTAATCAAATGTGCAATTAAAAGATACACGTGTTGCACATGTAAGGTGCAAGCTACTTTTTCATAGTTGAAGGCCGAAGGACCTTGTGAAAAAGATGGGTGTCAAAGGCAAAAGTTGTAACAAGTTACACTTGTTAGATTCTAGGTGAAGTTTGGTGTCAGTTTGCCCCTAGGACCATTAATTGGCCATTAAGTGTTAGTGGTGACACTAGGGACTAGGCATTAGTTAATGGATTAATGCTTGTCCAAGGGTCAATTATTGCATGGGACCACTTTGGGTTGCAAATGGCTTAGCCAATTAATTTTTGGATGGGCAAGGTCAATTTTCTAGGCATGGATTAAGGACTGAATTATTTTTCAGAATTAATTAATTCTGAAAATTAATTAAATGGCTGGAAATTGCTGAAAATGGATTAAGAAAGCTGCCACTTGGCAAAACTTTCCTATGCAAGTGGGGGAAAGGCTAAATAGGGCTGAAGGGAGAGAGAAATCTCGTTTTTTCATTTTGGAGCTGTTGGGAAGAGGTGTTGGACTATTGTTGCCAGCTTTTGGGGCCATTCCCCAGCCATTGGAGACCATTTTGGTGATGGAGATTGCATATTCTTGACCATGGGAAGCTGGCAATTGCTGCTGATGCACTTTCTCCCGAAGATCACAGTCTCTGATGCTCCTATTGTTGTTGGTGCATCCGTTTGGGGCTGGTACAACAGGGCAGCAGCAGATTTTGATAAGTTCTTCACGACAAATCTTAGACTTTTCTCTCTCTACAGTATTCTCTCATCTCCTTCAGCCTATGCTCAGCCATTCTCAGCAATTCTTAGCCATTCGGAGGAGATCTCAGCCATTTTTGGTGGGCTGATCTGTAATTTCTGCAGTAAACCCTAATTTACAGCAGAAATTAGGGTTTAGCAGCCACCTTGGGATCCGTGCCAGAGATTAAAGGCTCGAGGGACTGAAATCAGCAGCTGATAATTGAAGATTATCAAGGGATTTCAGGAGCCAGCCCATCCCGAATTGATTTGGGGCAGCATTTGGCCAGCCAAGGGTCAAATTGGAGAAGAAGTCCTGGGTGAATCAAGGGGAAAATGACCCAAAAGGCTTGCTGTTCATTTATGACAGCAAGAGCAATTGGTTAGCAGGAGGAGATTGAAGAATCTCAAGTTGTACTCCTTCCAATTAAATGAAGCTAAAGAAATATCGCAAGAGGCGCCAGTTTTGGGGCCAACAGGGAGTCTATAGTCCAAGAATGTTATGGTAAAGTGTGTATTTTATTTTATGTGCATTTATTTATTGCTGTAATTAACTCTTAAATCAGGTTATCAGAAGGGGGAGGCTGCAAGTCCTCAATTAAGAAGCTAAGCCTTTTAGTATCACAACTGGCAATATTGGGATAGATAAAAGATTCGGGTCATGTTCTATTGTGAACGATTTGTTTTTTGTATTTTGCAAGATGTCCCCGTTGTAATTAGGGCGAGTGCATTTTTCTCACAGTGTACTTGGTATTCATGATTATGATACATTTTTCTTTTCCATGATTGGGATGATTACAGGTGTATTACAACAACACACAACTCAATTTTTGGTTCTATGAGTCATTCAAAGGAGACAACGGCCATGTCTTTGCATAGTTACGTTACACAATGTAATGCTTGTGCAACTTACAAAACAGAAGAAATTGGTGGCTGTATTATTCGACATAAAACCTTGAGATATAGTGACACGACCATACATTTTGTTGAAGGTGGAGATGTGGCAGGAGAACTGGTAGGAAAAGGGTCTAGGTTTTAGTTTAAATTGTTACATTTCTTTTACCAAAAATTTGTTAGAAGTATAAAGTTTTCTCCTAATTTTGTTTTGTCTGCCCTTTTTTAAAACCAAAAATAATCATGGAACTGGTATGAAAAGGCTCTAGGTCTTAGTTGAAATTATTACACTTCCTTCACCAAAATTGAGGAGGTATGATATTTTTGCTTAGGAAAGTAAAGCAGTTATAACATTGAAGAATTTTCTATTAGCAGCTTATGTTTGGTATGCCCCCTCAAAAAAGCCTCAAGCAGTTTGGCTAAACAATCATGGCATGCTATGCATGACAATCAGCCATAATGGAAAGGCGATTGGTAAATTTAGGGAAGTTTACCAGTCAAACAGTTCTTCAATCGCAAAAGTTGATTGATTTTTTCACCAGAGAGTATAGTGCAGAGTTTGTAGTATGCCTTCTATGCTTGAGAGTGATGAAAGACGCCTGATTTAGGAATAATACCTTGATGATCTCCTTTTACCTCGAGCTACAAAGTTGAGAGCTCTAAAAAGTAGTAATATACTTTCAACAAATCTAGATAACCTCAATATGACTTTCAGGAATTACTGAGAAAGTAGAGTATAGTGGTTAGTTTTCAGTATGCCTTTGATGCTGGTCATCAAAGGTGTACCCCATGATTTAGGAATAATATCAAGGAGTACTCATGATTAAGGAATAAGACCTTGATAAACTCCTTTCCCATCAAGCTACAAAGTTGAGAGTGTGAAGATATGCTAAGGTTTGCACAGAGAGAACACAGAATGTATGAACATAGTTGAAACACAATAACTCAAATAGTAATGCAATGAACATAAACCCTAAATGCAAACCGCAAAACATGAAACTTAAAACTTAAAATGCAAAAACACCAACTCAAACATAGAGAGAAGAGAACTTTGAAGTGAATGAATAAAATCTGTAAATGAATGAAAGAATGTATAGGATGCTCAAGTGCAGAGCTGTCCAATAGTAGGTGCCTCTTGTGGGAGTGGGCTGAGGGAGATGTCGATGTGTCTCATCCACCGAAGATGGATCCGGAGTGCAGTGGCCACCAATTGGAGCAGAGATTGATGAAGAAAAGTGTTGAAGACATAAAAGCGACGTGCTGTAGATGCAAATGCAAATCAAGCCGACATTGGAAATGGAAGAGCAGCAGGCCGAAAACTAGAACGCAGTACTCTTTGGTGTTGGAACTAGTCGATGCAGCAATGTAACCGCCTAATTATGATGGCAGCTGATCTCACTGACAATAGTGGGAGGTTGGGCAACAACTGTGCACCACGTAACAGTAGTTGGACAGCTAGTGGAAGAGGATTAATATTGCTAATCGGAAACATAACGTCTTTCGTTTTCTGCAGAAGCTCTTTATGAGTTGAAGTAAGCACCGTGGTCTTGGTTCTAGAGGATGGATGAGTTCCTTCGAACTCATAAATACTATTCTACCCCTTATGATCCGAATTAATATGTCTGTATCACTTTAGAGGGGGTTGGATATATCTTGCTATATGTAGACGATCTACTTATCATTGGCTCAGATTTTTCTACCATAGTGGAACTAAGGTCAAGCTCTGTGCTATATTTGAAATGCTAGACCTTGGTTTGTTGTCTTATTTTTTGGATATGGAGGTAGTTTAATTTGGGGGTTGTTTTGTGTCATAGCAAAGGTACACTCTTCAGTTGATGGAATTGTATTGCACAGATTAGACACGGCTTGTGGCCACTCCTCTCGATCCAACTGTCCACCCTAGGTCAGTCCTTTGATGTGAGCATATCTATAAATTTGTGGTAGGAAAACTTCTTTGATTGATTTGTACTAGGCCAGATTTAGCATACTCAGTTAGTTTGCTCAGCCAATATTTCATAGTATCTAGGTTGTCACATTGGATTGCATGTCTTCGTGTTTTGAGATATTTGAGGTGTTCCTATTCCTATGGTCTGACTTATGGTTTTGGTTTATGTTTGCAAGGGTACACTGATTCTGATTGGGTAGGAGATGACACCTGGCGTTCCCATGGCAGCTACCTCTTTACCTTGGGTAGGGCTCCTATTTCTTGCTCCATTCATAAGCAGGAGATGGTGGTGGCTTCCATGGCCGAGGCTAAGTATAGGGCTCTCTTTGATGGCACCACCAAGGCCATTTATCTGAGGAGCTTATTTGCAATGATTCATTTTCCATGTGCTACGTCGATTGTTACCTATTGAGACAACCAGAGTGCGATTGCACTAGTTGGTAACCGAATCTTCACACCTCGAACATAGCATGTTGGTGTACATTTTCACTTTGCGAGAGAGTCAGTTAAGGTAGGTGCTATTCACCTGGAGTTTGTGCCTTCATCAAACAACTTTGTAGACATATTGATCGAGGCAATCCATTGGTCGATGCTTCAGTATTTACTAACTAGTATTGGCTAGGTACACCCTTCCCTACTTCAAATTGATGGGGAAAGGGTGCTTCTCTCTAGCTTTTCCTTCTAGTTTGAGAGTTGGCCACTTTCTTCTCTTGATGGTGACAAGGTGGTGTTTTTAGTTTTGTTTTAGACATTATGTATATTGTGCTTTGTATCTTCATCTACATCATTAGGATGACCATGATTGTAAAAGGGCACTTGGACAAGTGAACAATCCTTAAGAGAGCACTTTCTAAGTGGCACTATTGCATAGCATTTTGTATGAGCATGATCACACCTGCATTGCCTCTTGCATAACTCCAGTGCATGAGCTTTTGATTCTTATAAGTATTTGTACACATTTATTCATTTTCAATCTTTGGATTGGTCAACTCTAAATCCACCATATTCGCGGCATTACATATGGCAGTTTCCAAGGGAAGTCTCTTCCTTGCTTAGCTTGCCTAGCTTGCTTTCCACACTTCTTTTTCGCCTCTTCATATATCCACCATATCTTCATAACACACTTAGGCTATTTCCTTTGTCATCAACATCTAGTAGTGGAGGGATGGACTTGTTTGTTTCGTGAAGGTCTTGGATTTGACCATCCCTTTCTCCTTTTTGGACACTGTTACTACTCAATAGGCTCAAAAATTTTGAAAAACCCTCACTTAATGATATGATAAATCTTTTGAAAAACAAAACAAAATCTCTCTAAGAAAAAAGGAGTCCATTGTGTTTCCATCTGCCTTTGTAGGACTTAGTAGGCCGTTGGGCAGTTGACGAGCACACTTTGTCTGATGCTTTGTCCTCTTTGGGGTGAACACTTGGGGTTCCTTGGTAAGATAACCATTGCCTTTGTTGTCTTGGAAGGTCACTGTGGGTAGCTGATGTGCATCCTTTACCCGATGCCATGGGTGCTTTGGGGTGGGGCGCCTTGGGAAAAAGAAAGAAACAAGGGCTTGCGCTTGTTTGCAGTCCCTTTTTGGTTCCAATTTTGGGCCAAAGAGGGTGTGTTGAGCTAGAAAATAATTAGCCTTAATTAACAACCCCAAAACTCAAATTAATTAATGAATTTTAACATTTTACTGAAAAGAAATACAGATCTAGAGAGTTTCAATGTTCCACATATAAACACTAATTTTGAAGGCCCCAAACTTTCAATAAGTAGATAGGCTGCCTTGCCACCTAGTCCAATCTCATTTTTGCAGGTTTTAGGTGCTAGAGCTTTGTTGCACACATCCCATTCCCGGAGGACATCTCAGCCGAAGTTGCGCCACATTGTCTACCTCCTATTAGCACATGTTTGCAGCCATCTTCTTGCTGATCCCTCCTCCTTCAGCCATTGCTAGCTGATCTAGCCTATCTCTCCTATAGTGTTTGGTGCTGGTGACCAGCCCCAAGCTGCATTTGCTGCTCTCAGAGGCACCTCCAACTGTTGGCAATAGTCACTTGTTGAGCTAAAAAATGCTGCACATGCTGATTAGCCTCTTAAACAGCCCCAAAACATGCTTAGTTAATGAAAAACCCTAAATTGGCGAGTGGTTCAAAAGAGTTTCTTTGTAAACCCTAATTTGGGAGGGTCCTTCCATATCTATAAATAGATAGGCTACCCACCATTCAGCCCATCCTTTTGTGCAGGTTTCTTACTCTACCATGCAGATTTTAGCCATTAGCCACCTATCATCTGCTATCCAGCCATGACGGACTGTAGCCCATCATCATCTAGTGCGAGGTGTCCTGTTTCCAGCCATTGCCTTGTTGTTTGGAGATCTCCATCTGCTGCTTCATTGTAGCACTTGATTAGCATGTGTTTTAGCATTTGTTGCTAGGGGATAGGCTGTTGCCATCTCTCCCACTAGGTGGTTGCTACAATATCTGCGTTTTTGCTGTCCAACAGGCTGCCTACATCAGCAAACATCTCTCCTATTGTTGCCTGACAGCTCTCTGCCTCGAGTGATCAATTTTTAGCCTTCTTTGATGGTACATTGTTGTGTCTACTAGAATTTAGCCTCTGATTGTTGTGTTTTGGTGACCAGCTTATTGCCCTTAATTATTTAGCACACTCTCATCTCTCATTGATGGTTAGGGTACTCACGATCCGTCTCCGGTGGGCGTCACTCTTTGACACTCACCACACTGTCCTTGAGGTTAGGGTACTCACGATCCATCTCCGGTGGGCGTCACTCTTTGACACTCACCACACTGTCCTTGAGTATTATGTACACTCTTACATTCATTTACTGCATTGATTTATTCACTTCAGAGTTCTCATTCTCTCTTTGTTTGTGTTTGTTTTTTTGTGTTTTGAGTTTTGAGTCTTGTGGTTAGCATTTAGGGTTTGAGTTTTGCATGTCACTATCCGTGTCTTTGTGTTTCTGTCATGGTCATACATTATGTGTTTCCTCAGTGTAAACCCTAGTAGTTTCTTCACATGGTATTAGAGCCGGTGCTCTTGAAAAGAGTATCTTGCAGATATTGTGGAGACTTGATTTTGTGCGAGGCACACGAATGACTCATCACCGAATCATAATGACTTAGACACCTTCTCTTGGGACTCGAGGATTCTTATTTGGCTTCAACATCATTGGAGGCCTTGATGAGGCATTATGGACTCCGCAAGGAACATGACACCCCACCTTCACCTTCACCTTCTTTGTTTTCTCCTATTCTAGATTTCAGTCTCATGATAGAGGAGTTTAGAGAGTACTTGCACATCAAGTATAGTCAAGCTTACAACCATCTAGCTTTGTTACACCATTGCTGGTTGGTAAGGCGGGCCACCTCTCTGATCATGGAGAACATACAACATTTAGGACGATTGGCGACCCATGTTCTTCATCTTAGCTAGGCCGAGTGTTAGGTTCATACAACCCCTTTGAGTTGTGTGAATCAAAGCCCTCTCTTGTTTTTTCCTTTGGTGTGCATGATCCAGATGATTTCCTGTTTGTAAACTTCAATAGAGGGGGGCTCTCGAAGCAAACACCCTTCATCAAGTATATCTACATCTTGTGTTTTATTTAAGCATGTAAACCACTCTTCTCAAATCCCTCCAATCCTACCCTCTTTCAATCCACACCTCGATTTCGTCTCTGTTTCAAAACCTCAAATTACACTCCACTTCCGCATCCAGCACTCTCGGAGTTGGATCCTCCATCTCCGCTCCTAGTACTCTCTCTTTCTCCACACCATCCTTTATCTACCCTCACTTCACTATCTCTTTGTACCCCGGTATATCGTTAGGGAGAGTGCCACCCTTTGACACTGTGCCTTCCACATGCCCACCCTTTGACACTTCTTTTCACCTAGGGGCAAGGTGATGGGCATTCCATGGTGGGCACTTTGGGATTGATTTCAAAGTATACTCCATTCCCCCGCCCTATCCAACCTACCCTCATTACACGCCTTATCCATTTCCTAGCACTACTACTATTATTGCAACAGCCAAGGATGCCTTCACGGATAAGACTCATTTTAACGGGTCGAATTTCACAACTTGGTGAATCTCAAGGGCCTTGGGACCTTGTCGTTGGTCTAGAGTCTATGTTGGACCCTCGATTAGCTTATCTTGATCACATTCATCAATGGAGAACCCGCAATGCCATAGCCAATGTTGAGTTAATGCAGGGGTTGTTTTGTGATTTCCACTCTCAGTTACAACAATTTTCTTTCAGATCTGAGCGTTGGAGTCATTTCATTGACCACTATGCGGTGCAAGGTTGCTTGGGATATCAATCTCTTACTTTGAGCTTCATGAGTTTTCCATTAAGGAAGGGAATGATTTGAAAGTCAAGTTGGTTGAATATTGGCGGTTACTTGTTAAGTTTGCTACTATTGGCTCCCCAAAATCAGATGATGATCATGTTATGTTCTTTTTGAATAAGCTGCTTGAAGAATATTTCCATTTCATTTAGCACATAATCTCGTTGCCCTGATTGCTGACCTTATATGAGTTTGAGCGTCAATTCTTGCGTTGTCCAAGGATGCACGATCAAGTCCACAAGAAATCCTTTACATACTCTTCTTTGCAAGGGAAAATCGGAGGTGTAAAAAACCCACAAGATGTGAAGGCAAACACAAACAAGGTTGAGACCCCTTCTTCCAATGGAACCAACTCCCTAAGACAAAAAGGTTTTGCACACACTACGAGAGATCCAAAAAGGTGTTGCACACATTGCCAAAGATCCGGTTATGTGAACGAGAAGTGTCGTACTAGGGCCTAGGGTCTTTCTCCTAAGAAACCACAACAGATTGCTCTGATTGCCTCCCCTTGTGCTAGATAGTCTAGTGGGGCTATGCTCCCCTTTGCTGTCCCATTTGCTGCATTTGTCCCCACGGCACACAGACAGCCTCAATAGCCTGTATCTATTTGTACTCTTGGAAGATTAGTTGATTAGTCTGCTAGCTCGTCACCCATTGCATTCTTTGCATCTACTCCTGGGTCATCCTCTGCACCTTCATCTAGGACCACTTCTCCCTCTCATCAGACGTTTCATTGGCAAGGACGTGTTGATGGACGTATGCGATGGTGACCTCATTCTTAGTTTTTCCTTATTTAGTCTTTTGCTGCATTCACTCACACATACACTCTCATTGCATTGTTTTTTCATTTAGCTTTCTTTTTGTTTTGTTTTGCTTTGGAGCATCTCACTACTAATGTGAGTTTTGTAGATTTTGATCTCTCTTGGAGGTTTTTCTTTTTTAGTGTAGGGTTAACATGTAGGTTTGCACTAGTCCTTCCTGTTAGCGATGGCGGTCAGATCTTGGCCGTACCAGTTGCAGCCGACCTGTCTTTTCTGGCGCATATTTTCTGGCTATTTATAGCCGATGTCCAGCACAGTCTCTCTCACTTCTAATCGCAGGTGTCAGGCTGGAGATTTGTGCAGATTACATCTCTGTTTGCAGATTTCAGGCCAGAGATCGTGCAGACTGCAGCGGACTTCGAGATGAATAGCAGGTTGCATCGTCGAGGTGGAGACACGCAGTCCCGTGCACTGCGCCCGTGTACATATTTGCATATCTTTGTATACAACACACTTTATACAGCAGATCTTCATCTTCCACTGTCTCTTTCTCTCTCCCTCTTCTCTCTGTGTTCACTCTCTCTCTCAGTCTTGGTTCCACGCTTCCGCATGGCTGCACTCTGACATGGTATCAGAGCAGTGAAGAAGGGCTGACTGAATGAAGAACCAACCTGAAGAGGAGATTCCATCGCGACACAAGGCTGTGTTTCCAGCGTTCGAGGGCGAGCGGGAGGGCTGCGCATCGGAATAAGGCTGAAGCGAGCGCGGGCGCCCGGGAAAGGAGGCTAGTTGGTGGATTTGCTGCTGTTTATTGCTATTTGAAGAGGAGGAAGGCTGAGTTTTCAGCTTTCAAGTGCAGGTTTTGCTTTTTCATCGCCTCCGGCGGGTGAAGAAGATACGTGACGTGGAAGAAAGAGCCCTAGCAGGCTGCATTTTCATAGTCAGAGGGGGCTGCTTTTGCGTTTGTGAAGGCATTACAGGTGTTAGCGATGGCAGTCAGATCCTGACCGTACTAGTCGGACCGGTCGGACTGCCACGTGGCAGTCCGACTATACTGCACCAGTTGGCTGCATTTAATACAGCCGACCTGTCTTTTCTGGCGCATATTTTCTGGCTATTTATAGTCGATGTCCAGCACAGTCTCTCTCACTTCTGATCGCAGGTGTCAGGCTGGAGATTCGTGCAGATTACATCTTTGTTTGCAGATTTCAAGTTGGAGATCGTGCAGACTGCAGCGGACTTCGAGGTGAACAGCAGGTTGCATCGTTGAGGTGGAGACACGCAGTCCCGCGCACTGCGCCCGTGTACATATCTGCATATCTTTGTATACAGCACACTTTTTACAGCAGATCTTCATCTTCCACTGTCTCTTTCTCTCTCTTCTCTCTGCGTTCTCTCTCTCTCAGTCTTGGTCCCACGCTTCCGCATCGCTGCACTCTGACATGGTATCAGAGTAGTGAAGAAGGGCTGACTGAGTGAAGAACTAACCTGAAGAAGAGATTCCATCGTGACACAAGGCTGCGTTTCCAGCGTTCGAGGGCGAGCGGGAGGGCTGTGCATCAGAACAAGGCTGAAGCGAGAGTGGGCGCGCGGGAAAGGAGTCCAGTTGGTGAATTTGCTGCTGTTTGCTGCTGTCTGAAGAGGAAGAAGGCTGAGTTTTCAGCTTTCAAGTACAGGTTTTGCTTTTTCATCGCCTCCAGCGGGTGAAGAAGGTACGGGACGCGGAAGAAAGAGCCCTAGCAGGCTGCGTTTTCAGAGTCAGAGGGGGCTGCTTTTGCGTTTGTAAAGGCATTACAGGTGAAGATGTCTACAGAGATTGACTTGGAGTTCCAGACGATCATGGACCATCTTACCGGCTCTTCCCGCAAATCAAAAGCTCGATGGCGACAATTACCGCATCTGGCGCGTGATGCTCTTGGACCAAGAGGAACAACTGAAGGGACAACATGCTTCCAAGTCGGAAGCCTTGATAGGTCAAGCCTCTTAGAAGAAGGGGAAGGACCAAAAGAAGAAGAAGGAGGACAACAAGTCAAAGAAGGACAAGGACAAAGAATCCACATGCCATATTTGTGGAAAGACCGGCCATTGGAAGAAGGATTGCCCTGACAAAGACAAGAAGGACACCAACAAGAAGGACACGAAGGATTCTGGAGCGGTGGCTGCACCCTCATCAGTTGCGTTTCTTCATCTAGCTGTCATTGAGGACTCTACACCGAATGCTTCTGATGTTGCGATGACAGCTCCCCAGGCTCGAGAGTGGATCGTTGACAGTGGTGCCTCCCGGCACATGACTCCTTCATCAGTTGGTGTTGCCCAGTTGCGACCTTCGCGTGGGCAGATTCTCATTGGAGATAGCTCTTCGGTGTCTATTGCAGGACGGGGTGAGATGCAGCTTATTCCAGATGGACGTGGTAGTACCCATACCTCAGAGATCTTGCATGTGCCAGGTTTGGGGTATCATCTACTTTCGGTTCATAAGATTTGTTCACTTGGACTTTTGGTGGAGTTTGACAGTGATTCGGTGCGAGTCCTTGATCGTGGGTCACGGAAGGTTCTCTCATCAGGATATGAGGAGAACGGCATCTACAAATTGACGTCTTCTATCGCCCTCCCTACTCTTCTTCTTACCTCTCAGACACAGTCAGAGCTATGGCATGCTCGCATTGGTCACCTCAACTATGATTATCTTCGGAGGGCGTCACGTGGACAGCTTGTTCGAGGGTTACCGGACATAGTGGTGAGCCAGCAGCCATGCGTCTCCTGCATTCGTGGGAAGCAACATAGGGATGCGATTCCCACCAAAGCTTCGCGGCGGTCTACTTCACCAATGGAGCTTGTATCTACGGATCTTTGTGGCCCTATGAGGAACGAGTCCTTGAGAGGCAGCTCGTACTTCATGTTGATCGTAGATGACTACAGCAGGATGACATGGGCCTATTTCTTGGCGTTGAAGTCGGAGGCTTTCTCCCACTTCAAGGATTGGCTTCTCTTTGAGGAGAACCGATCAGGCCGACGATTGAAAACCTTGTGATCCGACAAGGGTGGTGAATTTGTTTCTAATGAGTTTGCTCGTTTCTGTGCAGATAAAGGTATTTACCAAGAGTTTGCTAATACCAACACTCCTCAAGAAAATGGCATTCTTGAACGGAAGAACCGAAGTGTGATCGAGATGGCGCGTACCATGATGGAGCACCGACAGACACCTCGGTTTCTGTGGGCCGAGGCTGTGGCTACTGCAGTCCATATCCTTAACCGATCCCCCACTTCGGCCGTTGCTGGGATGACACCTTTTGAGGCTTACTTTGGGACTAAGCCCGATGTTTCTTATTTTAGGATTTTTGGGTGTGATGCCTATGTTCACATTCCCAAGACTCATCGTGATAAATTTGAAGCAGCTTCCCAAAGACAGGTGTTTGTTGGCTACAGCTCTCAGTCCCAAGGCTATCGTTTGTATGATCCCGTCAAGCGGGATGTGTATACCAGTCGAGATGTGCGGTTCGTGGAGGTTCCGGCCATAGCAGCGGGTGAGGAGCATCCCGTTCTTGGAGATCCAAGGGAGAGTTAGGCTCCTGAGACAGCTCCTTTGGAGCCAACGCCTTTTAATTCCGATTCTGTTTCCGATACAAAGTCTACTGTTCCACCGGTCACACCCGAGGAGTTACCACCGATGGATATCCCAGAGTCTTCAGCTGATGGAGAGAGGCGAGGAGAGGTCCGGGCTTGTCCTCGTTGGGCCCGTGACACACTCCGAGATTCAGGGATATTGTTTGATGACCCGTGTTATGCAGGATCGAGAGCCCACCTCTGTGAAGGAGACTTTACAGTCCGCACCATGGAAGAAAGCTATGGAAGCCGAGTTGGAGGCTATTGAGCGGAATGGCACTTGGTATCTCGTGCCTCGTCCCTTGAATAAGAAGGTGATTGACGTCAAATGGGTCTTCAAGACCAAGTACCTTAGCGATGGTTCTTTGGATAAGCACAAGGCTCGCCTTGTTGCTAAAGGTTTTGCACAGCGCCCAGGGATTGATTGTCATGACACTTTTGCCCCCACTGCTCGTATGGCGACTATTCGAGGTGTTCTTGCCTTGGCTGGCCTGTCTACCAGTTGGATGTGAAGTCGGCCTTTCTCAATGGTGATTTGAAGGAGGAGATCTATGTAGAGCAGCCTCCTGGCTTTGGATCTTCAGATGGGCAAGTCTACAGGTTAAAGAAGGCCTTGTATGGCCTCAAGCAGGCTCCGCGTGCATGGAACGAGAAGATTGACTCGTTCCTTCAGTCACAGTTTGTGAGAGCTGAGGATCAAGGTACAGCAGAGATTCAGTAGACAGTGTGAGAGTGTGAGACAGAGTTGAAGCACGACACCCAAGAGAATAGACTGAATGAGTGTAATCTGAAAGTACAAAGTACAACCCTTAAAACCTTAGGGTTGTAGGGGGGTGTTCACACTCGACACACACTAAGTGCCTAAATGTGTGTAACATAAGCACATAAGTACATACGATAATAAGACCATAAGTCTGGGGGAAAAAACCCCTCCTACCGAGAGTAAAAAGTACCCCAGTGTCCTACTGATCACCGACACTCCCATATGAGCGTAGGCGTAAGTAAGGCGTGAGTAAAATACCCAACTCCTACCGAGAGTAAAAAGTGCCCCAATGTCCTACTGATCACCGACACTCCCATATGAGCGTAGGCGTAAGTAAGGCGTGAGTAAAATACCCAACAAACCCCCCTGGAGTGAAGAGTGATCAAGAGTACAAGGATCATCCGCCACCAAAGGATATCAAATTTAAAGCATCGCGAAATGCTTCAAATTTGTCACGAGGAAGAGCTTTGGTGAAGATGTCTGCCACATTATTGGTGGTAGGACAATAGACAAGGCTGATATCACCTGCATGTAGCCTCTCTCTGACAAAGTGATAGTGAATTTCAATGTGTTTTGTGCGAGCATGAAACACTGGGTTCCGTGCCACTGCAATGGCACTCTGACTGTCAGTGAACAAAGGAGTAGGCTCAGTAACAGATACATCCAAATCAGCTAGCAAGCGTCTAAGCCATACGCATTCAACTGTGGTGGTGAAAGCTGCCTTGTATTCAGCTTCACATGACGATGTGGCAACAATGGATTGTTTCTTGCTAAGCCAAGAAATGCAAGAAGTGCCAAGAAAGAAACAATTGCCACTAGTAGAGTGACGTGTATCAAAATCACCAGCCCAATCAGAATCACTGTAAGCATGTAAATGCAGTGGTCCCCCCTTGGCATAAAGCAACCCAAGAGAACGAGTACCCTGCAAGTAGCGGAAAACACGCTTGACAGCTTGTCAATGTGACATACGTGGCTGATGCATATACCTGCTCAAGGCTGAAACTGCAAACTGTATGTCCGGCCTAGTATTGCATAGATAGATAAGGCATCCAACTGCAGGAGCATATGTATGTATATCAAACAAATCACTGTCATGTAATGACAGTTTCAGTCCAGGTTCCATGGGAGTAGTAACTGGCTTGCAATCCTGTAAGCCAAATTTCTCAAGAAGCTGCCCAATATACCTTGACTGTGATAACCCAATACCTCGAGCAGTATGTATGAACTGGATGCCCAAGTAGTAATGCAAAACTCCCAAGTCAGACATGTCAAAAGTTTGCTGCAAATTTTGTTTGAATGCTGAAATCTGATCAGCATGTGTTCCAGTGAGCAAAAGATCATCAACATAAAGACATAAAATCAGCATAGATCCCCCTTCTTTACATACGTAAAGGGTAGACTCAGATGAACTGTTTAGAAACCCCTGACCAAGCAAGAAAGCATCTATCTTTTCATACCAAGCTCTAGGAGCTTGTTTTAAACCATATAGTGCCTTTTTTTAGCTTGCATACCAAATGTTCTGAGCCTTCAACTGCAAAACCAATGGGCTGCTGTACATAAACTTCCTCCTGAAGTTCCCCATGCAAAAATGCAGTCTTGATATCTAGCTGATGAACTGTCCAACCATAATGTGCAGCCAAAGCAATCATAGACCTGATGGTCGTCATACGGGAAGTAGGAGCAAATGTCTCCTCATAATCAATGCCCTTTTTCTGTGCGTAGCCTTTAGCTACCAGCCGTGCCTTGTATTTATCTATGGATCCATCTGCTTTTCTTTTCAATTTGTAGACCCATTTTGTTCCAATGGCTTTCTTCCCAAATGGCAAGGACACCAAATCCCAAGTGTGATTCTTAGTAATAGAATCTAATTCAGCTTGCATGGCTGCCTTCCAATGCACACTGTGTTGTGCATCCTCATAACATTCAGGCTCTTCATTATCAAAAGTACTTGCTGCCATAAAAAACTCCATAGTATGTGCTGAATCATGCAAACGAGTTTGCCTTCTAGTACGACCAGCCATGGGTGCATCCAAAGGACTATCTTGCATAGTCTGCAAATACCATCTAGGTAGTTGTCTAGCATCCTGGCTGTGTGCAAGCTCTTGCTGAATTTCTGTTTCAGCATTATGCTGAGTATTCCGATCAGCCAATGGCTGAATTTCTGCACTTTCCATAGGAGCAGCTGGCTGAACATTAGGTTCATTTTGTGAACCTCCAGCTGAGTCACCAAAAGTAATGGGCAGCAGCCCTTCAAAAACATCACGGGCAGCCTGATATGTGTCCAAACCAGCCAAGGATAATTCTGATTTTTCATCAAAAACAACATCCCTGCTGACAAAAACCTTCTTAGTAACGGGATCATAGAGTCTGTAGCCTTTGCTCTCATTGCTATATCCCATAAAAATGCACTTAACAGCCTTGTTGTCCAATTTTCTTCTAAGTACCTGTGGAATATGGGCATAGGCAAGACACCCAAAGGTACGAAAGTGACCAACAGAAGGTTTGCGGCTGTTCCAAGCCTCAAATGGTGTGATGGTCTTCAAGGCTTTGGTAGGGCATTTGTTCAAAATATGGCAAGCACACATGACTGCTTCCATCCAAAAACTATGAGGCAAGCTCTTTGCCTTCAGCATACATCTGGCCATCTCCATGAGTGACCGATTTTTCCTCTCTGGTACCCCATTCTGCTGTGGAGTATAAGCTGTAGTATACTGATGTACTATGCCCTTCTGCTGCAAAAAAGAATTCAGCATAGAGGACATGTATTCCCCCCCTCGGTCCGAACGGAGAGTCTTAATGTGGCATCCAGATTGGTTTTCAACAAGTGCACTGAAAGCCAAAAATGCATCATACACTTCTGACTTCTTTTTCAAACAATAGACCCAGCAAAAACGTGTGAAGTCATCAATGAATGTCACAAAATAATAACAACCACCCAATGACATGGTCTGCATAGGCCCACAAACATCTGAATGCACCAACTCCAATCTGGTTGTTGCCCTGAAAGCAACATCACGAGGAAATGAGAAACGATGCATTTTCCCCAAAATGCATCCCTCGCATAAGTGCTCAGGAGGTCTCTCCAAGAGAGGTAAGCCATCCAGCATCTGAGTACGCTGTAAAAGCATCAAGCTGCCATAACTCCGCCTGTATCATAGCAAGAGTAAGAGTGGATGTCAAGTATGCTGACTGATCTACTGAAAGAGCATCCAACTCATATAAACCATGACACAAAGATCCTGTCAAGACCAATGTCATGCATTCTTTATCTCGAACCATGCAACGGTCATCATCAAAAGTGACCTGCATACCACAACGTGCCAAAGAAGAAATAGAAAGCAAATTCTTCTTTATTCCAGGCACATACAAAGCATCCTGTAGGCGGAGAATAGAGCCATCAATGGCTGTGAGCTCAATCTCCCCAATACCACGAACAGGGTATGATGCATTATTGGCACACTGTACCGTTTTCCCAACGGGAGGTGCATTAACTGAAGCAAACAAATCTCTGCGAGATGTGATATGTCTAGAAGCACCACTGTCAAAGAACCAAGTGTCAGCATCCTCTGTAGAGCTAAGTGCTCTATCGGCCCAAGAGATATCATAACTGCAAGTGTAAAAACAATAGTCCCGGTCCACAACAAAGGACGCGGACTCACTAGCAGTGGAAGGAGTAGAAGAAACAGACATTCCTGACTCCTTTTTCTTCTCTTTGGCAATGCGCTTTCTGCACTCAGTGATATAGTGGCCGGGCTTCTTACAATAATGACATTTTCCTTTCTTTGCTTGCATCCCCCCTTGTGACTGAGTCTGCGATGTGCCCGAAGTGCCAAAACTCTGTGGAGCATTTTTCACCTTGCTGTTCTTGCCTTTCTGTCTTGCCACAAAAGCCTGCTCAGAGACTATAGCATCCACACCACTATTTTTCCGTGTTTGCTCCTCCTCTAGAAGCAAGCTAACCAGCTGAATAAAAGTGAGTGGGTGCTCAGCAATCCTCATTGTGAGGTTCAATGCAGTATGAAAAGACAAGTACGAAGGAGGTAGGGAATTCAAGGTGGTGGATATCAACTGTGCATCCGAAAAATACTCATCTACATTCATGAGCTGCTCCCTCAAGTCCTGAATCTTGTTTAAGTGATCCTGCATAGAATCACCTTCATGCATCTTCAGAGTTTCCAACTCTTTCTTCAAGAAAGAGATCTGTGTCTCATTTTTTCCTGCAAACATATGCTCCAAAGTCAACCATGCATCTCGTGAAGAAGATGCCGAACGGATATGAGGTATGATGGACCGTTGAACTGCCAAAGCAATCAGCGACAAGGCCTGTGCATCACGGGTATCCCAAGCTTTTTGAGCTGTAGTTCTTGGAGGAAGTGGCTGAGGTGGGGCGGGCTGAGGTCCCCGTTGTCCACGTGCGCCATGGGGAGGAGGAGTAGCGGGAGCTACAACTCCCGGCCGAGTTTCCTCTCCACTGACATAATCCCATAAATTCTTGGCCACTAATACATTTTTCATCATAAATGACCAAAGGGAATAGTTGTTTCCGTCCAGTCTGTCCTCTTTGGATACATACGTAAAAACATCACCTCCCTGATTTGCCATGATGACAAATTTCCAAAGACAATATGAGCAATGTCAAAGCAGTTTGAACTGGAAATCTGCAAATTTCCAGAAATTGCAGCAAATACTTTTCTGCAATTGATGTGCAAGGGCGTACTCTGTCAGAAAACTGTCCTTTATTGCACGCTTCCCAAGGTGCAAACAGTGCAGTGCAACACTGTTATGAATAAATCCCCAAAATTTTTGCCAAAATCTCTGTCAAAAACAGTCGTTCTGTGACTGTATCAGCAGTTTAAATGCATCTGTCCTCCAAATACACAAAAGCCCCAAAATTTCTGACCATTCAGTCCAGAAATTTGCATGAAATTTACTTTTCCAGTAGATCTGTGTCAACCGCGTGTGAACCGCCGCTTCCAGAATTTTATTCTGGGCTGGAATAACAATAATTTTAAAAATTTTACCTGGGCGTGAAGCACGTCGCGAGCTGCTGACGTGACGTAGACTGGCGGGCAGGCGGGAGCAGGTCGTCTGATTGGCTGACGAGTCGTGATGGGCAGGCGGGCTGCGCGTAGACAGGGCAGGCAGCGTGAAGAACGTCGCGAGCAGGCGTTGACTCCGCCTGCACGAAACTGGTCGCGAGACTCGCGAGCTGCTGACGGACGTTTGCAGGAAACAGGCCCTGGCGTATTGAGGCGGATTGCTGGTGTTGCTCGCGAGCTGCTGACGGACGACTACGACTGCTGACGTGGACGACTGCTGACGGGTAGGATACTGGTGGAGGCTGGCGACGAGCTGTACTGTGCTGAGGCAGCTCTGTGGAACGGCGCCTGACTGCTGACAGAACTGACGACAGGTTGTACCTGTGCTGTTGTGACGTCTGACGCTGGAGCAGGACTGGCGTGTGCTGCAGAAGCTGACTTCAGAGCTGAGCTCTGATACCAAATGTGAGAGCTAAGGATCAAGGTACAGCAGAGATTCAGTAGACAGTGTGAGAGTGTGAGACAGAGTTGAAGCACGACACCCAAGAGAATAGACTGAATGAGTGTAATCTGAAAGTACAAAGTACAACCCTTAAAACCTTAGGGTTGTAGGGGGGTGTTCACACCCGACACACACTAAGTGCCTAAATGTGTGTAACATAAGCACATAAGTACATACGATAATAAGACCATAAGTCTGGGGGAAAAAACCTCTCCTACCGAGAGTAAAAAGTGCCCCAGTGTCCTACTGATCACCGACACTCCCATATGAGCGTAGGCATAAGTAAGGCGTGAGTAAAATACCCAACTCCTACCGAGAGTAAAAAGTGCCCCAGTGTCCTACTGATCACCGACACTCCCATATGAGCGTAGGCGTAAGTAAGGCGTGAGTAAAATACCCAACACAGTTGGGATATCAGCGTTCCAAGGCCGATCCACAGCTTTATGTACACACTTCCGAGGCTATCTACATGCAACATGTGGCGTTGTTGATGCCATGGCCGATGCAATGTTTGCAGTAGGTGTGGAGGTAGCACTTCCTGATACTAACCTTGCTCTAGATACATCTGATAGGGATGATGTCACAAAAGTTGCAAGGTCAACCGCAACACGTCGTGGTCTAGATGCAAGATAAGCTTGTTGGCCTGCTACACGGTCACGAAGCTCCCTTTGCTTCTCCAAGGTCAGATTTGGACAAAATTGTACCTTTGAATTTGGCTCATGTAGGAGATGAGCTCAGACCTGATTATACATAAAACGGAACAAGTGACAATTGGTATTTCATATTTTAAATATTAAGTAACTTTGAAAAATTAAAATCAATAAAAATTCGAAATACAAATGCTTGGCTCAATGGATTACCTTGTTTGCTCCACTAGTTCGCTTGTATGGGAAAAGCTTGCAAGTCCATGGTGGAGATCCTTCACCACTTAATGGGCGGTCAGCATTTACTTTTTCCCACCATGACCAATCATTAGACCTTCTTCCTCGACCACCAACCCGATGAGCGGGGCGGGAAGATGAAGCCATTTCAGGCTGAAAATTGAAACAAAAATGGCTCGAGAGAAGTGAGAACTTGAGTCTTGAGAGAAGGGAGAAGGCTCAAGAGTCAAGAGTCGAGAGAGAAGGGAAAAGGAGAGAAGGTAGAAGAAGAAGAGAAGAGGAGAAGAATGAAGAACTTGGAACTTGGAGAAGAAGGAAGACTCAAGAGAAGAGGAGAAGAAGGAAGAGAAGGGAGAAGGTCCAAGGAAGAAGGAAGAAGAGAAGGGAGAAGTGAAGAGAAGGAAGAAGGAAGAAGAAAAGGGAGAAGGAAGAACAAAGAAGAGAGGTTGGAGGCTGGAGGAGACGGGGGGACTGGCGGTTGGCCACTGATGGGGCAACAGGGAACGGGCGCCATGCGGACTGGTCATTGGGGGCGGGAACGGACAGACTTTCTTGGGTAGGAGTAGCAGGCAGGAGAGAAGCGGGCAAAACACGCAGTCGTAGACGATCGGGTGACAGCAGTAGCCGGCCGAAGGTAAGTGGGTGCCACGTGGCATTCCCTGTCCCGTTTCAGACAGGGAATGCAGCAAGGCGGTGCATTATTCAATGAGATGCAGTATTCAAATGTATAATAGAGAATGTACATTGCTTCAAAAAGCATTCTAAGTCACTGTGGGTTTCAGCAAGAAAGCTTCTTGGTAAAGTTGCAATAACTGAGGCGAATATACCAATTTAGCCTCTTCCATCCATTTGGCATCCATTGGTGAATAGTTCTTGAACTTCACCAAAAATCTTCTTATAACTCTACCTTTCACTTTCCTATCCTTGTGTGCCAGGATCTGCTCAAGAACTAGAATCTCATCTAATTCCTCTACTTCAGATTGTTCCTCTTGAACCATATCTTCTGACATTTCACCAATAAAAGGCCTCAATAGACTCACAAGAAATGCATTATGAATTTTCCAATTCTCTGGCAATTTCAGCCTATATGCTATGTCATTGATATTCTCTGAGACTTGAAAAGGGCCATAGTAATGCATACTTAGCTTTGGAAACAAACGTTCCTTGCCCTTTTGTTTTCTCAAACGTGCCTTTTCAAAACGCAATAAGACCCAATCATCCTTTTTGAACAAGAGTTCCCGACGATGACTATCAACAGCTCTTTTTGATTTAGCTTGTGACTTTTCTAAGGCATACTTGACCTTTTTATATGCTTCTTCCCAATCTTTTACATAACGATCTGCTTTAAAAATGTTATCTTTTGTTTGCAAAATGGGAGGCAGTTTCTTTCCATCTTTCACAATCTCAAAAGGTACTTTGCTAGTAGATGAGTGCACTGTATTATTGCATGCATACTCAACCAATGGCAAGTATTTCCTGGACAGTCAGTGTAGTACGGCAGAGGAGGTGCCACATCATCAGTGCCACGTCAGCAGTGCAGTCGGATTGCACAGTTGGCCAGATTTCTGCTGTCGGTTGCATTTAAGGCAGCCGACCTGATGCTGTTTTTTTATTATTTCTTGGCTATTTATAGCCGGTTCTTGTGGCACACATTATTATTCACTCTTCAGTGATTTCAGATTCTGATCTTGAAGATCTGTTGGCTGAGACAGACTGTGCTCGGGCTGATGGAGATCGAGGTCATCAAGTTGGAGACATACGCAGATATTTCCTTTGATCCCTTGTGTATTTTTGCACTCTTATACAACATACTACACCCCAGATTTTCTGCGTTTACACTATCTCCTTTTCTCTCTCTCTCTCTTCTCTCTGTGTTCACTCTCTCTCAGTCTTTGTCCTATGCTTCCGCATCGCTGCACTTTGACATGGTATCAGAGCGGTGAAGATGGACTGACTGAGGGTTGAACCTATTTGAAGAGGAGATTTCAGCGCAACACAAGGCTGTGTTTCCAGGATTCGAAGGCGAGCGGGAGGGCTGCGCATCGGATCAAGGCTGAAGCGAGCATGGGCGTGCGGGAAAGGAGTCTAATCCGTGAATTTGTTGCAGGTTATTGCTGTTCGAAGGGGAGGAAGGCTGCATTTGAGGCCTTCCATTGCAGATTTTACTTTTTTCATCGCCTTCGGTGGGTGAAGAAGGTTTGGGCAGCGGAGATATCCATCCTAGAAGGCTGCATTTTCATAGTCAGAGGGGGCTGCTTTTGCGTTTGTGTAGGTATTGTAGGTTAACATGTCTACAGAGACTGATTTGGAGTTCTAGGCGATCATGGACAGGAAGGTGCCTGTCCTACCGGCTCTTCCAACGGATTAAAAGCTTGATGGTGACAATTACTGCATTCGGTGGGTGATGATGTTGGCCATTTTAGAGTCTTATGATTTGGCGGAACTGGTGATGGAGGAGATTAACAGGCCCTCGGTGAGGGATGAGTCCAAACTCTCTTCCAATGCTCGTACGGAGTTGACCAAGGCCCAGTCTCATTGGGACAAACTGAATGCCAGGATTCGATCTTTTCTGTTTCTGTCTTACACCACAGCCGTGATAACTCACATCAAGCACTTGACGGTGGCTCATGAGATATGGCTGGAGCTCAACCAGATGTACAACCGGATGACCCTGATGAAGAGGGCTTCTTAGAAGGTGCAGATGCGGACTTTGTCCATGAATAAGTCTTCTTCGCTTCGGGAACACATCAACAGGCTTTGGCAGCTTTAGATGCAGGTTCAAAATGCGGGGAAGCCTATTTCCTTCGAAGACATGGCGATCACTTTACTATCCCAATTGCGGCCACGATTCGGTACTTTTTATCCCGCTCTTATTGCTTCAGGGTGGGAGTCGACTCTTCGGTGGGAAGAGTTGGTTTCTATGGTCTTGGACCAGGAGGAACAATTGAAGGGACAAAATGCTTCCAAATCAGAGGCATTAGTTGGTCAAGCCTCTCATAAGAAGGGGAAGGACCAAAAGAAGAAGAAGGAGGACAACAAATCCAAGAAGGACAAGGAGAAGGAATCAACTTGCCATATTTGTGGCAAGATCGGTCACTGGAAGAAGAATTTCCCCGACAAAGACAAGAAGGATACCAAGAAGAAGGACACGAAGGAATCTGGAGCGGTGGCTGCACCCTCATTAGTTGCTTTTCTACACTTAGCAGTCATTGAGGACTCTGTACCGACAACTTCTGATGCTGCAATGACAGCTCCCCAGGCTTGAGAGTGGATTGGTGGATAGTGGTGCCTCATTGCACATGACTTTTTCTTCCGTTGGTGTTGCTCATTTGCGACCTTCGCGTGGGCAGATTCTCATTGGAGACAGCTCTTCTATGTCTATTGCTGCGCTAGGTGCGCCCAGGCATTGATTTCCATGATGCTTTTGCCCCCACTGCTCGTATGGCGACTATTCGAGCTGTTCTTGCCTTGGCTGCCATAGGAGATGGCCTGTTTATCAGTTGGATGTGAAGTCGGCCTTTTTGAATGGTGACTTGCAGGAGCAGATCTATGTTGAGTAGCCTCCTGGCTTTGGATCCTCGGATGGGAAAGTTTATAGGCTGAAGAAGGTCTTGTATGGCGTCAAGCAGGCTCCGCGTGCATGGAACGAGAAGATTGACTTGTTTCTTCAGTCAAAGTTGGGATATCGGCGCTCCAAGGCCGATCCGCAGCTTTATGTGCACACTTCCGAGGTTGGTCGTGTGTTGTTTGTGTTGTATGTTGATGATTTGATTTTGACAGGGGATCATGCACAAAAGGTCCGAGAGGCCAAGACAACTTTACATCAGGCATTTGAGATGACGGATTTGGGGCTTCTTCATTTCTTCTTGGGTCACGAGATTTATCAGTCTCAGAGGGGGATTTTCATCTCTTAGCAGAGGTACATTCAGGAGCTCTTGGTGACTTTTGAGATGGAGTCTTGTCGGCCCATTACTACTCCTATGAATCCAAATTGGAAGGCCACTTCACACTCAGACTCTCCCATGATGGATGCTTCACGCTACCGTCAGTTGATTGGATCCTTGATTTGGCTTCTCAATACTCGTGTTGATCTTTGTTTTGCTGTGGGTCTTTTGGCAGGGTTCATGGCGGAACCCAAACAGGTGCGCATTGGCAGGCTGTCCTGAGGATTCTTCGGTATTTGAGGGGGACCTCTGACTTAGGGATTTCTTATCCTGCAGGTACAGATGCTTCGGATCTGGTTCTTGCAGGTTGGAGTGACTCGGATTGGGCTGGAGATGTGGACCACCGATGGTCTACTACAGGCTACTGTTTTATCTTGGATATAGGTGTTATCTCTTGGAGTAGCAAGAAGCAGCCCACGGTAGCCCTTTCTTCTATTGAGGCGGAGTATCGGGCTACGTCTTCCACCACATGTGAGGCAGTGTAGCTTCGGAGATTGTTGGAGGAGCTTGGCTGCGCCCAGACTCGTCCTACTCTTCTGCGGTGCGTTAATGAGAGTTGCATTGCCTTGGTACGGAATCCCGTATTCCATGCTCGGACGAAGCACATTGAGATCCAATATCACTTCATTCGGGAGAAACTTTTGGATGGGACCATTGATGTGGAGTATTGCAAGACGGAGGATAATCTTGTAGATTTGTTTACGAAGGCGCTTCCCTAGGCTCTTCTTCGACAGCATTCCAGATCTTTCAATCTTTTCACCCATCCAGGATCTGAGAGGGGGTGTTAGCCAGTCATTTCCTGGACAGTCAGTGCAGTACAACAGAGGAGGTGCCATGTCATTAGTGCCACGTCAGCAGTGCAGTCGGACTGCACAGTCGGCCAGATTTCTGCTGTCGGCAGCCGACTTGATGCTGTTTTTTTATTATTTCTTGGCTATTTATAGCCGGTTCCTGTGGCACACATTATTATTCACTCTTTAGTGATTTCAGATTCTGATCTTGAAGATCTGTTGGCTGAGACAGACTGTGCTCGGGTTGACGGAGATCGAGGTCATCAACATACGCAGATATTTCCTTTGCCCCCTTGTGTATTTCTGCACTCTTATACAGCATACTACACCACAGATTTTCTGCGTTAACACTGTCTCCTTTTCTCTCTCTCTCTCTTCTTTCTGTGTTCACTCTCTCTCAGTCTTTGTCCTATGCTTCTGCATCTCTGCACTCTGACAAAGTAGTGTTCCCAAGAAGTCTTATGGTCTGAAACATAACACTTCAGTAGATCTAAAACAATCGAATTTGCTTCTTCAGACTTTCCATCAATTTGTGGATGGAAAGAAGATGAAAATTTCAGCGTAGTGTCCATGTTTTCAAACAATGCTTTCCAAAACAGGCTAGTCATTCTTGGGTCTCTATCACTGACTATTGACTGTGGCATTCCATGGTACTTGAAGATATTATGCATAAATATCTTTACCATGTGTTCTGACTTAACCTTTTTCCTTGCAGGAATGAAATGTGCCTGTTTGCTGAATCTGCAAATGATAGTCCAGATTCCATCATTCCCTGAAGAAGTTCTTGGAAGATAAAAAATGAAATCCGTGGCAATACTTTCCCACGGTCTTTCTGGAATAGGCAGTGGTTGCAATAACCCTGGTGCCTTCTGTCTATCAAATTTGACCTTTTGTCATACACGGCAAGATTTGACATATGCATCAATATTAGATCTCAAGGTTGGCCAATAGAAGAAAGTCTCTACCGCTTTGACTGTGGCATCTATATCACGATGTCTTGCATATGGTGGAGCATGACTTTCTAATAAAACTTTTGGCCTTAGCTATTTTGTAACGCATAGTCTTCCATGCATCATGATAAAGCCTTCTTTGAACACATAATGATCATGATGTTGGCCATTGATCAATTGCTCATAGATTTTAGAGAAATCTTCGTCATCAGTATACTGCTCTTTCATATCATCCAATTCATGGTGATAAGAAATTGAAACAGCTAACACCCGTGGTTTGTGAAGCATCTGCAACTACATTCTTCTTGCCTTCCACATACACTATCTGAAAATGAAACATAGATAGGAAATTTGCCCAACGCGTGTGTTTCTCTGACAATTTAGCATATGTGAGAAAGTATCTAAGTATTTGATGATCCATTTGCACTATAAAATCAGCACCAACCAAATAGTGCTTCCAACTAGAAAGTTCATGGATCATAGCCAATAACTTTTTCTCATAAATTTGGTAAGTCCTTTCAACAACAGAGAGTATTCTACTCTCGTATACCACAACTCGGCCATTCTGCATTAATACAACACCAATGTTGTTTCCACATGCATCACATTGCACTATGAATGGCTTAGATAGATCTGGCAAAATAAGTACTAGATTTGTAGTCATTTTCCCCTTCAAACATCTAAATATTGATTTTTCTTTGTCAGTCCACTGTCATTTGACATCCTTCTTTTCAAGCACATGTAAAGGAGAAGCAATCTCTGCAAAGTGTCTTACAAATCTTCTGTAGTAAGAGCATAGGCCAAGGAAACTGCGGACATCATGAACGGTTTTCAAGTCTGGCCAAGAGACAATTGCTTCTATCTTTGCAGGATCCATCTGCACACTATCTTTAGAAACTATGTGCCCAAGGAAGTGAATCTCTTCCAAAAAGAATTCTCTCTTCTTACCATTAATGAGCAATCTGTTATGCTTAAGCTCATTAAAGACTGTAACTAAGTGTTTTCTATGCTCTTCATTCTTTGAAAAGATAATCATATCATCAAAGAATGTGCCAATGAAACGTCGATAAGGGTGGAAAATTCTATCCATCATTCTGTTGAACGTGGCAGGAGCATTGGTCAATCCAAACGGCATGACTGAAAATTCATCGAGACCAAATGTCATTCTAAAAGCAGTCTTATGGATATCCTCAGGCCTGATTCTCATTTGATGGTACCCACTTTTCAAATCTATCCTGCTAAACATTCCTGCTCCCTGTAGTCGATCAAGAATGTCATCTATCCTCGAAATCGGAAACCTATTCTTGATCGTGTTCTTATTCAAGATACACATTCACCAAGAGACATCCTTTTTCTAAACTAGCAACACAGGGGAACAAAACGGAGAACTATTGGGTTGAATTAGTCCCTTCTCTAAAAGCTCATTAACCTGTGCCATAATCTCTTTTTGTTGTGCTACAGTGACCTTGTACGGTGGCCTATTGGGCGGACTAGTCCCTAGAATAAGATCCATGGTATGATCTTCAGGCCTCTCAGGGGTTAACTCTCCTGGTAACAAATCTGAGAATCGCTTAATTTATCCAAGAAAGCCCTTCTACTTTCATCTCGTACAGACACATTACTATCAACTTCATTAACTTGCTTTGCAAAAACCAAGTACACAGAAATATGATTTTTCATTACAAAAGTAATTGCAGAAGTAGAAACAACTGGGATAGACTCTCCTTTAAGCTTCACATCTAATACATGTGAGAGAGAACAGGATCGAACCTCAGTACAGAAAACCAGTAGACAGTAGAGAGTGAAGCACGACACCCAATACAATAGACTGAAAGAGTGTAAACTGAAAGTACAAGGTACAACCCTTAAACCTTAGGGTTGTAAGGGGGTGTTCACACCCGAACACGGTAAGTGCTTGTAAAAGTGTGTCATAAGCACATACGAAATAATACCATAAGTATGGGAGAAAAAACCTCTCCTACCGAGAGTAAAAAGTGTCCCAGTGTCCTACTGATCATCGACACTCCTATGTGAGCGTAGGTGTAAGTGAGGCATGAGTGAAATACCAACAAACCCCCCTGGAGTGAAGAGTGATCAAGAGTATAAGGATCATCGCCACCAAAGGAGATCAAATTTAAAGCATGGCGAAACACTTCAAAATTTTCACGAGGAAGAGCTTTGGTGAAGATGTCTGCCACATTACTGGTGGTAGGACAATAAACAAGGCTGATATCACCTGCATGTAGCCTCTCTCTGACAAAGTGATAATGTATCTCAATGTGTTTTGTGCGTGCATGAAACATTGGGTTCCGTGCCACTACAATGGCACTCTGACTGTCAGTGAACAAAGGAGTAGGCTCCGTAATAGATACATCCAGATCAGCAAGCAAGCGTCTAATCCATACGCATTCAATTGTGGTAGTGAAAGCTGCCTTGTATTCAGCTTCACATGACGATGTGGCAAATGTGGACTGTTTCTTGCTAAGCCAAGATATGCAAGACAAGCAAGAAAGAAACAATTGCCACTAGAGGAGTGACGTGAATTATAATCACCATCCCAATCAGAATCATTGTAAGCATGTAACTGCAGTGGTCCCCCCTTGGCATAAAGCAATCCAAGAGATCTAGTACCCTGCAAGTAACGGAAGACACGCTTAACAGCTTGCCAATGTGACATGCGTGGCTGATGCATATATCTACTTAGGGCTGAAACTGCAAACTGTATGTATGGTCTAGTGTTGCATAAGTAAATAAGATATCCAACTGTTGGAGCATATGTGTGCATATCAAACAAATCACTGTCATCATGTAATTACAGTTTAAGTCCAGGTTCCATTGGTGTACAAACTGGCTTGCAATCTTGTAAGCCAAACTTCTTAAGAAGTTTACCAATGTATCTTGACTGTGATAACCCAATATCTCTAGCATCATGTATGAACTGAATGCCCAAGTAATAATGCAAAGACCCCAAGTCTGACATGTCAAACGTTTGCTGCAAATTTTGTTTAAATGCTGAAATCTGATCAGCATGTGTCCCTGTAAGCAAGAGAACATCAACATAAAGACAAATGATTAGCATGGATCCCCCCTCTTTACATACGTAAAGGGTAGACTCAGATGAGCTGTTTATGAACCCTTGGCTAAGTAAGAAAGCATTTATCTTTGCATACCAAGCTCTAGGAGCTTGTTTCAAACCATGCAAAGATTTTGTTGGGAATAAAGGCCTCGTGCCTTTTAAATGTGCTTGGGTGTGAACATACGCTTAGCACTTGTACTTACACATATATATCTATCTAAAAACCTAAAGGTACACACTCCTCGTTGTCAAACGGGCTCACTCTCTACTCTGCGCTCTCTCTCACTCTCTTTGTCTCTCACTGCGCGTAACGAATCTCTCTCTCTCCCTCCCTCGATCTCCGTGCCTAACCAGTTAGCCTACAAATTGGTATTAGAGCTGGCAAGAGACAGCTCAGGTGTTGTTGGAGTTCCAGGTGGACTCGACGAGCAGGAGCTGTCATAGTCAAGCAGTTGGTTGATGCAGACAGGATCATGACAGATCGTTTCTTAACTAGGTGACAGCAGGCGCTGACCTGGCAGGCAGTGGGCAGTAGCAGACGTGACGTGTAGGCAGTGGGCAGCTCCAGACGGCAGTCAGTTGCAGCGAGACGGGCTGCGACGTTATTCCTGGTCAGACGCAGTTCACAAGATCAGGTGACAGACTGTGATGTCATTTCTGGGTAGACACGGGTCACGCGATCAGGCGACCGGCTGGAAATGGGGAAGATTCGTCCTTTTTTTTACAAACTTTTAAATTTTTTCAAAGGTTCCCTGCAACCAAGCCCTTTGCTCACTGACGGGCGTTTGTGCGTGTAAGCACAAGCAGGATTTTGGGCAGATTTAGGCCCAGAAATTTGGGGCTTTTCCCAGATTGCACATAGTTCATGTCTGTCAGTGATTATCGAGTTAGACATTGCAGACATTGCGAGCGCTGACCCAAATTAATTTAGGGGACCCAAATTAATTTAGGGATTAATTAGTCAAATTTTGCCTCTTTTGAGCAAATCTCTTGACATTGGATCCTAGAAAATTTGGGGCTTTTTCCAGATTTGGGGAATGTGATGCAGGAGAAACAAATCTGCCTTGGAAATTGCAGGAATTTGTGACATTTTGTCCCCGAGATTTGGGGCTTTTCATTTACATGCACAAATTGGGCTGAAATTAACCCAATTTCTTGACATTGAGGTACATTGGACCCCGTGCAATTTGGGGCTTTTGCAGTTTGGGCAAAATCTGTGCAGCATTTGGTCATTTTATGTACATGCAGGTTGAATTCCACGCAATTTGGGCATCAACACTTGGTAAAATTTGGGGGTTTGCTGAAATTTTCCTATTTTGGCAAAATTGGCCTGTTCTATGCATGACAGAGAAAATGCAGATGTGTGTTTGATGCTTTGAGCACAAAATTTTTGGGGCTTTTGACCGTTTGTGTCAAATTTTATGCCCGTGGATACATGTACAACAGAAATTGCAGCTGAAATTTTGGGATTCCTCATGTAATGTGATGCATATGCCCTTGGAATAGTTGTAATCAGCTGGATAATGCTGTAGCACATGGTTTGGTGCTTCTGAAATTTTAATTATAGATCTGAAATCTGTGTTTCTACGTGATCATTTATTGCTGATTGGTACTTGTTTGTACCTTCGTCACTTGGGTGATAGTTTGGGCTTGCATTTGCTAGTTTTTTGGTCACATTTGGCCTGAAAATCATGGCTGGCAGCAATGACAACAGTAATGTGATGCACATAAAGAAGCTTGAAGGCGCACATAACTTTGTAGTATGGCAAAAGTAGTGCTACAATATCCTGTTGTAAAAGAAGCAGGCAAAGCCGATCAAAACCAAAGGGGCAAAGCTCGCGGACATGGAACAGGACGATTGGGATGAGTTAAATGAGCTTGCACGCTCAACCATAGAGCTATCAATTTCTGATGCCTTGCTATTCAACATTGAAGGTTTGGATTCTGCATATGCTATATGGACTAGACTGGAAGAATTGTATGCACAAAAGAGTGCTGCCTGTATATTGGCTGAAAATCAGATAGATAAGACATTTCAGTGTCTTCGCTCTGACAATGGTAGGGAATATGTGTCCAAGGCCTTTCAGGCATTTTGTGACAGCAAAGGGATAAAGAGGGAGCTCACTGCCCCTCATAATCCGCCCCAAAATGGAGTTGCAGAGCGTATGAATCGGACCATACAGGATAAGGCCCGTACGATGCTATCTCATGCTGCATTAGCCCATGGTTTTTGGGCAGAGGCTGCTATGATAGCTGTTCACTTAATTAATTGGTCACCAAACAGGGTCTTTGGGAGAGGGAGTTCCCCAAGAAGCGTGGTCGGGCAAGCCACCTTCATATGCTCATCTGAAAGTGTTTGGCTGTGAGGCTTTTGTGCACATTCGTAAAGAAAAATGCAGCAAACTTGAGCCAAAGTCCTCTAAATGCATTTTCCTAGGCTATGGTGACGAGGGTGAAATGGGATATAGATTGTGGGATCCCGAGAAAAGGAAAGTAGTACGCAGCAATGATGTTATCTTCTGGGAAGATCGCATGCACAAACAACCCAAAAAGACTGAGGAGGTCTGTAAGGTTGTATTCTGGGAAGAAATACCTTTTGGACAGCAAAATGTGCTTGTTGTACAGCAGCAAATACCTGCTGTAAATGAACTTGCAAATGCAGGAAATGATGCTGGAATGATCAGCCAGCTATTGCCCATGAAAATGAGCCATTACATGTGCAGGAAAAGTCAGGACATCAAGCTGTTAATGCTGATTTGCAGGCTGAAATGCCAGGACAACATGCTGAAAATGGAAATTTGTAGGAACAACCAGCAAACAATGACCATTGGGTTATTAGATCGTCTAGGGCTACTAGACAACTTGACAGATTTGTTCCTGGTGCAATTAATGTGGCTGATTATGTCATGTTGACAGACTGTGGTGAACCGTCTTGCTTTACGGAAGCAATGGACAGACATGACAACAAGAAATGGTATAAAGCCATGCTGTTAGAGATGGAATCTCTTGAAAAAAATGGCACTTGGGGACTTGGTGTAGTTGCCTAAAGGGTAGAAAACTCTTCCATGCAAATGGGTTTATAAGATGAAGGTCACTTTTGGTTCCTCACCAAAGTACGAAGCAAGATTGGTTGCAAAGGGGTACAAGCAGGAGCATGGAATTGACTTTGATGAGATTTTCTCTCATGTAGTCAAGATGACTACATTGAGAATCATTTTGGGCTTGGTTGCAGTTGAGGATATGGAGCTCATACAGATAGATGTAAGGGCTACGTTTTTACATGGTGATCCGCATGAAGACATATATATGCAGCAGCCCAAGGGTTTGTTGAACAAGGGAAGGAAAAAATGGTATGTCAACTCAAAAGGAGTTTGTATGGGCTGAAACAAGCACCACGAGAATGGTATCATAAGTTTGATACATTCATACAGTCCCAAGGCTTTCATAGAAGTCAAGTGGATCACTGCTTATACACCAAGAAGGCAGCAGATGGTAGCCTGATTATCTTGGTATTGCTGGCAGGGATACTCATGCCTTGGATTCATTGAAGCAAAGTCTTCATGGCAGCTTTGACATGAAGGATCTTGGTGATGCATCTCAGTAGGAGTATATCTCCAAAGTTTTGCAGCGTTTCAATATGGAGGGGGGGAAAACAATCAGGGTTCCATTGCCTCCATATGTGAAACTTAGTACAGAGGACAGCCCTACATCTGATGATCAGAAGGCTGAAATGGCCAAGATACCATATGCTTCAGTTGTTGGTAGTTTGATATATGCTATGGTTGCTACACGTCCCGACATTGCCTTTGCAGTGGGAGTGGTTAGCAGATATATGGCAACCCTTGGCAAGAAGCATTGAGATGCAGTGAAAGGTATTATGAGAAAGCAGAAGGCATCTGTTGTTGGCTTTACGGATGCAGACTATGCTGGTCATGTGGACTACAAGAAGTCCACTTCTGGATATGTGTTTACTTTCACAAGAGGAGCAATCTCTTGGATCTCCAGGCTACAAAAGTGTGTTGCATTGTCTACTACAGGGGCAAAGTGTGTGGCTGCCACTGAGGCATGCAAGGAGGCTTTATGGCTTTCACGTCTGGTGGGAGAGCTTGGCATCACAAAGTTTACCTGTTCTCCATTGTGATAGTCAGAGTGCTATCATGCTAGCATGGAATCCTATCTTTCATGCAAAGACAAAGCACATACAGGTGAAGTACCACTTCATTAGAGATGTACTTGACAGCAAGAGCATTGAGCTTGTCAAAGTGCATACAGATGATAACCCTGCAGACCTTCTCACGAAGGGTCTTCTAGCAGAGCGATTTGCTCATCGCCAACAGATGATGGGAGTTGGATAGGTATATGTATTTTAGCTTTGTATATACCTAGACTTAGCTGATTCTTTTCTCCTCTTAAGGCACATTGTCTTTAGGTGGGAGGTTGTTGGGAATAAAGGCCTCATGCCTTTTAAATGTACTCGGGTGTGAACACGCCTTTAGCACTTGTACTTACACATATATATCTATCTCGTCATTGTACCTACGAACGGGCTCACTCTCTACTTTGCACTCTCTCTCACTCTCTCTGTCTCTCACTGCACGTAACGACTCTCTCTCTCTCTCTCTCTCGATCTCCGTGCCTAACCAGTCAGCCTATAGCTTTTTTCAGCTTGCAGACCAAGTGTTCCAAGCCCTCAACTCCAAAACCAATGGGCTGCTGTACATATACTTCCTCATGAAGTTCACCATGTAAAAATGCAGTTTTAATATCTAACTGATGCACAATCTATCCATAATGAGCAGCCAAAGCAACCATAGACTTGATGGTCGTCATACGGGAAGTAGGAGCAAATGTCTCCTCATAGTCAATGCCTTTTTTCTGTGCATAGCCTTTAGCTACAAGCCTTGCCTTGTATTTGTCAATGGATCCATCTGCATTCCGTTTCCGTTTGTAGACCCATTTTGTTCCAATGGCTTTCTTCCCAAATGGCAAAGACACCAAATCCCATGCTTGATTCCTAGTGATAGAATCCAATTCAGCTTTCATTCCTGCCATCCAATGCACACTCTGTTGTGCATCTTTAAAACATTCAAGCTTCTTATCATCAAGGGTGCTTGCTGCCATAACGAACTCCATGGTATGTGCAGTATCATGTATACGAGCTTGCCTTCTAGTACGACCAGCCATGGGTGCATCCAGATGACTATCTTTCATAGTCTGTAAATACCATCTAGGCATTTGTCTTGCCTCCTGACTGTGCATAAGCTCTTGCTGAATTTCAGTTTCAGCACTTTGTTGAATATTCAGATCAGCCAATGGCTGATTTTTTGCATTTTCCAAAGGAGCAGTTGGCTGAACATTGAGTTCACTTGCTGAAACTCCAGCTGAATCACCAAATGTAATGGGCAGCAGCCTTTCAAATACATCATGGGTAGCTTGATATGTGTCTAAACCAGCCAGGGACAATTCTGATTTTTCATCAAATAGTACATCCCTATGACAAACACATTTTTAGAAAGAGGATCATAGAGTCTGTAGCCTTTGCCCTCACTGCTATATCCTATAAAAATACATTAAACAACCTTGTTATCCAACTTTTTCTTGAGTATCTTTGGAATATGTGCATATGCAAGGCACCCAAAGGTATGAAATTGTCCAACAAAAGGTTTCTCGCTGTTCCAAGCCTCAAAAGGTGTAATTTTCTTCAAAGCTTTGGTGGGGCATTTGTTCAAAACATGGCAAGCACACATGAGGGCTTCCATCCAGAAACTGTGAGGCAAGCTCTTTGCCTTCAGCATACATCTGGCCATCTCCATGAATGACCGATTTTTTCTCTCTGCAACCCCATTCTGCTGTGGAGTATAAGTAGTAGTGTACTGATGGATAATGCCCTTTTGCTTCAAAAAGGAATTCAGCATAGAGGACATGTATTCCTCCCCTCAGTCCGAACGGAGAGTCTGAATTTTACAACGAGACTGGTTTTTAATAAGTGCAATAAAAGCTAAGAATGCATCATACACTTCTGACTTTTTGACCAAAGAGTAGACCCAACAAAATCGAGTAAAGTCATCAAAAAAATTCACAAAATAGCAACATCCTCCGAATATCTTTGTCTGCATAGGTCCACATACATTTGAACGCACTAATTGCAACCTGGCTGTTGATCTTAAAGCAACATCACGGGGAAACGAAAAATGATGCATTTTCCCCAAAATACATCCTTCGCACAAGTGCTCAGGAGGTCTCTCCAGTAGAGGTAATCCATCTAGCATCTGCGTACACTGTAAGAGCATTAAGCTGCCAAAGTTCACATGCCCCATCCTAGCATGCCATAACTCTGTCTGTATCATAGCAGGAGTAAGAGTGGATGTCAAATACGCTGACTGATCAACTGAACGAGCATCCAACTCGTATAACCCATGACATAAAGTGCCTATCAAGACCAAAGTCATGTGTTCTTTGTCTCTCACCATGCATTTGTCATCATCAAATGTGACCTGCAATCCACAACGTGCTAAAGAAGAAATAGAGAGCAAATTCTTCTTTATGCTTGGCACAAAGAAAGCATCCTATAGGTGGAGAATAGAGCCATCAATGGCTGTGAGCACAATCTCCCCAATACCTCTAACAGGGTATGATGCATTGTTGGCACACTGTACAGACTTGCCAACTGGAGCTGCATCAACAGATGCAAATAAATCTTTGTTAGATGTAATATGCCTAGAAGCACCAGTGTCAAAAAACCAAGTGCGTGCATTCTCAGTAGAGCTGAATGCTCGATTTGCCTAAGAGGTGTCATAACTGCATGTGTAAAAACAATAGTCCCTGCCTGCAACAAAGGACCCAGACTCAGTAGCAGTGGAAGGAGCATCAGAAACAGACATTCCTGACTCCTTTTTCTTCTCTTTGGCAATGCACTTTCTGCACTCAGTAATGTAGTGGCCTGGCTTCTTGCAATAATGGCATTTGCCCTTTTTGGCTTGCGGGCCCTCTTGTTTTTTGTTTGCCTGTGATGTGCCAGAAGTCCCAGAACTCTGCGGAGCATTCTTCACTTGGCTGCCTTTGCCCTTCTGTGTAGCCATAAAAGCCTGCTCAGAGGCTATAGCATCCACACCACTATTCCTCCGTGTTTGCTCCTCCTCTAGAAGCAAATTGACTAATTGGAGAAAAGTGATTGGCTGTGCGGCAATCCTCATGGTGAGGTTTAAGGCCGTATGAAAAGCCAAGTACGAAGGAGATAATGAGTTCAAAGTGGTAGATATCATCTGTGCATTCGAATAATACTCATCAACATTCATGAGTTGCTCTCATAAGTCCTGAATTTTGTTCAAGTGATCTTGAGTAGAATCACCTTCATCCATTTTCAATGTCTGTAGCTCTTTCTTTAAGAAAGAGATGCGAGTCTCATTCTTGCCTGTAAATATCTGCTCCAAAGTTAGCCAAGCTTCTCGTGAAGAAGCTGTTGAACGAATGTGGGGAATGATTGATCGCTGAACTACCAATACAATCAGCGACAAAGCCTGTGCATTGCGTGTATCCCATGCTTTTTGAGTTGCTGTTCTTTAGGGAAGTGGCTGAAGTGGAGCAGGCTGAGGTGCCCGTGGTGCACGTCCTCCTAGAGGAGGAGTAGCTGGAGCCACAACTCCAAGTCGAGCTTCTTCTCCACTGACATAATCCCAAAGATTTTTGGCCACAAGTACATTCTTAATCATGAAGGACCAAAGTGAATAGTTGTTTCCATCCAATCTGTCCTCCTTGGACTCATAGGTGAAAATATCTCCTTCTTGATTTGCCATGATTTTCAATTACCAGATAAAGATGCAAAAGAGCAATGTCAAAGCAGGACTACACTGGAAATCTGAAAATTTCCAGAAATTGTAGGAAATAACTTTCTGCAATAGTGTATAGAGGTGCACTCTGTTAAATTTGTCTGTTATGCACGCAATCCGACGTGCAATCAGTGTTCAGGAACACTATATCAGCAAAATCCCCAAAATTTCTTGCCTCGGGTTTGTCAAAATAGTCTTTCAGTGACTGTAACTGCAGTGCGTATGCCAATGTTCCCAGAAAACATAAAAGCCCCAAAATTTTTTGATGAATGTGTCTAGAAATTGCATTGAATGTGTCCCAGACACGTTTCCTGAATTCTGTGTCTATGGCGTGGGAACCCCTGCTTCCAAAAATTATAGATGAAATTAAAAAGTTAAAAAAAAACTAGAAAAATTACAGGTTTACTGGCGCAGAGCCGTCAGACAGGTGTTCAACGGGTTGACTGACGGTGTTTCAGTCGGGTGCTTCAGTCGTGAGCTTAGCTGGCGACGATTGACGACTGGTAGGCTAGCGCTTGATTGGCGGCATTTCAGTCGAGCGAGCTGGACATTTTTGAACAAGAACGGCGCAACACGCAGAGGCGGGCGCCGGTCCAGGCAGGCACAGGTGGGTGTGACATCTGACGGGTGGCGCAAAGGTTGTGTCTGATAGGCGGCACTGGAGACGTTTGCCACAGGCGAACTGCTAAGGCAGGTAGCATTTGTGAGCTGGCGAGCAGGATGTTGCGAGATTGACGGGCTGTGTTGTCAGGACGTGGCCACAGTGGCCCGTACAACAGACTAGCGTGTCAAGCTGAGCTGAACAGAGTCAAGGCAAAGTTGGACTGAGCAAGAAGCTCTCGGAGGTTGATCCGAGCTGGGCAAAAACCTAGCTCTGATACCAAATGTGAGAGAGGACATGATCGAAGCTTAGCACAGAAAACTAGTAGACTATAGAGAGTGAAGCACGGCACCCAACACAATAGACTGAAAGAGTGTAAACTGAAAGTACAAGGTACAACCCTTAAACCTTAGGGTTGTAAGGGGATGTTCACACTCGAACACGGTAAGTGCCCGTAAGTGTGTGTCATAAGCACATATGAAATAATACCATAAGTCTGGGGGAAAAAACCTCTCCTACCGAGAGTAAAAAGTGCCCCAGTGTCCTACTGATCACTGACACTCCTATGTGAGCATAGGCGTGAGGCGTGAGTGAAATACCCAACAATACATGAGTCTTGCCCCTATGTACAAGAGTAATCGTTCTGTTGTAAGTATCCAAGATAGCATGCTTCCTGTGGCACCATGGAATGCCGAACGGAACATCATAGCCCTCTAAAGGTATAATATGGAACTCCTCTGTGTCCACATAGCTCTGGATGTGCATACGGAGTTTGCCAAGAATGGGGGGGATAGGTTCGGTATGTCTTGGGCATACCAAATCAGCCTATCCAACTGGTCCCATTTTCTCGAGACGTATATGCAGCTTAGCTGCCAATGCTGGTGAGATAAAGGTTGCACTAACTCCAGGATCAAAGAAAATAAGCATTGTGAAATCTCTGATCTTTCCCCAAGCTTTGCACAATTCTCTAGTATCATTAGCTGTAACCAGCCTTCCTTCCGTGGATGGGTGGTAAATCCCTGATTACAACTTAATTACAGCAACAAACAATAAATGCAAATCTGAAAATAAAAATTTACCTATTGATCTTGGACAATGCACACCCTATTGGCTCCAAAATTGCCGCCCCTTTTGGTATTTCTTTAGCTTTATTGAAGAAAAAGTTGATTTACAATGGGATTCTCCCAATCCCCTTTGCAATCCAAACTCCCCTTGCTGTCCAAAGTGACCAGCAAGTCTTCAATCTATTTTGCCCTTTGATTCGGGCACTTAATTGGCCTTCACCCACTTCATAGACGATGGAAATGCCCAAAATTCAATGGCTGGCTAGTCCTCCATTTGAATTTAGCTGAAATTGACCTTCAGCCTTGTTGAATCCAAGTCTTGGAGCTTCCAATTTCTGGCACGCTTCCCAAGGCTGCTGCTAAACCCTAATTTTTGCTGTAAATTAAGATTTACAGCTGTCCAAGGGTCCAAATGCAGAGATCTTGGAGCAAGGCCGAGAAATGGCTGGGAGATGAGAGGGAAAGCTGTAGAGAGAGAAAATTCAGAGTTTTGTCGCAAAGAATGATTGAAAATCAGTCAAATGTAGCTGTGCCCTGCCACAACAGCTTGTAGATGCAAAGAACTGAAGAAAATCAGTCATTTACTACTACTGCCCTGTCTCAATAGCCTGTAGATGTTGTCTCCTGCTGTTGATTGGTCTTCTCCTGCCCTTGGCAGCCTCAGAAAGTTTTGCAATGGTTGCAAATTAGACCAGCAGCCTCTCCTCTCTCTCTCTTGCAGGCTGAATTTATAAAAATGCCTCTCTCCAGTCTCTAAAGACGTTTTTCAGTCTTGCATGGGCATTTTCGACAAGTAGTAACCTTCCCAAATGGTTTTTCTAGCATTTTCCATACTTAAATATTAATTTTCAGCCTTTAAACACTGAAAATTAATCTAATAATTATTTTGGTGCCGTGAAAAATAATCTGATTGGCCAATAATTAAATTGGCTAGGCAACTTCCATTCCTAAGTGTGTCTGCGCCATCTTTGACCATCAAATTGGTGTTAGGTACCATTAAACGACACTTCTCTAGTGTCACCAATTGACAGTTATGGCAAAATGGATATCCTAGGCCAACAAGTGGCACCAGATACTACCAAGTACCTGTGTGGCATAACTTATAGCAACTTTTGCCTTTGACATGCCATGATTTCTTTGGGTCCCGGGCTCATAAGATTACTTTAATCTCAGTTGCACCTCACATGTGCAACATTTACTTAATCATGTGATTAAAAATTAATCCACATGTTAAGTGAGGTTTCAAAAATACATATTCTCATGACATTAGCTGATTGATCTCCCACCATATCAAGCACTAAGCCAATGCTCGGCTTCTTTTTACTTGGCGCATCTTTATCCTCTGCATCTTTAGAAGATTGCTGTGGGCACTTAGAAGCAATATGGCCTTTTTGTTCACATATAAAGCATTTCCCAACCATCATTAAAGCCTTTATTTCTTCAAATGATTTGCCAAAAAGTGGCCTCTTCTATCCTTTACCTTGTTTAAAAGAAGTGTGAGGGTGTTGCTGAAAACTTTTTTTCCAAAAAGACTTCTTTGTAAAGCTGGTCTTTTTTGGAAATTTCTTCTTCATCTTGCTAGGATCCTGCTTAAAAGTGAGAATCCTTCTTTTCAGTGCCTTTAAAGCTGTTAGCTTTTCCTTTCAACAATGCATTTGCCACACCAGCATTTTCCATTAATTGTACCATATTTGTAACCCTGGTCTTGGTACAATAATCCTTGATGGCTTCAGGCAAACTGCAATAGTACGTTTCAATTTGTTCTAACAGGGGCACTATCTTGTAAGAACTCACGGGCAAAAGTGCTTCCCAAAATTTCTTATTGTACTCTTCTAAATCTGCACAATTTGCCACGTCCAATTTATGCCATGCAGTCATGATATCTACTTCAAATGTGTTAGTTAACCATGAGGCTGCAAACAACTGTTTAAAATGGACCCAAGTGGCAGGTGCATATCCTTGCATCAACAATATGTTCCTCCACTACAAAGCATTGCCTTTCAAAAAAGTTGCAGCCTTCCGCACTTAAGTCTCAGTAAAATTCCCTCCAGTGTAAGATGCATCAAACTGCTGTATAAATGTCAAAGCTTTCAGCTTATCCTGCATACCATTGAAGGTTTCAAACTTTAATGTTTGACCACCCTCTTTATAATCTTTAGGCTTTGCACTTTTTGGTGTCAGGTTGTCATAGAGAGGTGGCTGTAAAAAGGGGAGTCCCTTAGGCGCATTATCAGCATTAATTTCACCTGTCTTAGCTGCCATATGCCTACTAGGCTGAGAAAAATCAGCTGCTGCATTTTGTACTCCAAGCATCAAATAAGGACTTTGCAAAGTCTGATAACTGGGCTGTAGACCAATATTAGCATAAAGTGGGTTCACTACCTCAATAGGCATCATTCCTGGTGGCCCTTTGGGCAAGTATCCTTGATAACCAGTGGGTAATCCAGCCATTGCTTGAAAAACTGACCCACCACCAAAGTAACTAGGATAAGTAGCAAACTGAGGAGGAATAGTCTGCTGTGCCACTTGTGCATTACTACCTTGAGCATTCACTCCGTGGTCCTGTGCTTGTGCTTCTTGTTGCATTGGACCTATCTCCATGTTTGGTGTCTTTTCTGCATGCTCACGCACATTAGAGGTTTGCCTTTTTGAGCACTCCATGGTATGATGTGATGACTTAGCCTGAGAATCCTCATTATGTGACTTCAAAAATTTTTGCATCTGAGGATTCTTTACAAGCTGTTCGAAAGAGCCAACCATACTGAGGAGTTGTGCCATAAACAAGTCCTCCTGTTCTTGCTCCTCATCCTGTGGTTCAATCTCGGTTCTAGAAGGTGTTGACACTTGTGCACTAATACTCTCTCTTCGGTGTCTATGAGTAGAAGAACTCTCTTCTTCATGAGAGATTTTTCCTTTGTCTTTGTCCATGTCTGCCATCTCTCTAGTCCTGTATCTAGCAAATACTATATCCAAGAAAAAAATTCTCGTAGTCTTTCTCACCTGTAATCTCTGTAAAACCTGTGTGTGTAGCCTTTTCACCCAAAACTGTCCGAGCTTAAATTCTTACAAAAAAGAATGCAATCCTGGCAATGGAACCATGAAACCGGTCTATGACTCACATAAAGCAGTAGTCCCTTCAATTAATACTTGGTCTTTTCACATACACACACAAATAGAGACCTCACTTCCTCGTTCAACACTAGATTGGCCCCAAAGTCCGGCGCCCCTTTCGGTAATTCTTTATTAATTAAAAGATGGAAAGTTACAAAAATGAAATGTTCCAAAGTACAAAACCTGTGAACAGTTGGCTTTCATATTTTTTGAGCAAATTTCAGCTGCGTAAGGACAATACAGCATATCGAGAACAACATCCGAAGTAGGAAAACACTTTCAGTGACTATAACTCAATAATTCAAGTGCAGAATTGCAATCTACAGAAATTTGTATTTACTGGTTTTACTCCAGCATATTCAGAACAACATACCAAGTAGGAAAACAATTTCTGTGAGCATAAATCAATAATTTAAGTGCAGAGTTGCGATCTGCAGAACTCTGTATTTACTTTTTTTACCTGTTTCTTGGCTTGTTCTAAGCCTTATACCATCCCAGATCTGTTCCATACAAGTTGGACTACAAACCCTTTGACCCTGGCCTCATTCCAATAGTAAAACAGTCCCACAAGCAACACTAAACCAGAGCTGAAAACCCTGTTCCCGTGTGGCATGGTCATCTCTTTCTTTAGTTCCTACATTGGAGAAGCAATAGCTGCTCTTGAACCTGGACAGTGAGGCTCTTGCCTCAGCAGAGGTGCAAAGAAAACATAGAACTGTACATTCGATGGAATCAGCCCATCATGCAGAGCGTTTCCTCTGAGAATAGAGAGAGAGTTGACCAGAGGGAGCAAGGTCTACCTCTGTACATGAGTCAGAGACGAAGAAGTACGCTCCATAGCTGATGTACTTGCAGCAATTTTCCCTTAGCCCCCAAAAACTTCACGCTCTGATCTGCCCCTCCTGCCTATTACGTTTTTTTTAAATGCTCTCTCTCTCTTTTGGAAATTTGTGCGCCCAAATTGTGACACATGGCATACATGTAACAATTTTCCCGTTTAAACCTTCCAATCTAAAATTCTCCATGATCGGTGCAAAATTTGACCTCAGCACAGTTCAGAGAATTAATCCTCGTGCAAAAACAAAGATAATGACGCGAACAGATGCTAGGGTCCAAAAAATAGTAACTCCCTAAATTTTAGGGATGGTGACCCTTGCATTTCTCAAGTTGCTCTGAGCAACTTTTATCATTGTGACCACATCAAAAAGTGTAATGTGGCTTAGTTACGGTGATTTCTATTCCGTGACCATTCTCGCATGTGCATCTTTTTTTTTTTTTCGTAAAAGGTAATTGTATTAATTACGAAAAAGTACAAGATTACATGATTACACGAGTACAAGAGACACGAGGGCCGTAGGCCAACGTGTGGGAAATCCCCAAACTAGTATACTAGAAAAGCTACACCAATCATGGCAAGGACCCAGAGGCAATTGCCAAATGCCAGGAATGCAAATCCTCCCGAGGGAGCAAGTCAGAGTGCCTGATGAGATCTAGCTGCCAATGCAAGAGCCCTTTAAGCCTTGCAATATGTCGCGGTACATTCGAGGCCGAATCAAAGAGAAAAGCATTTCGGGTGGTCCAAATGTGCCAGCATCCCCAGTATCTGAAAAAGGGAAATAAGATCTTCATATGTAACTGTGACGGCGTGGGATACTTTGGGCGCACAAAAACCCAATCAAAAGGAGTCAGTGAGGGCCCCACCACTGTGCGCCAGATTTGGGACAAGAGAGACCAGATATTCTTGGCGAGCGGGCAAGAAAGAAAACGATGTCTGGCCGATTCCTCCGTAGTGGTACAAAAGAAACAATTGCCATTCGAGATTCGACGCTTGGAAGGGGCCGAGGCAAGAGGAAGACCACCAATCATTACCCGCCACAGGAAGACCTTGCATTTGAAAGGTGCCCTATTCTGCCACCCCTCCATCAGCGTTGCCTGCCACCATGACAAGGATTTCCGCAGGCCCCAAACAGTATTAGCTTTCTCACCCAGCCATTGGTGATCTTTAATAAGAAGATGATACACCTGATTAGTAGAGGCCTTTTCCAGAGTCAACCGGCCTGCAAGGTCCCAATCCTGCCAAGGGCGATCCATAGTCAGGGCAGGAAAGGGTTGCCTACCCTGAAGTTCCAACGAAAGCTTCTCCCATAAATCACGGTATCCGCGCGGGATCCTGAAAAGTCTCCTAGCGGTCCGAAACGATGCGAGGACATTGCGAGTAGCAAGGGTAGCATCCGCAATCGAAGTCACACCCAAACGGGCCATGCGATTAAATCTTGGTCTGAGCTGATGTTTATCTTCCCATGAAAGTAATCTGGATACTGCCAACAATTCCAGCTGGAAAGAATTAGTCTGCAAGCGATCCCCTACTGGATGCCAACGGGTCTTTTGGAGCACCACTTTCCAAGATCCGACCAAGTGCTGTAACAAAGAGGAAGAGGGATTGGAAAATCGAGAGTCAGCATTAAGGACATGCCACCATGAGGCCCGAAGCCGTGTATTGCCCTGGCGGAGGCCGCTATCCTCAAGAAAATAACGGGCGATGATGGTCCACGGGTGATGATCCGCACACATGGCACGAAAAAGAGACCAACGAAGAGCCAGCATATGAGTTTCTGCATCCAAAATAGCTCCACCACCCATGCGCTTAGGGGTACATGCATGTGACCATGAAATCCAAGAAATGCCTGCCTGTAGTGAATCTTTCTTCCATAGCATGAAACGAATGGGATGGGTGAGAGCCTTCAAAGTAGTGGGCGTCCATGGCAGTAATGGCAGGAAATACGTCAGCATTGGTAGCATAATTGTCTGAGCCACTTTGAGGCGGACATGGAACGGCCAGGCTTGCGACTTCCAATACATAAACTTCGCGGCCAGTTTTTGTGAAATCCACTCCAACAGGTCCTTTGGCTGTACATCCACCCCCAATGGGTATCCAAGATGCCTGACAATGGAGCCACGGGAAACCACCTGGCCCTGCCAGCCTAACGACTGTAAATCCGGCTCCGTGCAACGGAGAATGGCCGACTTAAAGGCATTGATGCGAAGACCAGAGGCTTGACCAAAGAGCGTCCAAACATCTAATGCCTTGCGAATGTTGTCCCTGTCCGCCTGCAAAATCATAAAGGAGTCGTCAGCCAAAGATTGGCTAATGAAGTGCTGCCCCAAAGGAAGAGATAACCCTGCCAGCTGGGCAGAAGCCGCCATGGAGGATAGCATTGAAAGGACCGGGTGAGTCGCGAGGGCAAAGAAGAGAGGGCTCAAAGGGCAACCCTGTCTGACCGAGCGTGCAAGGACAAATGGCTCTGTAACCCCACCATTAAGCATAACTCTTGAAGAAGCCTCAGTACTGATGGTGTAAATCAATCGAGACATCCGGATACCAAAGCCCATAGCAGACATAAGATCGGCAAGGAAAGACCAGTCCACACAATCAAACGCCTTTTCCAGGTCCAATTGAATCAAGACCACTTGCTGATTGGAGTGCCGCGCATAGTCAATAGCCATTTGCACATTTAAGATATTATGCAAAATATTGCGGCCCTTAATGAACCCATACTGGAGAGGGTGCACAATAGCTGGAAGGTGCTTGTGAAGCCTATTTGCCAGTACTTTGGAAAAGATTTTATACATCGCGCCCATCAACGAAATTGGTCTCCAGTGTTGCAGCTTTGACGGCGAAGGGACCTTGGGAATCAGTTTGATAAGGCCTTCTTTCCATGAAGAAGGCATGACCCCTGTTTCCCAAACCTGCTGAAACATGACCACCAAAGGCTTTACCAACTGCGTGGCCGAGCGCTCAAAAAATTCATTAGTGAGACCATCCCAACCAGGACTTTTATCCTTAGGCAGGTGCAACAAGACATCCATAACCTCCTCTTCGCAAATATCCGCCTCCAAAGTAGCTTGCATATCAAATGGGACCTGCTGGTGGACCAGATGGTAGAAGACCGAGCGGGCATGCATAACCTGGCTGGACGGCAAGGAAGAGGAACCAAAAAGATCCATAAAATAATTTCTGCACATATCGATAATGGTCTGTGGATCAGTGACCATACGACCTTCCGAATCCTGGAGTCGCGTCATATTTTCGCGGGCCGGAGAAGCATGCAAGGCGCGAAAGAACCTATGAGACTTGCAGGCACTATCTTGCAATGTGTCAGTCAAGTTTTGCAGCTTGGCTTGCTGATAAGATTTCAAGCTAAATACTTGAATAAGATGGGCCAAACGCCTCTCCAGGGACAGTAGAAAATCATCATCTGGGGAGCTCAGGAGCAAGGAACGGACCAAGGCCAATAAGTCCTCTGCTGCATGTCGACGACGGCGACAAAGAGAGGCATTATGAATCCCATACTGCCGAGCAACCCGCTGCACATTAGAGAGCAGGCGTGCGAACGAAGCCAAGCCCTCAGAGGCGAAGTCCAATAAGAACCTCTCAATCAATTGCTGCATATAACCCTGAAAGATTGGATGCTTCAAATAAGAGGAATTGAAGCGTAAAGGGAGCTTATTCAGCAACTGCCTAAAAGGTGCAATGGGTTGAGCCCGCATCTCAAGCTGGAGGGGGAAATGATCTGACAACGCATACTGCTGCAAGACCTTCATCTCCAGCATCTCGGGAAGAAAATCATCCCCCTGCATGATATACATTCTGTCCAGTCGCGACCAGGTGGTCGCATATTGTGCAGAATGAAAAGTGAAACCTGAAACAGAAGGGTGAAGCCACGACCAAAGATCTTGCTTAAGTACGTGCAAAGCAAAGGAGTTCCACACCCGGCTTTCTGGCGTATCCATAACCGAATGCCCTGAGGTGGACTGAGAAGAGTCAATACACATATTGAAATCTCCCATAAAAAATCCCCTGCGACCAAGTGCCATGGAGCCCTGCAAAGTCGACCATAGATCCCGTCGGGATGCGGGATCATTCGGAGCATAGAGCCCCAGCAACCAGAAAATTTCTCCTTCAAATAAGACTTCAATCACCAGAAATCGGCCGTGCACATCGTTTTTAACAAGAACAGGCTGGTATTTCTCATGGACAATCATCAGCACGCCCGAGTAGTGCTTAGCAGGTGTCCCTGCATAAAACAGACGGAATCCATGGCAATCCACAACTTTTCCTGCCTCACCATGACTTTTGTGCTCCACTGCACACAATACATCCCACTGGTTCTCATGCAAGACAGACCACATGGTATGTTGCTTATGGCGAGAGCAAATGCCTCGCACATTCCACGTGGCAATCTTCATATATTTTCAAAAAAGGAAGTCAGGAACGAGGCGCCTGTTGCCTCGATTGCACCTTTTCCGCGAGGGCATCCAGGACACCCTCATCCAGAAAATCAGCCAATACTGCAAACGAATTCGGGCGACCTGCTTTAGAGGTAGAAGGGAAATCCACTGCCTTGGGAGTAGGGCGGGGATAACGCCTATCCCAAGGTGTAATCACATTACCTTTTGCATCAAATGCCAGCTTAGCAGGTGGGCCCTTGGGGCCTGCTGAATAGCCTTTCCTTGAAGACGGATAACGGGGGGCGGACGGGGCCATAGTACGCGCATCCTGCTGTGGGGTGACCATGTCTTTCCTGCGCGTGTACGTGCGCACAGAATCCAGAGAAGCATTAGGCCCAGCATCAGCCAGGCCTGCGTCCAATTGTTTACCTTTTTTTTGTCGTGCCTCAATCCAGTCAGTGTTAGGAGAATCCAAACCCCGGACCTGTTGTTTGCCTTTATCCATGACAGTAGGTGGCTGAAGGGTCTCCTGTGCCGGGGCATCGAGCACCATGTCATCCTTGGGCTGCACAACCTGCGCCTCCTCAGAAGACGGTTGCCGTTCCGGGCATTCGGCCACAAAATGCCCTAGTTTACCACATGAAAAGCAGTGTCCGGCAAAATTGCCCCATTTCAGGCGAAAATGCAAAGGATGCATGCCTGAACAATTGAGGCGAAGCCACGCAGGCCTTTTCCTGGCCGTATCCCATAGCATGCATAAACGGTTGCGGTTCATGGCCCTGAGGCTCGGGGGAACCAGCACTGTGCCCACAACCGCCATCGCGTCCTTCAACAATGGCCAGTATACCGCTGGACAGTTTTCCACTTCCACCCACACCGGGCATTCTCGTTGAAGTAGACGCTGGAAGTCAGCCATAGGGCGCCATGGTACCACATGGACTAAGCGGCGATCAAAGAATAGTGGCAACTTGGACAGGAGCTCAGCTCGATGCGATTCCGATTTCAACAGCACCTCATAAAAACCGCGAGGTCCAAGGAATATCTCCTCAATACATTCCCCTTGCAGTAAATGGTGCATCCATTGGCGAATATGTGAGAGCACTGGGATCCTGCCGGTGAAAAAAAGTATAACTGCACGGTCGTAGAACACCGAGAAGGACCGCAAGACTGATTTTGGGTCCACCGTGGCTTCCAGCACATCATCCGCAGCCGCAGCAGAGAAAGTATCATTGTTATGCTGGACATAATCGCCAAGCAGAGTATTGGCAAAGTCCAGCAGATGTTCCCAGTCAATTTCCTGCGAATCCACAGGCTCGGAGGCAACCTGCGCATAGGAACGGTCCTGAGGACCCACTGGCTCGTCTGAAGTGTGCTTGGAGCGTTTGCCTGCAGGCGGCAATTCAGAACCCGGAGGCGGCTCCTCCGTGCAGGGCACCATATCCTCCGGCTCCTCTGTATCGGAATCAGGGCCAAGGGCTGCCACCGTCCGGTCGAGAAAATCCATATCCAGGCCAGCCATACTGCTGTCTTCTCGCTTTCGCTCGCTCCCTCACTCTCTCTCTTTTTCGCTCTGTGCAAGTCCCGGAGGGCTCGCTCTCTCTCTCTCTCTTCTCTCTCTCTCTCCCTCTCTCACTCTCTCTCTCTGTACAAGAGCAGATCAGAGCTCGGAGGCGAGCAGGGTTGCTGTCACGCGCTGCCAGATTAGGGTTTCCTTTCCCTGTCACGGCACCGCAAGATGCAGAGGGCAGGCACCCGCGGGCAGCAGGCGTAGGGCAGGGGGCGGACAGAACAGCCGTGGTCTCAGACGAGCAGCTGTCGACAGCAACTGACGGAACGCGGGCCGAGGGCGGGAGCTCAGGCGATGGAGGCGCAGACGACGGAGCCTCTGACGGACGACGGGGGCCCAGGCGACGCGGGCTGAGGAGCTCAGGCGACGAAGGCACGGCGGACGGGGACGCAGACCAGAACGACGGGGGCCCAGGCGACGGGGGCCGAGAGGCTCAGGCGACGAGGGCACGGACGACGGGGGCACAGGCCAGCGACGGGCGCTCAGGCGACGGGGACGGGGGCTCCATCGCCTCACAAATTCTCTCTCTCTCCACGCATGTGCATCTTTTGTCTTGGGCAGGCTCAATGTCCTGCACCATCTCCAGTGGCTAAGCACACAGTCCCAAACCACTAGCATTCTATTCTTCAGTGCCCATTCAATATGGAACCGGTCCCAAGGCTCAGAAAAACCATTAGTCCAATTTGTCCCAATGGCTGCCTCTTCTGGCCATGCAAAGATCCCGGCCTAATCCTAGAGAACTCTGGGGGTAAAAAGGAACAGCAACTAAAGAAAAGAAAAATAAAATATTTATATAAGTAAATAAGGAAAGCAATTGCAAAAAGTATCACCACCTGGTGATAACTTTCTCCTATCTCATTGGCCATTTGGGGCACAAATTGTCAATAATACAATAAGTGCATCATCTGCTCTCACAAATAGTCAAAGGCTCTCTCTAGGGCCATGATGCCTCAATCTTGTACTGCTTGAGTTGACTGCTTTCCAAGACAAATGTAGGCTTATGCTTGAATCTTTGTATCTTTCACTGCTGCTGTGCAATCTGTCATGGGAACAGCTTTCCAGAGAGTTAACATATTAAATTTAAGTGTCTTGGCCCAAAACTTTGGACCACTCCCAAATTTCATTAATGATCAAAGTGAATGAACAATTGCTAAAGATGCGGGATCAATGAGGTTTTATAAATAGACTGAACATGGGACACCACTTGAGGTGCATCAGTGTGCAAGAAATAGGGGCACCTGAGAACTAAAATGGGCATGCCCAAAAGGGAGCTGGAGTCTGGATACAATATCTCAGAAGACAACCATTATTTCAGCTAGCCCCTTCCAATTGGAACTCCAGCTATGCCCTTTTGAGTTACACCACTCTAAATTTCAGCTATACAAGGCCCTTGATCTATCAATGCATCAACTTTTTACAGAACCGACCAGAGGTCTAGGAAGCTGCTATGACTGCAGAGCACTTTAATAGCATGCTGATGCTTGGATGGCAGGTACTTGAAGTTCTCCCCTATTGCTCTGTCCCCTTGGCAGGAAAACACTTCTGCTAATTAAACTGGTCCATGCTTCAGAAATATTGTATGCTAAAGACGCCACTCAAAGTGGAGCTTCACATCTGTATTAGAAACCTCCTCCTCTTGCTTTTTTCCATAACTATACAATTATAATCAACTTTTTCTTGACCATCCTTCCTCCCCCACCACTCTTTGCTCTGAGTCCCCACACCTCGCTACCTTCACAGTAATGCTATGATGCATCATCTGGTGTGTGTTTCCAGAGTAATGCCGTGGTGAATCTGAACCTTTAAGTTTTTGTCTGAGCAGACATATACCCAGATCTGTTTCATGACCAGTCATGCAGGATATTTCTCAATGAAATGTGGAAATAGAAATAATGTTTTAATTATATTATTAGAAAAAAATTGGGATTCAACACACTGCATTTTTTCCATGCTTACTATTTTCTTAATGTCAACCTGGGTATTTTGAATACACAGGTCATGCTTATTCACGGCTTTCCAAATTTCTGGTTCTTGTGGATACACCAACTACAGGCTCTGGCAGAAGCAGGATTTCATGTCATTTGCCCAGATCTCAGGGGATATAATAAATCTTCTAAACCGATTGGTGTTGACTTCTATGGAGCTGCACATTTGATATCTGACATGATCCAGTTGATTGACTTTTGTGGCAAAGGACAGATGGTAACCATGGTAATGTCACATGTGCCACATTGCAGTTGCTTTGCTGAAGATCTTGATAATTGTTACTTGTAAGGATCTTCTACTGCCTGTGGATGAGAAAGCATCCATGATGACTTTGTGTGTGTGTGTTTTACAAGAACCTGTTTACTCATCTATCCAAGTATCAGGGTAATTGATATCTCAGTGAAGCATCAGAAAGAATCTTAGCAAACATTGTCTCCTCGTTGTCTTCATGACTGAGAATCTCTGTAAGACGAAAGCCCATCTTAAACGCCATATCTAAGGCTTAGCAATGAACTTCTAGTCCATGATAGTTTGAGTCCACAATTTCAAAAGAGGCTGAGCCTGTTTGAACGTACTTCTTGCTAGAGTTTCAATGTTTCCAGTGGTAATCTGCATCTGTTCTTGGGAAGCTTGTCATGTATTCTAGCAAGTTGATAAGCACTGGACTGTAGGACATCCATCATTGGCAAAACCTGTGGATGAATTGTCTGCCCATGTTAGAGAACCTCAAGTTATATAAGCATGTCTCTGATGAAGCTACCAATTATCCAGCAACAAATAATGGACTTGTTTGGGAGTGTTGTCAGATCTAGATTTGAATTCTGTGCAAGATTGTAAGCACCTTGATATTTGATGCATGAGGGCACAATAAGAAGGGATCTCAGATTGTCAAGTTGATTTGACTTGAAAAAAGTGAGGGCTTTCCTTTGACTCATTAAGTAGACCTTGTCAAATATATTTAAAGGCATAAATCTATATTGTTCATTTCTGAGGTACCACAATGAACCTCTCTATGTCTGCTTGCACATTATCACTTTCTGGCGGATCTTGTCTTATTCACTCTTTCTGGTTCATCTTGTCGTATTATATACTTTTTTGGCTGATCTTTTTCCATTCTTCACATACCTTCTTTTTGAAATCTTGAAGAAGAAAGTTCTAGGGCTCAAGAAACACAATGTTTACCTGCGGCATCAATTATCATTCCAACCCTCTTTGTAAGATAATCTTTTCCAACAACCATAGGATGTAGAATTGTGATCCCCAATAAAGTTTCAACTGCAAGGCATGGGCTGTATTTCATTGTTTTCCCTTGAATAATTTCACACTTGAGGATCCCTAACCAGCCTGCATCTCCCTTGTTACTCCTTTCAAGGCCCATAATAGGGGAATCATTGAAAACTCCAGATTCTGCAATAATATTGATGAAACAAGTATCCCATACCTAGTATGGGAGTCCTCAAAAACTAGGTTATCTTGAAACATATCTCTTGTTACTGTTAGCCTGCCTATGTTAGTCATGTCAGTCTGTCATCTCCTGGTTGTGCTCTCCTATCAAAGTCTGATGGGGACATAGGAGCTTTGGTAGTTTAGGCGCATTTTGTTCAGTTGTCGGCTTCCTGTGTGCATTCCTAGGCTAGTTTCTACTTTCCATAGTCTCTCTACACCTGCCGAACATTGTCATTGTCATATGGGATTTTTCCGTGGCCTTCTCTATTTTCTCTGGTATTTTTTGTAGAGTGACCAGCATTTAATGCTGGTCGGCCAGCTTTTTGGAACCTACTGGTGCATGGTCGGCTAGATTTTGGGTTTCTTGACTATTTATGGCCTCACCCTCCACTTTGCAGACACACACTCTTTAGTCTTCAGTCTTCCGTTTGCAGATGCACACTTTGACACTTCAACACTCCATGCTTGGTGCTGCCATTGTCATCGGCCTAATCTAGTGCCCTCATTGATGCTGTGGGCTTCATGCAAGGACTGATCAGTCCATCCCCATTGTATGATTCTTCTTCAGTCAATGCAATATTCTTCCTTCATCTTTTGCTTCCTCTCTCTCTCTCTGTCTCTCTCTCTCTCTCAGCTTCTCTTTGTGTACGTGTTTCTCTTCCGTTGCCCACTCTCACTTGGTATCATTACCTAAGTGAGGACACACTCAAGAGATTTATTATAGAGGAGTAGGTGATTTTTGTGGAGAAGCAGCCTGGAACTTCACAACATCAGTTTTCAGCTTGCATTTGCTGCACTAACAGCACGTGTAGGTGGTCTAGTGCCCAGTTGACCCCTTGGAGAGCAGGCGATATCATCCAGGGCAAGGAGACCCTATTCTAGTAGTAGATAGCCTCTTTTTTCTACGTTCTTTGGAAAAGACAAATTTGCATTTGTAGGTGATTACTCCTTGGCATAGGTGACAACTATCTGGAGGCGATAGCTTTCTAGTGCTAGCGACCCCCTTCCTGGTAGTAGATGACACATCTACAGTCCGTGTAGTTGATGCCTTCTATTTTCACGCACTTGTCTCCATCCAAATGCAGCTTTCTGGGTGATTGCAAGATTGAAGATGTCTTATCAGTGGATGCCCCACTCCGTGTTAGAGTCCGGGTCATTTGTAAGGAATCCAACCGACTTTCACCAGTTGATTTTTGCTCCTACTACAGTATAGAATACCTCAAGAGCCAGTCTCACTCTCTCCAACATCAACTCATCGTCCTCCATGTAGAGTGCTGTATCATCTACATACACCGAGTCTAGCAACTCCGTCTCCTCTCTCATTGGAAGTCGAAGGCCATGTAACTCGCTCACACGCGACCTGAGGAAGTGAGACATTGCCTCTGCAAAGAGTAAGAATAGGTATGGGGCCATGGGGCAGCCCTGTCGGACCGATCTCTCCAATCGAAAATCCTCCCCTCGCCTACCACGTATGAGAACCCTATTGGTAGCCGATCTGTAAAGTACAGAGACCTCGCAGATCCATGCCTAGGGGAAGCTCAACCTCACCATGGTGCCCTCTAAGAAATCCCAGTCCACCCTATCATAGGCTTTCTCGAAGTCCAGGAGTAGTATGGCCAATCCTTACCCACTGTGCTGAGCCCACTCTGTTGTCTCAAAGAAGGTAAATACATTGTCTAGGATGCTTCTATCGTGGACAAAGCCTGTCTATGTGTCATGAATGATGTCTGGAAGCACAGGGCGGAGTCACCTATACCAATCATCTTTGCTAGTGCCTTATAGGCCACTGACAATAAGGTGATCGGTCTCCACTGGGAAAGCTCCAAACGATCTCTCTCTTTGGGGAGAAGATTGATGAGGCCTGCCGAAAGACTCCCTGGCATCTGTCCTGAAGTGAAAATCTCCTGGAAGGCCATCAGTTAAGGGATCCTTCACCACCTCCCAGTAGGTAGTGAAGAAGGCCTTAGAGAGGCCATCCTCTCCCGGGCATTTTTGCTCGTCTTGTGTATGGAAAGCCTCCTCTAGTTCCTTCTCTGTGAAGGGGGCTAGGTGGGAGCGTTCCATCTCCTCTGTGACGAGGGATAGGATGTGATCCCAAATTTGTTGTCTACATCATTGTTCTCTAGCTGAGGCTGTATCCTATTGGAAAAGGCGTCCGTAGTAGTCGATGGCAATCTCCATCACCTCGTTTGGGCTAGAACGAGTCCTCCAATAGTGATCCCGAAGGCTGCGTATCTGCTCTCCTGAGGTGCGGGGCTGGTGCACCTAGAAAAATTCCCTGCACATCATGTCCCCCTTCCTCGCCCTGAAGGCTGTTGAGGTGCGGAATGAGAACTCTGAGCACCTGTCCTCTAGGACGGTGATGGTTGCTCGTGTGCGTACCTTTTGTGCGTGGAGGGTGGGATCCCTTGGTGCCTCCTGTAATAATCTTTGCGTGGTTGCAAGGTCCCACCGGAGTGCTCTCTTCTCCTCCCAGCTTTGTTACCTGGCCTGTAGGGCTGTCTCTTGGCAGGCACTGCTCAACTCGGCTAGGATCTCTCCAACCTCCTCTGCGATCCGATCCCTCCTGTCCCACTCCTTGGTCCAAATCTGCTCAATTTCTCTTCATCTCCTCCCTTCTATAGATCGAGTCAGGGATCCGCCGACAGGATCGTGTGTCTAGGGCAGATGTTAGGGGATCAAGTGTTAGGAGAACCGGGAAACGATCGGACAACGTGATGCCCGCCAATTGCCTTATCTGGCCTCCACGAGAGCATCCCCACTCTCCCACATAGAACCTGTCCAATTGCTCTAGTAGGACTCCATCTAGCTGCATGTATCCCCAAGAGAAGTCCAGCAACCTCTCCCTCTTGTGGAAGGCAGGGTCTCTCCAAGCATGGCGTGCTTCTATTGCCAGTAGAAAGACCTCCCATGCCTCCTGCTCTTCCCCAGCCATGCCTTGGTAGTTTCTGCCTTTGCCCTGCTGGTTCTCTAAAGCCTCCAGGTTGTTGAAGTCTCCTCCAAAAATCTAGGAGTCCACCTCTGGGAGTCTTGCTGCAATCCCCACTCAGAACCTATTGCGTGCCCTAACCTCAGTAGGGGCATAGACGTTGAGGACTCCAAGACATGATTCCTCAATATCCAATCTGATCCATAGAATCCTTCCTGCCACTATAGTTCTGTGGTCTCGTACACAAGCGGTGAGACTCGGGCCAATAGAGGTGCATACGCCTCCACTCCTGTCATGGGCACCGATGCCGTGCTCCTAGTAAGTGTGTGAACTGCTCGTGAGTACCTTCCCTACCCGCTGGGCCTGGGCGGGAGTGAGCTTGTGCTCTTGTAGAAGTAAGATGTCGATCCGTCCGACTAGGCAGGCTGCAGCTCTTGCCAAACAATCAACTTCCTGGAACCATGCCCCACTATAGTGGAGGCTATTCACATTCCAGGATGCAAGGTGTAAACTCATAGGGAGACCTGTGATTGACCGAACAAGCATCTGTTTGGTGTGGAAGTTGCTGACGAGGAAGAGGAGCTATGAGGCATGCGTATATGCTTTGCTGCCGACCTGGACGATGAACTCCATTCCCCATGGTAGCCCTCGGGCAGGACCATGGGGGTGATGGATGCGCCTGGTGGTACCACTAGGGCATCTATAAATCAGGCTGAGAGGCAAGACTTCATACACTGGTAGAAATGGGCCGCATGTGCCAGGGGCCACTCGATCACATCCATCGGCGCTCTCCACTGCGGCGGGGCTCAAAAGATAATGCTCAGATGAGGGACCTTGGTCCTAGCCCACCAGTCAATGGAATGAATCTTAATGTGTATATTCGCTAGGTTCCCAAGATCACATAAAACTTTCTAGTGCAAAAATAAAGACCAAGAAGGCCCTGATCCAAAGTATTAGTGTTGTTGACAACCAAGAAAATGGCTCCAAATGCCAAACTTTGGACTAGGGCCTTCTTGGAAAGAAAATGGCCCCAAACGTGAGACTTTGGACCAAGGCCTTTGTGGCATTGTTTTTTGCATAAAAAGCTTTTAGTGTGCTTTTGTGCACCTAATAGATGTGCACATTAAGTTTTGTTGCATTCTAATAAAAGGTGATGACTTTATAATCATACGATGAATCATACTTGATTCACTCCTAGACTTGTGTACCACGAAGATTTCCACCTCCAAGGGTAGTGGGAACTCTCTGCGCTCCGCAACTCTCAGGTAAGACCACGGCCCACTGCGAAAAAACTCCTGTGGTAGTAGCTGCGCCTCTTTGTCGGGAAAGTGTGATGGGCGGCATGAATGGATGAACTGGTGGTTGTGTGGGGAGGGGAGGGGGGGCTAGACTGTCGGTGAGTAGAGGATGTCAGTGTATGGGGCTCTGCACCTCTTGTGGGAGGGGGAGGATGGGTGGAGGGGGGTTCACCTGTGCTGGGTGGGGATCAGGGGGGCTGGTCGGTTGGGGTGATGGTGGGGAGGGGGAGGATCGAGGGATGGCGGAGTGGTCGGAGACACACAACGGATGTAAGGGCAGGCTGGTAGCTTTGAAGGAGGGGGGCTGTTGACTAGGATCGAGGGGGGGGGGGGGAACTGTGGGGAGGGGGGGGATGTGGGCCCTTGGGTAAGACGGCCTGTGATGTCTTCGTGGGGGGTGGATATGTAGGCTTGTGGTCCTGTCGGGTAGGGGGAGGAGGGGAGGGCCCGTGTAGTGCTCTGCCGGGGGGGCGATGCTTGCCCTCTTGCTCCTTGCTGCGGTGGCTATGTTTGAGGGACTGCCTACGGCCCCTCCTGCCGTCTCCATCTCTGTAATCTTTGTACCCATGTAAAGCTGTCCGCGTCCACCTGCGTGCCTATCGACGAAGCCGCCTTAGCTTCGAAGCGCATGCATTCTGCTGCTTGGTGCCCAAAGTCATGGCAATGCAGGCACTGCCTTGGTTGCCTAGTCACAATGACCTGCTGCCTGAAGGAATGTTCGCCTGCCTCGATCTCTAGAAATTGTGGCATATTCTTTGTCTCTTTCACGACCACCTGTACCTTTGGGACTCTTGCTGTTCTCATTGCGTCTGCAAAAGAGGCGGGAAGGACAGTGCCGAAGAGCCGTCCAAAGTCTTCCACCAACAACTGGCGATAGTCTGGGAAAGAGAAGGGTGACCGGGTGTCTAAGGAACCTCTTGTGGAGCGCGAATGCCTCCACTGTACCAAGGGTCCATGTAAATAACTCCCTTCTTGTGGAAGCATAGGGTGAATTGGCCAGTAGCTCACGGACTGCGTCTGCCGAGGTGAGCCATACCCTGAAGATCCCTTGGCCCATTAGAACCACCTCCACGATCTGCACTGTGCCGATGCGTAGCGTGGAGTGAAGCCAGTCCCGAAGCTGGGCCCTGGATGGGGAATGTCCTACTATTTGACCAAAGATCGCTGTTTCTTTTAGCTCCAGTTCGATGGCTAAGAGCTGTTTCTCAGAGAGGATGACGCGCAAGATGTTTGACTGGGGGGCACTCGCAAAATGCACCGGCGTCTGACTAAAGGCTTCCATTGCGCGTCCGTGCTGAGAACCTACCAATCACGTTGCGGTGTTGTCGGCGGGGGAGTGTTGCTACAAAAGGAGGGAGCAACAGGGGAGGGGAGGGTGATGCGGAGGAATTGGGGGGGGGGGGGGGGGCAGCCCGTCACGATTATGGAGGCATGCGGTGCAGGGGGAGGCACCAAGGCGGACAGGTGGGAAGAGGGAGGCGCAGTGGCGGGTAGAAAGGGGGGGGGGGGGGACGCGATGATTGGTGGGAGGAGGGAGGATGGTGATGGCGGCCAGAAGGGAGGAGGGAAACAGGGGCGGAAGGGGGGAGGCACAATGGCGGCCAGGGAAGGAGGGAGAGCGCAGTGGCTATTGGGGGGAGGGGAGCGTGAAGGCGTTCCAGAAGGTAGGAGAGAGGTGTAGTGGCGGCTAGGGAGGGGGGCGCGATGATGGCTAGAGAAGGGGAGAGGCGCTATGGCGGCAGGCGGGATGGGGGAGGCACGATGGCGGGCACACAGCGCGTCGGTAGGGAGCGTTGTGCATTGGCTTACTCTTGTTGAGAATTAGTTTGGGTATAGGCTGAAATACCTAAGATTAAATAATGGGGGCAAATATGTCTCTAAAGCATTTGAGCAATTTTGTGATGAGTAAGGTATTAAGCATTAGTTGACCGCCCCTTACACCCCACCCCAAAATGGTATTGTAGAGTGCATGAATAGAACGATTCAAGTGAGAGTCCGTAGTATGCTTAGCCAGGCAGGCTTACCACAACATTTTTAGGTTGAGGTAGTTGCTACTGCTGTACACTTGATAAGTGAATCCCCATGCACTATTATCGATTGTCGGGTTGCAAAGAAGGTATAGTCTAGAAAATCTCCATCATATGCTCATTTACATATCTTTGGATGTGAGGCGTTTTGCCATGTTCAAATTGTCCCTAGTCAGATGAGATGGCCAAGATCCCTTATGCATTCATAGTGGGTAGTTTGATATATACCATGATAGCCACTCGTATAGACATAGCATTTGCAATGGGAGTTGTGGTATGCTATATGGCTATACTTGGCCCCCGACGACATTGGGACGTTGTGAAGGATATCATGAGGTACCTGAAAGACACTGTAGATATGAGCATTTTCTATGGTGGTCAAGATACTACAATCGTGGGCTAACTGACTTTGACTATGCAAGACATGCAGATAGTAGGATGTCCATATTTAGATATGTCTTTACTTTTGCTGGAGGTGCTATTTCTTGGATGTTCAGGGTGTAGAAATGCATAACCTTATCTACTACTGAGGGAGAGTATGTTGCAGCCATTGAGGCTTGCAAGGAGCCTCTATGGTCAGACCTTGTTGTTATTGTTACTCCTATACTACATTCGGATTCTATGAGTGCTATTAAGTTAGCTAAGAATCTGGTCTTCCATGTGAAGACAAAGCACATTGAGGTACACTATCGCTTTATCACGGAGGTGGTAGAGGAAAAGTCTATTGAGCTTGTCAAGGTCATGATGACTAATGAAAATCCAGCAGATATGCTCGCTAAAAATCTCTCAGCAGAACGTTTCTCCTTTCTTAGGAAGATGATGAATGTAGGATGAGATGATGTCTATTTCTCATCCTGTTGTAGTTTATGTACATTTGTACTTTGTTACTTTTTCTTGTTCTTTTCTCAGTAGAGACACATTCACCTTTAATTGGTAGATTGTTGGGGGGTAAAGGTGCGTGTGCCTCTATTTCTCATCCTGTTGTAGTTTATGTATATTTGTACTTTGTCACTTTTTCTTGTTCTTTTCTCAGTAGAGACACATTCACCTTTAATTGGTAGATTGTTGGGGGGTAAAGGTGCGTGTGCCTATTGCACCTTGTATTTGCCTCACATATTGTGACCGCACATCTGTACATTGAAGGTGGTGGACGCCTATTACTATCACTTTATTCTTTATTCTTTCAGTGACTATTGAGTAAGGGAAGGCCAGTCACACATTGTAACTATTGGAGTTCCTAGATACAGTGTCTCTCTTTCTTGCTCTTTTGCTCCATCTGCCATAGCTTTTGCTTCCACTTGTGTGCTTCCACTCAGGCTGTACCTTTCAAAGTAGAGATGATGTCCTTGATATCCTCTATCACTAGGTGGTGATAATTTTTACAATTTCTTTTCTTATTTACTTATATAAATATTTTATTTTTCTTTTCTTTTGTTGCTGTTACTTCTTACCCCCAGAGTTCTCTTGGAATAAGCCGAGATCTTTGCATGGCCAGAAGAGGCAGCCATTGGGACAAATTGGACTAATGGTTTGTCTGAGCCTTAGGACCGGTTCCATATTGAATGGGCACTCAAGAATAGAATGCTAGTGGTTTGGGACTGTGTGCTTAGCCATTGGAGATGGTGCAGGACAATGAGCCTGCCCAAGACAAAAGATGCACATGCGAGAATGCTCACGGAATAGAAGTCACCGTAACTAAGCCACATTACACTTTTTGATGTGGTCACAATGATAAAAGTTGCTCAGAGCAACTTGAGGAATGCAGGGATCACCATCCCTAAAATTTAAGGAGTTACTATTTTTGGACCCCAGAATCAGTTCGCGTCATTATCTTCATTTTTGCACGAAGATTAATTCTCTGGTCTGTGCCGAGATCAAATTTTGCACCGATCATGGAGAATTTTAAACCAAAAGGTTTAAACGGAAAAATTGTTACATGTATGCCATGTGGCACAAATTCCCAAAAGAGAGAGAGAGAGCATTAAAAAAAACATAACAGGCATAAGGGGCAGATGGGAGAACAAAGTTTTGAGGAGCTGAGGGCAGATTGTTGCAAGAAAATCAGCCATGGAGAGTACTTCTACATCTTTGACTCAAGTACGGAGTTAGAGCTTGCTCCCTCTGATAAACTCTCTCTCTATTCTCAGAGGAAATGCTTCGCATGATGGGCTGATTCCATCGAAGGTACAATTCTGTGTTTTCTCTGAAATTCTGCACATGAATCATTGAGTATTGGTCACAGAAAATGCAAGACATGCTGGACAGTAAGAACAGTGAATTCAGAGATCTGCAGACTATAATTCTGCACACGAATCATTGAGTTTTGGTCACATGCTGAACAGTTAGAACAGTGAATTCTGCACATGCTGGACAGTAAGAATAGTGAATTCAGAGATCTGCAGATTGCAATCCTGCACAGGAATCATTGAGTTTTGGTCACAAAAAATGCTTTCCTAAAAGGGATGTTGATCTGGACATGCTGTACTGTTCTTATGCAGCTGGGATTTACTCAGAAGAGATGAAAACCATCTGTTCACAGGTTATGTATTTTGAAAGATTATCATTTTTGTAATTTTCCATCTTTTAATTGATAAAGAAATACCGAGAGGGGCACATGTCTTTGAGGTCAATCTGGTGTTGAGTGAGGGAGTGAGGTCTCTGCTTATGTGTTTGTGTGTAAAGACCAGGTGTTAATTGAAGGAACTACCGCTTTATGTGAGTCATAGACCGGTTTCATCCTCAGTGCAGGTGCTTGTCTTATCTTCATTACCTAAAGAAGACAAACTCGATGTTTTGAAATATTCCTTGTGGTTGTGTAAGGTGGAGTGCATTCTCGACACCTTCGATCTTTGGGCTCTTGTTTCTATTTCTATCCCTCGTCCTCAAGAGGATTCGACAAATGGAATTCTATGGACCATGCAGCCTTGTGGGATCGGCTCAACTCTTGAACATGATTCTTTTTCTTTATGAGTTTGCAGGATTTTGTCCTTGTGTATGTTTGTAGGTTGAAGACCGCGGCCAAAGTATGGAAGAATCTTGAGCCTTTGTATCAACACAAGATGTTTGCCCACAAGATTTCCCTTGAAAAGCTTAGTCTTGATGACTCCTCCTCTATGAAGGAGCATATCATGAAGATGGAGGACATGAGGGGTGAGCTTGCCTCTCTTGGTTGGATGATATCCTCTGAAGACATGGCTATGATCCTTTTGACTTACCTGCCATTCCCTTGGTTTGATGCCTTCTACATCAACCTTATAACATGGAGGACTTGTGAGACTCTCTTATGGGATAAGCTTGTCTTGGAGCATGACAAGTGACTCAAAGAGGTTGGGGCTAGTGGTTTTAGCTCCATCAAGGCATTTACTACAAGTATAGGTGGAGGGAAGAAAAAGAAGGTGTAGGCCAAGGACAAGAAGCAAGAGGAGAAGAAGAAGGTCCACACTTTGGGAAGGACACTCATCTCGAAGAGAAGTATTGGCAAAAGTACCCCCAATTAAAGCCAAAGGAGAAGGATTCGAAGGATACAAGGGCCACCTCCGCTACAATAGAGTCTGTCTTTGTGCATGTATTTACCAAGGAGGATATAGCTCTTACTTCTTTCACTCAGGAGAAGCCTTCGCTCATGGACAGTGGGGCCTCCCAGGAGTGAGGACTATTCCTTTACTACCAGTAGATAGGTAGTTTTCTTTAGCCAAAGTTCTCTATGTACCGGTTTTTTTTAAAACCTATTGTTTGTTCATGGTCTTACACGGCTTGGTACCCACGTGGTCTTTGCACAGGATGCGGTGATAGTGGAGAATGTGAGAGGGTGAGAGGATTGAAGCTCAACTAAGAGTTGCAGTAGACAGTGCGGAGAGTGAAGCACGACACCCAATGCAATAGACTAAAAGAGTGTAAACTGAAAGTACAAAGTACAACCCTTGAATCTTAGGGTTGTAGGCGGGGGTTCACACCCGAACACAATAAGTGCTTGTAAGTGTGTAATATAAACACATATAAAAGAAGACAATAAGTCTGGGGGAAAAAACCTCTCGTACCGAGAGTAAAAAGTGCCCCAGTGTCCTACTGATCACTGACATTCCTCTGTGAGCGCAAGCGTGAGTGAAACCCAACAAATCCCCTTGGAGTGAAGAGTGACCAAAAGTACAAGGATCATCTGCCACACCAAAGGAGATCAAATTTAAAGCATTGTGAAATGCTTCAAATTTGTCACGAGGAACAGCTTTGGTGAAGATGTCTGCCACATTACTGGTGGTAGGTCAATAAACAAGGCTGATATCACTTGCATGTAGCCTCTCTCTGACAAAGTGATAATGTATCTCAGTGTGTTTCGTGCGTGCATGAAACACTGGGTTCCGTGCCACTGCAATGGCACTCTAACTGTCAGTGAGAACAAAGGAGTAGGCTCCGTAACATATACACCCATATCAGCTAGCAAGTGTCTAATCCATACACATTCAATTGTGGTAGTGAAAGCTACCTTGTATTCAACTTCACATGACGATCTGGTAATAGTGGATTGTTTCTTGCTAAGCCAAGATATGCAAGATGAGCCAAGAAAGAAACAATTGCCACTAGTGGAGTGACGTGAATCATAATCACCAGCCCAATCAGAATCATTGTAAGCATGTAACTGCAGTGGTCCTCCCTTGGCATAAAGCAATCCAAGAGATCGAGTATCCTCTGCAAGTAACGAAAGACACGCTTAACAGCTTGCCAATGTGACATGCGTGGCTAATGCATATATCTGCGCAGGGCTGAAACTGCAAACTGTATGTCCATCCTAGTGTTGCGTAGGTAAATAAAGCATCCAACAGCTGGAGCATATGTGTGTATATCAAACAAATCACTGTCATCATGTAATGACAGCTTTAGTCTAGGTTCCATTGGTATACAAACTGGCTTGTAATCTTGTAAGCCAAACTTCTCAAGAAGTTTACCAATGTATCTTGACTGTGATAAATCAATACCTCTAGCATCATGTATGAACTGAATGCCCAAGTAATAATGCAAAGACCCCAATTCTGACATCTTAAAAGTTTGCTGTAAATTTTGTTTAAATGTTGAAATTTGATCAGCATGAGTCTCCGTAAGCAAAAGATCATCAACATATAGACAAATGATCAGCATGGATCCCCCCTCTTTACATACGTAAAGGGTAGATTGAAATGAGATGTTCATAAACCCTTGTGTAGAGGCGATCAACCGCCAAGACCCACGGACTGCTTATTGCTTCAAGCGTTCCAAACGGAGCACTAATGGCTACCTCTCACATAGCCGGCACGCTATCCATCTCTACGGGTGTAGTGAGCTTACCTCCATGTCCGATCGAGTTACCTCCTATTCCGAGCACTTCGGTAGCCCCACGATCCAAGTGCAAGCTTCAAGCAAGCTCCACGCTCCAAGCTCCATTGCCACGAGCAAGAGAAGAGAAAAGAAGAGAAGAGAAGAAGAGAGGAGAAGTTGGAGAGCTCCACCACTACGGCCCCTCACCGTCACACACTCACTCCCTCACACTCTCATATTCCCTCTCTCAAGCACAAGCTCAAGCAAGCAAGAAGAAGTAGAAGAAGAAGAAGAAGAGAGCTACTTTTGGCCACACACAAGAATGAGCTTCTCATTTACTTTTCAACTTTATATACAAAACCTTAAATTCCTTTTGGGTGGTCATCTCCTTTTTTACATGGCCGGCCGTGGCCTAGGCCCTTTTTCCCATTGTCCTCCTATCCTCCTAGCTTCCTTCCAACCGCCCATCTACCTTTACAAATTGCATGGGTGAGAGCTCGACACTCTTAGAATAAATCATGGTGCACCTTGCACTCTTTTACAAAAGTATTGACTTGCGCTTTTTCTCATGCGCCTTTCCCCTTGATTTAGGAATTTTTTGCACTTCTTGTATTTCCAGATTCATCTTGGCGCGCCTTTGTCTTCTGTTTCCCTTTTGCCTTGGCCTTGTCTTTTGCTTTAGATTTTCCGTATTTTTTACCTTGTTCATTTGAGGGTTAACAGTATCCCCGTCCTAGACGAGTGCCAGTCCCATGGCACTCACCGTCGTAGGTAGCAGGCTGTGGCATGCATCGAATACATGGTTGAAAGGGATTGTTGTGGTTTGCCGTGGAGGAGTTGTGGTGGTGGTGCGGATGAAGGCCGTTGGTGGTACTTTGGTGGTAGGATTGGATGGTGATAGGGTGGTTGTAGTTGAAGATAGGGTTGTTCTTTGTTGGGAGTTGCACTCATGGCTGTCACAGGTGTTGGTGTTCTAGGGATTCTGCGGGTGACGATTCTTTGGTGGGCTTGCATGATGATAAAGAATAAGAATTCAGAGTTGAGTGCTGATGAAGGGCCGTTGACACTTTCGTTGGAGTCTTTAATACTTGCAATTGAAAACTTCTCATATGTGGTCTCTCCCTGGGGATAGTACTAGTTTTCTTATTATGCACAAGACGTAGTTTGATTAGTTTGGGAGACAGGTCGAACTCTAACAAGCTGAGAGTATTGTCCTGCACTTGAGGACCCAAACTGTGTATAGATTGTGATGCAAATATTATGTGAGTGCACGTGCATACGTAGATAGTACGTAGTTAGAATACTGTTGGTTAGGTTCCTTGTAGCAGTGTGTGGATAAAGCAAGGGTTCAATGGGGTGGAAAAATTTGTCGATGCTGAAGAGAATTACACTTAAAGGCTTCTTGAGACATCATCTGTGCTTTTGTCAACACGATGTAGGAAAATTGAGCTCATTGACACCGAGATTAGATTGCGGAGGCCGAGATTAGATTTGATTGGGTAGTGGGGGCCTTCAATGTCGGTGGTTGATCGCCATTGTTGAGTATACCTTAAAAAGAAAAAGGAAGTGCACTACCTGGGGGTGCGTCTATCTCATTGTGTAGTGTTGCATGGTGTCCGTACTAGTGAAATTGGGAGTTGGGTCAGAACCTCAAGGAAGCCTGTGGTGTTGTCCCACATTTGAGGACCTAGTTTGGTATAGGGGAGGTGGTGTGGGTGTCACTTAGGGAGACAGATCTAACCATAGGCGAGCACAAACTCCCTAGGTGTGTCATGCCCTTGATGTGCCCTAAGTATGAAGTGGTGGGACATTAAGGGCTAGGGGGTTAGGCACTGAGCCGGCTCACCAAGGCCACCGGACATGCCTAACTTGAGGAACCCTAGGTGCAGTGTTTGTGGCACTCTGATATACATGGAAAAGCTCATTGTTTCTTTCCTTTTTCTTTATGTGGGTCTTTGTTTGTTGGCACTTTTTTTTTTTTTTTTTTTGGAGATGCATTGGGAGGAGCATGCTAGACATCATCCTGATGCTCTACAATAGTTACATTCCGAGGGGGTCCAAGAGGTTTACCCAAGGAATGCAGGCTTGGCATGGAACCCTTTTCTCTTCTGACTGTACTTCTTGTGGCCACGGAGGGGGCTTGGTTCCTATACTCGCTCTTTCTTTTGTCGATCTAATTTAGAGTTACGCTCTTCTTTGTGGACCAGCTCTAGTGGCTCTTGTTGAGGTGGCTACCTTTGCTTTTTTGGCTCCCCAAACCCCTAGCAAGGAGAGTTCTTGTGAGGTTCAGCCAATTGGGATTAGGGGAGTATCTTGCTCCTCCACTCCTAAGCCAGTGAGTAATCTTCCTCCTCTTGTGGCATTTGCTTTAGCTCCTCTTTTATTGTCTTTGATTCCTTCTCTGCCCTTTGCAGCTCTCTGTCTTCCCTGGAGACAGATCGAGCTTTTCTTACGGGGATTTGGAGAGTGTGATTTTTACTTTTCGCTTAACTTGACAAATTTTTAGCCTTGCTACTCACAGATTGTTCTCTTGCTCTCTTGTCGTTGAGATGGTTGCTCATTCTTCTTTTTATTAGTAACTCTCTCCATGTTGTCCTGCTGTTCCTTGTGGACTTTGTCTCCCTCTTGTTCCCGGATTGGTGGCGGCTCACCCCCAGCATGTTATGCACATCCCTCCTTGGGCGTTTCTTAGTCCTACTCCTGTGGCTAAACCCAGGGCCTTCTCCACCATCGCAAGGCTCCACTCCACCTCTACTTGATGAGCTTCTTTTCCTCTTCTTACTGTCGCCATGCCACAATTTCTTTCGGCATGGAGGCTCCTCAGAAATTCTACACACTTGCTGTAATCGATAGCCTGCCTAGCCTTCTCTACATACTTCTGTAGACTGCACTGGTCTAGGAGTTGTTTTACGGTTGGCTTCTCCATGATGGCATCTTTTGGGTTTAGGATAAGTTTGAATATAAACTAGCTGAAACCCCCTATTTTTATCAAGCCGTACTTTGCTTGCTCTTTCACTGTGAATGGGAGCTTGCCACCTTAATCTTACCCCAGATGTAGAGTTTGGCCAAGAAAGAGAGAGTAGCCAATGACTATGCCTTGGGCCATGCTCAAATGCAATGTGTGCTTTTTGCAAGGGTGATTTTCTCTTCCAGCAAGTAGGGCTTCCGTCATGGCTCTTTGTTCTTGGAAATTTTATCGCTTTCTCCATAATGGTTCTTTGTGGGGTTGGTGGTCTTGTGGTGACTTGGACATTGAACGCTTTCGTACAGAGACCTGTGTCATCCTGCATTCACTTGGCAACTCCTGAGAGTACATGCAAGTCATATGCTTCAACCATAATGAGTAGGTGCAGCTCAAAGAGAGATCACTTATCTGAATCCCATGGTGTTTTTTATGCATATCACTTGCGCTTGATTATCATTGCTTGTGTGTGTGCTTGCCTTGCTTTTTTTGGTATTATTTATACACAGTCACAAAACACATTGTTTATTTATGTACAATTTATGCATCCATGTCACTTTGTGAGGATAAAAACCAATTGTAGAACTCAGGATTGTACTGGAGTGTGGCACATACATCCAGTACTTGTGGCAGCCTACTCAATAACAACAGATATTTTGCAACATCGAGTAGCATTGTACCTTGTCCGAGTCTACTCGCAACATGTAGCTCCTCCTCAGTGAGAATCTTATCAACCAGAGAGTTTTCGTGGCTAGTTCCGGCTAAGTCCATACTCCGAATGGCAGTCAGTACTCGAAGGGAAGTTGGTGCTACATAGGTTGGGTCTCTTTGAGGCCGCCATTTGGCCAATCGCTCCTCTGAGACCGTCATAATCTGAGCTCCTAGTTCGGCTATTGTAACTTGGTTTTCAAACCAATGTTTTTTAAATTGACTTCGACCCTCTGATTTTCGCTTTGGTTGCTCTATCTCTAAGAGATTTGGTTGGCAAAGCACTTTGTTGAATGTCATAGTTCAGCATAGTTCATCGGCCTTCTCGTCAGAGATGAGTTGCATGCGCTTACGTAGGAGCGTGTCATAGTGGTCGTTAAGATATTCTTGCTCTTCCCAGGATAGAGGACCTGGTAAGTATTCTTCAAGTTGCTCCCTAGGGAATGTGGCCATGTCTGCCAGGATGTAGACACGTGCGAATAGTTTGAGTTTAGCGTCCAACTCAATCAAGCACTCTGTGACACTTCTATGTTCTATGAAGGCTTTCTCGGTTGCTATCTCATGCAAAGTTCTAGGAGTTTCTCTAGGCTTTAGCATAGTTGGGGGGTCGGGCCTAGATGAGCAAGATTGGTCAATGCTAGGATTGCCTATATCCTCGGGGTTTTCATGTTTCTCCTGGGGCTTTGTTGCTCTTGCGTCGTGGTTCTCCTCGGATGTGGCTGGTATAGATTTGTTATCATGTTGTGACAATGTTGTATCCACTCTTGATTGGTGAATGCAAGTCTTGTTGTCTATGGATTGAGTGTTGCAAGCAACCGTTGATGGTAATGGTTGCTTTGACTTCTCAGAACACATGGATACGTTTGAGGTTTCACTACTTTTAGGAGAGATAGCGATGGGTTCATTGTGGACTTTATGTTTTATTTCTCAGCTCTTCAGTGCTCTTAGTCTCGATCTTCTTGGCGTCTACCACCACATGCAACTGCCGTTGTTTTCGTTGTTTTATCCTATTTTTCTTAGGCAATTGAGGTGTATCCCTTGAAGACTCAAGATCGTGAACCAGGTCAGCCATTGATATGCTTGGTCGGATCTTAGCATTCTCTTTCTCTAGTGTGTCCTCATGGGACATAGCTGTGGCCTGTTGAACAGCCTCGCTAGGTTGTGAGGGTACAACTACCTCTCTTTTTGGAGAGTCTAGCTCTTTAACTAATTCCCTTCTGTTTAGCCTCTCATCCAATTACATTGGCTATTGCTCCTGATCAGGCGTTTGCTCTAGAATCTTGTCCTTACCCATTGGAACATGCCTCTATTGCTTTTTATCAGAGTGAGTGTTGTGTTTAGAGCTGTTTTTCTCTTGCTCAGGAGGCTCGAGTAACTCTTGTGTAGAACCAAGAGATAGTTTAGGGTTCTTGTCATGTAGGCTTGGACGGAACCAACTGAAGAAGTCAGGATTGTATTGATGGGAAGCATAAGGATCTGGGATTGCAGGATCTTGAGTGAGGCAAAAGACATATGCACTAACATCAAGAACCATGCTCCTTACTCCTAGCCTACTAGGCACGTGTAGATCTTCTTCTAGAAGTAGTTTATTGTACAAGGGATGTTTTTGGACAGTGGCAGAAAGCTGGACCTCATGGACAGTTACCAATACTCTTAATGAGGTTGGAGCAACGTATGTGGAATCATGTATTGATGTCCAAAGGGCTTTCCTTTGCTCAGCGAGTGTCATTAGTCGGTGGCCAATTTTGGCGACCAAACTTTGATTAGAGTACCATTTCTGCACAAAGTCACCTTGTCGTTTCCCTTTTCGTTTGATTGCTTTGAGCTTTTCCTTGTTTGTCACACATTGAGTAGTATAGAGTGAGGGTATCAAGTGTAATTCTCTAGCTCTGGCTTTTGGGATGTCCTTTATGACTTCTTCAGCGGCAGCTAGGACGTATGCACTTGTGATGGCTGTCAGCTTGTAATCAAGCTTCATCAGGCACTTCATCTCTGGTTCATTGGTCAGATGTGTCATCTCCTTGGCCAAATCTTTGAGAGATTTCTCCTCAAGCCTAGGCTTTAGGTGCTTCGGAAGTGATGGAGGTGTCAAGGATGTTGGTTGCAACATCTCTTCTGCAGGTGAATTGCTGAGGACATGTTCCGCAAGGGGCATCTTCATGGCCAAAGGCAGTGACTGCTGTGATTTCTGATTGGAAGTAGTAGCGGCTAGTTCAGTGGATTGGCCACTATTGGTAGATTGCGGTGTCAAGTCCTTAAGCAGATTAGAAGTGGTCGTGTCTTTTGTTGCCCTTTGCGCATTCACTTGTGCAGATCAAGCATCAGTGAGCTAGTCATGGTGGATCGCACAGGCATATCCTTAGGCTGAGAGCTAAGGGTGTTTAAGTGCTTGCGACCTAAAGCGTGGCCGCAAGAAGTAGGCTCAAAGATGGATGATAGAAAAACAAGGAAACAAGGCCATAGAGGAGGTATGGTGCTCCTCTACGAATCTGAAGAAGAAACATCTTCGCTAGCACCACCATCGCTACTAGCGTCGCTATCCCCCTCCTCGCTATGCTTCACATCGGGGTTCGCCTACACACACAAAAGATCAAGGTTGCTGACGTACAATTGCAAAGAAAAAGTTATAATTAGCCATACTTTTAATAGGAAAGTCAGAAAAATATAACTCCTCTGGATGTCAAATCCTCATAGCCCGGTTGTATTGCTCCTCAGTGATGAGACCCTCCTCATAGAAGTGAAGCCATGTGGCTGCGCGGTTATGGCCTCGATGGTAACCTACCTCTCTAGGAGTAGGTATCCTACCAACGATAGTAGTCTGCAAAACAATTATGATATATACAAACAATTATGAGACACAATGTATCAGAACAAATTATATAAAGAATTTAAAAAAATATAAATTTTAAAAAACTAAAAATCAAAATATACTTACAAACTCTGCCCATGACTCTCCACTGCCCGATCCATAATGCGACGATCCCATGGTTTCCATTTGGATGCGTCGCGCCTCTGCGTGCTGGCGACTCTTCACTTTCTCTGCTGCTTTCTTCTTGGCTTTCTTCCACTCTATGCGGTGACACATAGATGGTTGGCTATAGGCTCCACGCCCCTCCTCTTGTCTCCGCAGTGACTCCCTGGCGCGTGTCATGAGGTGGGATCTTTTGTTGTGAAGCAAATCCCTCACTTTTGTGCATCCCCAATCATCCGAGAATCGCTGACCCTCAGGATTTAGGTACCTCCTATGGACTGCCCTCAACACCTCCTGCCACAAGCCGCTTTTCTGATTCTTGAAGTAAACGAAACAATCTTTATACGTCGCATGCACGACGCTCCTCATATACGCCATTACATCCCTTCCTTCATCATCATGGAAGATACCACCAGTATCTGTAACTCTATAGTATTGGCGTACAGGCTCCTCTACGTGATCTTTTGGTGAGGGTGATCGCTCGCCACCTCCTAGGCAACCCCCACTTGACGACTGTTGTTGTGCTTCCTGTATCCGATTAGGGAAAGAGGATGTAGGAGATTTGGGACTCCTAGGTGGACTTGGCAGTGGGTGGAGGATTTGCTCGTGGCTGTTAGACGATTATGCCATTTTCTTTGTTGAGAAATCAACCTAATCATGAGCAACATTGCGCCGGTGGTGCTCATTATCCTCTTGGGAAGTCAAAGGCTCCTTGGGCACTAGTGGCTTTTGTGCACACT